>NC_136994.1:8603961-8748961 GCF_032717465.1 Coenobita brevimanus
CCCTCCAAACTTCTATCCTTAGGATACTCATCACACTACTCAAATACTTAAATGCACTCACATTGTCAAGTTCCTCATTATCACAAATACATTTTAATAAATAATTTCCTAGTTACTATTTGTCTTTTCAAAATTTAATGTGTGTGTGTGTGTGTGTGTGTGTGTGTGTGTGTGTGTGTGTGTGGGTGAGTGTAAGTGTGTTGGTGCTAGTCTTTGATTTCTTTACAAGTGGGTGTGTTGATTTTTCTTTGTGAATTTTTCTTTGCCTTGTGCTATGCCGCCATGATATGTTCTTTTCGCCTGCTCTCTTAACTCTCACGCCAATCATTTTCCACCTAGTACAGTCCTGTCATCTTTCAAGGATTTACTATTGTAGTTTATATTAATGTAACTTAATATATTAGGATGAAAACAACAGTTCAGACTTAGCAATCTCTCTCTCTCTCTCTCTCTCTCTCTCTCTTTCTCTCTCTCCCTCTGACATTTTTCTTCCTTGTCCGACCACTCTCCTTTCCCCCTTTTTTTGGTCAAAATTGCAGTTTTGAGCCTCGGAATAACATTAACTATTTCGGTTCATATTCTAGGCCCTAGTGAATGACTCGGTCTGAAGAAAATTTTTTATCTTTCTTATTTACCTTTGTGAAATAGGTAGGCATTAACCTTAAGATTTTTTCTGCCTTCCTTCCCTCATCCGACATCCCTTTCTCACACAGTCCACCTCAATCACGCCATCCCTTTTCATTATTTTTAGACACCACAACACCCACGTTTTTATATTCCGTCTCTTTTTCACAACATAATTTTTAGTACGCGTCCACACGTGTGCTGGAACAAGTGCTGGCAAAATATAAACAACACAGTAATGAACAAGATGCTAACATGCTGGGAACAGCAGCGTGCAGATCATGTTGGTAACATCATGATGAACTCTCAGCTGCCTCGTATGGACACAATTATCACATCACTTTTGCTGTCAGTAAATCCGCAGTTGCACTGAACCATGTTTGTACACAACGGTCCAAATGCTGCTGCATAGATGTATCCACACATGTTGCCAGCTGTGTTGTCAACACATGTTCGAGGACACGTGTGGACGCTACCTTAATTTCACTTTACACCTTCACACCTTTCAAAGTATTCAGGGACCGCACATCTCTCACCCAATTCCATGGTTTCTTTCCATCATTAGTCCTTACCATATCGACCAATTTTCCGCTTGTATAACTTTGCCATGTTTTTATCCTTACCATTTATCCTTCATAATTCTGGCAATCCTCGTGAGTAGCCACTGATGTGTTCCAAAATATCACGACCGTTCTTCGATAAAGCAGGTACCGGTACTGTGAATTGGCGGAACTGTTAATTTAGCTTTAGAGGCAGCAGTGAAACTTGATGGGCAATTTTTTAGGAAATCTCCCGTCGATTTAATCAGAAACAAGTACTTCAACAGGTGAATTATAACCACGAGTCAGTGACCCTGTAAATTTAGTCTTATAGCCTTTTCCGAATTTTCTGTTTTTCTGGTTGACCCATATCCCAGTTTCCTTGTTACCCACTTTTCACATTTATCCTTAACATTTGCCCTCCTCTTTTTCTCCACTTTACTCGGCCCAACTTGAGGACGTACCCCACGGCATCTCCTTCTCATTCGTATGTATTCATCAACTTCTTTCTTTTCTCATCTCGATTTTTCATTCTCTTGTTCCCCTTTTTAGCTTGTTCTTCCACTGTCCGGTCGTCCTTTTTTTTTTTTTTTTTTTTTTTTTTTTTTAAGATCTTTACCCAAGGTGACACCAGCTGCCTCCCATCACCCGGCTTCTAACATTCAGGCATCACTTTTCTCTCTCTCTCTCTCTCTCTCTCTCTCTCTCTCTCTCTCTCTCTCTCTCTCTCGTCCTCAGTAGCCACAAACAATGGCAGCATTTGTTTTTCTCCTTTTTTTTTCTCTTTCTTAAATCTTTCAATCTCACTTTTTCATTGTAGATCTGCATTCATGTATATCTCCAGGTGTGTTAGAGGCTTTACGGTGCACTTCTTTATCGTCATTTTTCCCTTCATTCTCCCAGTTTTTTTTTTTTTTTATGTTCTCTCTGCTTTGTCACCTATTATTTCTAATATATCGTGTCCTCTGCTTTGATTTTTTTTTTCCTAACTGGATGGGTTTAAGCATAGCTACCAACACAACTGCATCATATTCATCATCAATCCTACTTTCAGATTCTCATTCTTCATCATAATAGTCATTACTTTATAGTAAATATTGTGACCTTATTAAGTATAACATGATTCAGTCAACCATCATAATTATTGATCTCTTTGCCGTCCGAGTAGAAATGTCTGGAATGGCCCCTGGGCACCATTTGAACAATTTTCACGATATTGTATTTCCTTATTTAAAATTTCTTTTTGATTTGTATACTCGTAATAGCCACATGAGATTTTTTCAGAGGCAGCAGCTCTTGATGTGTCCAGGTAACTTTACATTTTTTTTCTGCACTTTCTCCTCAGTCAGACTCATTCACTGCCGGAATTTCAATTTAATTCGTTGTTGTTTTATAGTCCGTGAGTGACTAGCATTTTTTCTTCTCTGTTCTGATATTTTCTGTTACTCATTTAATAACCTAAGCAGGTGGTAGGTGTTGGTGACCATAATCCACTCACTTGATGTAGTGCTGCCAACTTCTTCCTTCACCTTTATCATTCTTTTTCTGTGTCTACCCTCCTCTCTTTCTGTTCCTCCCCTCCTTCCTGTCGCCTTTCATTCTTCTTCTTTCTTTTTCAGGTGCCTTTACACTGAGTGACAGGCATAATAGTTTTCTGTAAGCCAAGAAATTATTTTACAAAGCTGGGTGGTAACTGCGTAAGCAACCCTTACGTGTTCCCTACTTGTCTACAAATGGATAGGTGGAGGGTCAGTGTCCCCCACCCCCCCGCCCTCCGATCAAACAACTAACTCAAAGACGAACGGGATTATTGTGTTCGGCTATCGATACATAGATAGACAGATATTTCAATTTCAAACCTGGTACTGTCTAAAGCGACCTATGTAGGGCTATTCTTGATTCCACAGTCAAAATACAACAATTCAAGATATATCCTTCAAAATCTCTCTCTGTCTCTGTCTGTCTGTCTGTCTGTCTGTCTCTGTCTCTGTCTCTGTCTCTGTCTCTCTCTCTGTCTCTCTCTCTCTCTCTCTCTCTCTCTCTCTCTCTCTCTAACACATCAACCTACGCAAACAACCTACACACATACACACACAAGCGCACCTGAAAGTACACGTCCCTTGCCAAAATTCCGCCTGGAGAGAAGCAGCCTACTAACACCTAAACACACAAGCTTCTCCGTGTGTCAACGCTGTGGCCGCTGTGTTGTGTTGTCTGTGAGGACGACTGGAGAGATCATCGCCTTTGTTTCGCCATGTTGGTCTGGGAGGGATTTGCAAACATATTTACATCGATTCCGAGTCGTAAATCAGATTCGTTTCCGTATGAACAACTAGAAACATGGGAAAATTTTACATGCTCGTCTGCTTCTTCTCGCAGAACCTTAATATATCTTACGATAAGTTTTCTCTCGTAACTACGATTTCATTTTTCAGGAAGAATTAGAGACAAGGGAGGTGTCTGTTGTTTCTCAATCTTGTCCTTCCTGCAGAACAGAACATCTGTCGATTAGTTTTTCCCTTCTCACTGGGGTTTCTAAGTGCAGGAAAAACAAACCATGAAAAGGTTCAGTAGTCACTTTGTTCTCCCGCGAAAACAAAGCATACCTACAAAAGAGAGGCGGATGTGAGTGTGTTTCGCTATGCTTGTATGTTAGCCACGATGTCGCGTAATGTGTGTCTGCAAGTACTTAGCCATGCTGTTACCTTCATGGATTACTTCTTTTTGTTGCCGTCTCTCTAACTGCCCCCTGTGTTTACTGTACTTCATTATATCCGATGACGTAAATTCCATTTTTTTGCTACTGACATCCGACTTTCCTCAGTTTAGGAGATACTTTTCAATGCGGAGGCATTATGCAGAGCATAAGTCTTTCGCTTCAATGAGAATTTTCCTGAATAAAATGATTTGGAAATATCAAGAAAACAGTTATTATACGTACGTCATGGGACTGGAAAAGTCAATATGAACATGACAATTAACCTTCATTTACATAATTTTGTCTCACATTATCCTCTCTCTCTCTCTCTCTCTCTCTCTCTCTCTCTCTCTCTCTCTCTCTCTCTCTCTCTCTCTCTTATTCGATATTTCTTTTCTATGATAGTTACTAATTCCCATATTCTCTTTTTCACTTCCTTCACAGATACAATTTTCTTTCACTCTTCTTTTCCTTGTTTGTGTTAAATAAGGCTTCCTTTTGTCGCTTCTTCCCTCTCTCAGATTTCAAAACAAAATTGTTCCAAGGTTTTAATTTAGTCTTTCTCATTGTCCTGCCTCTTATCTTGACTTTTTATCTTGTTGGTTAGATTTCACGCAGTCGCCTTTATCTCTTTTGCTCTAAAGAACTGCCGTCACTCTCTTCACCATGACAGTTTTACGAGCATTTCAAGACCATTTCATGTCGTTACTTCATCCAACGAATTACTTTATAACCTGCTAGTCATTCTTGAAGGAGGCTTCACAGTAAAACTCCTTAAATATTATATGGAACTTACCATAAAATGCATCTCGAAAAAAAATAATATCAAAGCAATGTGTTAAATATAATTTTTTGGTACAGTATTTAGTTAGGGCAGGGGTCGGCAGTTAGGTTTGACTTATACCCCATGTAAAGAGATTGGAACACTGCCGTCACCCCGGCCTATGATTATATATTGATAAAACACGATAAACCGAGGCCAAGAGAACAATTACAAAATCTGCTTCTAATCCTCGGCCTCCTGATCTAACTTCAGGGTGAAATTTGTAGCAGAAAATCAAATATGAGGTTTCTGTGAGCTTATGTGCTTAGTTAAATTTATCAAACCAATAAATGGGGTTAACTGTATTCATATGAATAAAGGCGGGGGCAGGTTTGCGTTGCTATGTCTCAAAGTGTCTGAAAAGGGGTAGGCGAGGGGCGGACTGTCAGCCTGTCAAAATTGGCTGCTCTCATTTTCTGGACATATGTTGCGTTCATACAAACTACTGTAAGTCGGATGGATCTCGTTACCCTTAGAAAAGTTGAAATTACCCTCGACGAGGTAATTTACCCCTAATAGCTGATCCCTGAGTTATGAAGACATAAATTATGGCGTGAAGTAAACGACGCAAGAAGAGTAATTCAGCATTTTAAGAAGGGATGATGCACATGAGAGGAACTGTACATGATATATTTTCTTCGCGATTTAATAATCTTCCTTTATAGTTTTATAAATCAAGATTTGTTATTCCACCACTGTTGAGGAAAGTGCTGAAAATAATAAAATATGAAATACTTGGTAGACACGGAATAAATGCCGGTAGTCGTTTACCTGTCCGCATCAGCCTACTAAACTCTGCACACGTGTTGTGTCTTTGGGGAGAATTTATACGAAAAGTTACGTGAAGAGAGTGGCCTTGCAAAAAATATATACTTTTAAGAATTTAGTGCGAGTGCACGGTGTGTGTACCTATAAGATAAGCAAGCGGTCAAGCGGTTAGAAGAGAGGCTCAGAGTTCTTCTTATGTCATAATTGTTTTCACTATTTTGCTCCATGCTTTCTTCTCTGTTGCTGTTTTTTATAGTTTCGTGTGTTATCATACACCAACGGAAGACAGGCACAGACAATATAGGCCAATTTCAAAGAAGAAAACGTGAATCTCACATGGAAACAAGGTCATCAGCTCATCGGCTCTAGATTTTGTCAGGGAAGTATGTGATATGATCGGTATTATAATTTTCAGCAAAGGAATTGTTCTGGCAGCAATACATTTCTATTTTAGGCTACTTTCCTAGAGTAAAATATATTATATTTTACCTAAGGGACGTGGACGTCGCAGAACCCCCCCACCCTCAGGTCTTAACC
The DNA here is from genome assembly GCF_032717465.1 of Coenobita brevimanus. Classification (NCBI taxonomy): domain Eukaryota; kingdom Metazoa; phylum Arthropoda; class Malacostraca; order Decapoda; family Coenobitidae; genus Coenobita; species Coenobita brevimanus. The sequence goes on from NC_136994.1 coordinate 8,609,951, forward strand.
CATGAAATTATCTGTTTCAATAACCCTTGTGTAAATGAAAGTCATAATTTTTTAAAATTAATTACCGTAGGTGCTGGAGAGGAACGCCTTCACACAGTGTCACTGATTTAACTGGGTAGCTCTGCTTCCCGGTCATACAAACGTCCCTTTAACTTCCTTCTTATTTCCCGCAAGGGAGGGGGACGCTGATTGCAGTAAAAAGACAATTTCAGCCAGCAGTTCGCCAAGTTTAAGTTAAGATGACCCTAGAGCCGCACCATCAACAGCAACAACAAGAGCAGTAATCTAATATACTATAGCAGTGTGTGTGTGTGTGTGTGTGTGTGTGTGTGTGTGTGTGTGTGTGTGTGTGTGTGTGTGTGTGTGTTTTGGGCAGCCGAAACTACCCATTCAAATTGCACCAACATTGGCACAAAAATCACCACAAAAAAAACTTAAACGAGTGATCACATTTTGACCAAAATACGCTGCTCCAGGCGCCCGGCATAGGATCTCCGTAGAATTTTTTGAACACAGGTATAACTAAAATATATTATAGCAGCACGAGAGCCCTCCGCAGGACCAAGCGCGAGGGGTTTGCAGGGCCCCCGAGCACTTGTTTAATACTATACCTTTATGCTTCATATTCATCTGTGCTCTTCGATAAACTGTCTTTTTGCTTTTTTTCAAGTAACATATTCGTTGGAAGTCATTTATTCTTTTCCTTTATATTACGAGGTTCCTGCTATTCATGTAACAGTTCTCAGGGCCATTACAGACAGATCTGACCTAGGATTGTTGACCACTCATGTTGACTCCATCCTTCTCGTACTCCCAACTCATTCCAGCTCAAATAAATTCCTAAAGGTGAGAGAAGTTTGTCACATAATAAATGTAAATAAATAGAGAATGAAAATATAATCTTGGCATATTAAACATCGCATATTAATAACAATAAATTGATATAAAAATTCATGGAAGTGTTACAGAAAACTCTTCCGTCTTTGAAGAATATTCATCATCACATTCTGTTTTACGAAAAGTACATGCATTAGTCACATCGCACGTATTAGTGTATGATCAAATGATTCAATAAACAGTACTAAGAAAAGTCTATATAATAAAGAACTACTATTTAATAAAGGATCTCTTACACCTTATTAATGTCCAATTGCTCTCATTTAATTCAGTAACCTTATTAACGTCCAATTGCCCTCATTTATTTCAGTAACCTTAATAACCTCCAGTTGCTCCCTGAAGCACATCTTTGTTATGTTTCTGGCCGGAATCGTGCTAAGTCTGTTCTTCGCTTTCCTATTCATCCGTACTAAATGCTCTCAACTCTCCAACTTGAATTCTTCTCACTCCCTCTGACACCTTGCCAAAGACCTTTCTAACAATTTTACCTCATCATCCTTCTCTACTCTTTTCTACTCTGATGGCTCTGTAGCTATTTCTTCCACTGATAAAACAGATCTCTTTGCTCAGACTTTCTCCTCCAATTCCACCTTAGATGATTCCGGTGCTGTTCTTCCATCACTTCCCCCCCTCTGACTTCCTCATGGCTGACATAAAATTTCTTCAGCTGATGTATTTTCTGCCATCACTGGCTTCAATACTAACAAGGCATATGGGCCTGATGGAATCCCTGCTGTTGTCCTCAAGAACTGTGCCTCTGTGCTTACACACTGCCTAGGTAAACTATTTTGCCTTTGTCTTTCAACTTGTACCTTTCCTTCTTGCTGGAAGTTTGCTCTCATTCAGCCAGTCCCGAAGAAAGGTGACCATTCCCAACCCTCTAACTATCGTCCAACTGCTTTAACATCCTGTTTTTCAAGTGCTTTTGAGTCTATTCTTAACAGAAATATTTAAAGCATCTTTCCTATCACAACCTTTTTTCTGATCGTCCGTATGGGTTCTGTCAGCGACGCTCCACTGGCGATCTTCTCACCTACCATTCAGACTCCTGGTCATCCTCCTTCCGGGACTTTGGCAATAGCTTTGCTAGTGCACTTGACATCTAAAAGGCTTTCGATCGAGTCTGGCATAAATCTTTAATTTCCAAACTGCCCTCTTAAGGTTTCTATCCTTCTATCTGTGCCTTCATCCATAGCTTCCTTTCTGGTACTTCTATAGCTGCTGTTGTAGACAGCCATCGTTCTTCTCCTAGATCTATCACCGTGGTGTTCCTCAGGGTTCTGTCCTATCACTAACTCTCTTTTATTCATCAATGATCTTCTACCCCTATCAACTCGTACGCTGATGATTCCACCCTTCACCTTTCCATTCGGTTTCCGCAACGTCCATCTCAGCAGTTACTTCAATAAACAAGGGATGAGGCTATGGCACCCCTAATGTCTGACTTGGCTTGTATCTCTGACTGGGGTAAGAATAATCTTGATGTTTTTAATGCATCAAAGACTCAGTTTTTACACCTATCAACCCGTCAAAATCTTCCACAGGAGTACCCACTAATGTTTAATAATATCCAGCTCAGTCCTGCATCATCCTTGAACTTGCTTGGGGTTTCATTCACTCGGGACTTTTCATGGAATAATTATATTGCATCTCTTGTAAAATCTGCTTCCAAGAGATTGGGTGTGCTAAGCCGACTCCGTGCCTTCTTTACCCCTGCACAGTTGTTGACTTCATACACGGGTTTTATTCGCCCCTGTATGGAGTACAACTCTCATGTGTGGGGAGGCTCCCCACATACAGCTCTTCTCAATAGCGTGCAGTCAAAGGCTTTTCGTCTCATCAACTCTCCACCTGTTACTGGCTCCCTTCAACCTCTGTCTCTTCGCCACACTGTTGTATATTTATCTCTTTTCTATCGCTACTTCAATGGTCACTGCTCCTCTGAACTGTCTGCTTGCATCCCTCCACCTCAACGACGAGTGCGTAGCACCCATCTAGCAAGAAACTCTGATCTCTTTTCTGTCCAACTCTCTAATGCAAGCGTTAACCGTTACTCCCAGTCCTTCATTTACGCAACAGGTCAATTCTGGAACTGTCTCCCTCTGTATTTCCTACCGCCTATGATCTCCAGTCCTTCAAACGCAGTGTGTCGAGGCATCGCGAAATGAACGGATCTTGAATTTGGTTCACTTTTGTATTGTTTTTGTCTTTTTTCTTGGAAGGCACTGTTAATGCGGGCTCAACCTTTGGTTCCTTCTTCCTCGCATTAAAAAAACAAATTTTAGTAACTTTATTTACGTCCAATTGCTCTCATTTACTTCAGTCTTTCCATGTGTGACGTCACCTCCAGTTTGCGGCGGCTATGCGGCATGGCGTGGCCAAAGGTGCGGTGATGGACGAGGCAACATAGGCAATAAATCACGCCACAATGTTTGGCAGACACACCAACTGAGTGGCGAAGATAGGAAAGCTGGGAGTTGTGGCAGGTGAGGCTGAGAGGCATGGCGGATGGAGGTGAATGGGAGGAGGAATGTAGATGGGAGGTTACCTTACGTGTCTTTCAAGACACACACAACATTCACACATCTTTGTCTTCTTTTGCTCTCAGGTTATCTAGTACTCTTCTCGTCTTTGCCACCAGATCACATCCTCATTTACACGTTTTTGCAACACTTCTGCAGTGTAGAAAGCAGAATCTAACTTTTTTTTTTTTTTTTTTTTTTTACCCGTTCCACCATTGCCAACAAAATCGTCCCAACTATGTGCTTTTTTTTGTTTTTTTGTTTTTTAGTAACTCGTTGTCAGATATCTGATGGCAGTCGGCCGGATGTGCAAACGCCTTTCAGATCTCTCGTAATCATCCAAACGGAAAATGACTGGGTGCGTTGACAGGGAAAACACACACACACACACACACACACACACACACACACACACACACACACACACACACACACACACACACACACACACTGCCAGATCACTTCAGATAGAATACTCCTTCACATCAGCAAGCGCCTTAGCGCTTACTGTGTAGGGATGGCCCGTTTCTAATGACGTCACGTACATAAAGCATTGGTTCTGGACACTAAAACACTTGCAAAGCACAGCTTTATGCATATGGACTTAGAGACCTTAGCTTAAAGTCAGTGCTACTCGCAAAGTTCCAGTAACCTTCGTAGGAACTCCTACGAGAGTGTTTCAGTCACCAAAAACCATTGTATCAACCGCTGATGTTTCCTACTTCTTTAGAACAGCCTTGTAGCCTACATTTAGCAGTCAGACCGTTTCAGATAGTGAAAGTCCACGGATTCGTGCTGTCCCATTCCGCGTAAGGCTAATAACGGAAAATACATCCATGGTGGAACATTACGAGTACTTTAGTCCGAAACGGAAAACAGATCCACTGAAAAAGAAAAAAAAAAATCCATGAAAAAAATAAACCCAGGGAAAAGAGAGGTCCATGTTGAAAAATCTGCGTGGGGAAGATTTGGTGCATGGGGAATATACCGTAGGCTCGAGGGAAACAGGATCCCAGGAGGAAAATAGGTTAAAGGAGGACAGATTAGTGGGAAAAACTGGTTCATGAGCGAAAATAGGTCCAAGGGGAAATTGGGTCTAAGAGGGAAGCAGGTTCAAGTAGGAAGTAGGTCTAAGGGGAAAATAGGTCCAAAGGGGAAAATAGGTTCATGGGGGAAAATAGATCCGATTGGGAGAACTTATCTAGGCAGGAACAGATGTCTTGGAGGAAACAGGAAGGTGGGGGTTGGCGCGTAACAGGTGTCGTTGGAGGTGGGTTTATGTGCTAGTATTAAATAATATGTATTTCGGTACCTAGTTTCCATACAAATATAACAAAAAATAAGAAAAAGAATATTCTAAAATGAATGTTAACATTCAGGGACGATAACAGTATAGAAACACGAGATGTAAAAACCGAGACACAAGAGAACATTTGCGATGGTAGGAGATTCTAAGTTCTATAACCATTACTACATTGCACCAGCTACAGGCATGTTATGGGTACAGTGTGGAATGTAGTACTGGGTACACAACTCTGAATTCTCCTGTCCCAAATGCTCTCTTTTCTCTGTACTATTTTCATCTCTACATGTTAACTATCATTAAAAAAAAAAAAATCTTTCTAGAGTGTGTATATCTATATATATATATATATATATATATATATATATATATATATATATATATATATATATATATATATATATATATAAGAAAGAGGCCATTTAGAACACGCTTTAGTGCAGACTACACCAGTGACAGCAGTGTTCAGTTTGTATGTGGTTTTCTCAATGCTTTTGACGGATACCATGTTTGTTGCTCTGAGTACTGATTAAGTTTCTAAATTCCATATTGATTTCTGGAGACGTGTTTCCGCCATTAGTAGGCCATTATCAGGACACACACACACACACACACACACACACACACACACACACACACACACACACACATTCACACAGACTGACTGTCATGCTTGGACAAAGGCCAATTTGCTGATAATGATACCATCCTGCGAAGCATGATTGATAAATTGTAAAACAATATATCTAGGTCATTTCTGTGAAACCATTATTAACCACAAACAAGCAGTAATTCCGTGAGCTTTATTGCCAGACCAAAATTTACAATGTAATTGCATGAGGAAGACTGACGAAAGCCGAATAATTTAGTGTTTCATTATATCTTCACAGGGCTATTAATTTATCCTCCGTCAGTCACTGGTGTAAAAGGCAACTGACATTCCGCAACAAGGGCAGCTAATGTGTTACTAAGATGTCACTTGGCTTAGATTATTAATAGCTTAATTACAGGTGACCTTTTGTGCAGGTCGTTACACGTTGTACAGGACAATCGTTGAAGGTTAAGCAGACCATTTCATTACTAAAGCTTCGAGATTAAAGCAACTGCGTGCACTGCACCTATGTCCTTATTACACGGTATTTTAATATTAGTAATCATCAAAAGTGTGACATGATAGACTTATCACAAACTATCAGATCGACATTGTAATTTATTTTGATGTCTATAAATACAATAAAATAACCACACTTTGCATACAAAATTTTATTTTCGGCAAAAAATAAAAGGGCTTCATAAACCACGAGTATAGCAGGAAATACAGCCGATTAAAGAGGGGTTATATTAATCTAAGTTAAATGTATTTCTTGCACCCGATTAATAATGCTCCGTTTTATACATTGCGTTCATAGTGCCACGAAGTATCCAAATGGAAGCATCTTGCCAACATATGGAAATAATGTTTACTGAGAATATAACAACAGTCTCGGCCCAACTTCGACCCTCTTCAAAGGCGGATAGAGATGAAACATATGCGTGTATGCATACAGTCCTAAGTCAACAGGAATTAGCACAAAGTATTGCTTCTGTTCTGATCCGGTAGAATTACAGACGGATAGACAAACAGAGGGACAGACTGGTGTGAAAACACAATTTCCTTTCACTTTCGGGGATGGAGGTAATTAGGATAGTTATTATGTCCTCTGTGAGAAGAGATGGTAGGGAAGAATGGAGGTTGGGAGGCTGAGGGCTGAGACAGGGAATGGGGGGACAGGAGTGGATAAGCTAAGAAGGACGGGGAATTAGTGACATACGACATTGTGGTCACAGAGAGCAGCAGATTTGCATACCGTAATAGAAAACTGTTGTCCAGAGGGTGAGATAAAAGAAACGGGCGCACATCGTTAAAATACATGGGTTTTATGGTAATGCCGTCCAAAATAGTTTCAGGAACTAGTGGTGGTAGCATGTGTATGATGTGTGTGCAGCAGATGATGGCGACCACAAGTGACACGCCGCAAAACAGAAGAGCTGGTTTTCGATCATTAACAGATGTTTCACTCACCGATCGCAGAACTGAACAACGCGTTGTTCAAGGTTCTGAAGTTCATGATTATTAATAAGTGGATCATGGAAACACGTCCGCAAACTTCTTGGTTGCAGAAAGATCAATCGACTATAATAATATTTCTTTGTTAATTTCTGTGGTAATAATGTAAACCGCGTGCATCACTTCAGATGAAATTGGAAGCTACGTTTATGTAGGGGTGCACTTTTTTTTTTTTTTTTTTAGAAAATAATTCTCGAAAATATCTGTTAAGGTGGTATCGACTCACTGCAGGACCAGCCTCTCCTTGTGAAAAATGGTCCATGCCTCACTGCGTCGGCTTGTGACAGCCAGGATAGTGATCAGAGTAAGAGGCAGCCAGATCGATCCGACGTCTTTAAATAAGCGGAGTTCAAACCAAGGTCCTGCTATCTCGAGGTGGAAAACATATCTACTAGGTCAAAATGATGCTTACGAAAACTTAGATATTCTTAATTATCATGCAAAAGAGGTTCATAATATTTTCTTTTATGCAAACAAAATCACAGTCATGTGGACAATAATTACAGTCGCGGCGCGCGACTCTGAGGTTGGTATTATCGTGCCCTGGCAACCTACCATTCAAAAGTGCGTCGTGTATAGAAGGAGACGCATGTGATTCGTGTTTAATATGTTCGTGTATAATAATATTCGTGTATAATATATTCGTGCATAATAATATGATTCGTGTATAATATGATAAGAAATCGGACGCACTTTTGAATGACTGGTTGCCAGAATACGATAATGACAACCTCAGAGTCGTACGCCGCGACTATAGTACCCTTAGAAGAGTATGAACTAAAACAAGAATGCAGTTGGAAAGGATAAAAAAGGCAGAAAGTATGTTGATACTGATGTGGTTTGAACGGATGCAGAGTGCCACACAGATTTGTTTAGTAGGTGAAGTTATAATTGGATGAAGGTGTGACCACGTTTTAAATCTGGGTATAGAAAAGAGCAGGCCATACTGTTGAAAGTGGTTAATAGGTTGGCAGCGAATAAACTGGGTAATTTGGCTTACGTAACAAACGAACAGAGAGATTGACTGAAATGAAAATGAAAATAAAAAGGCAACTATACCAAAGTCCAGGAATTCAGCTGCATGTAAAACTTCACGAAAGTCCTGTGTTCAGCCTTATACAGGAACATTTCATTACTTTATCATTACAAAATATTTTTTAATACAGATACTGAATGATAAAGAAATTAGGACAAAATGGACATTGGGAAGCATGTGTGTGTGTGTGTGTGTGTGTGTGTGTGTGTGTGTGTGTGTGTGTGTGTGTGTGTGTGTGTGTGTGTGTGTGTGTGTGTGTGTGTGTGTGTGCGCGCTCGTGCGTGCGTAGAATAAAGCTTTCGAACAACCTTTGTATAGTACATGGGGAAGTTCTGTCAAATAATATATTTATTTTTTTTCCAGTTCCTCTCTACCAAAATATTGAGGCCAGTAATATATTTTAGACCCCTGCAAGGACGCAACAGTGTGTAGGGTGTGGTTTTATATCAACAGGATTTACTTCGTGGCGGTAAAATTGTTAAAATACGAGGTGGTGGCCACGATGGGGAGGCTGATTTGTTACCAAACTTATTGTACGTTATACGATGTGTGGCCATTTTATCCCCTGAACTTGTTGGTATTTTTTAATTCTTGCTGATATTGGACGATTTTTTCTCGGTAGGAGAGCCACCCGGTACTGAATGAATAAAGTTATGCTTTACCTCGCCCTTCAGGTCAAAAGCTAAATAAGGCAGTCTACAGAGGGCATGAACAAAACGAAAATCGTGACATCGGTGAAAATGGGCTAATAGATTTATCACATATAATACAGAGGGGATATTCACATACGCGTGCAGTGAGGGACGACACGGTCATCTGTATCCACATCACTACGAAGATATTTTGTTAACCTTCTTTTGGTGGTAACTATTCTAGTATTTTATTCCAGCTAATGACAGACGATTATATTCAGCTGCGAGTGAATAAAATGCACCTCATAATGTTAATTTTGCTCTTCCCACCAGCAGATTATATACAGCCTATGAGACACCCCTTGTTGTGAGATAAAGGTGGCTGTATCTACTGTAGACCCTACGTTGTGAAAGGTCTCCCTAAAATGGAATAAAATGGTCTCCACATAGCAAGATAATAAACATACTTGTCATCATAGTGCAACGATTTTACACACACGTATATTCTATATCTATCTATCTATATCTATCTGTCTGTCTATCTTTCTATCTATTTATCTGTACTTATGTGTGTGTGTGTGTGTGTATGTGTGTGTGTGCGTGTGTGTGTGTGTGTGTGTGTGTGTGTGTGTGTGTGTAAAACAGTACATATTTATGCATGCTGCAGGGAAGACTTAATGTGCAGTGAAATTTGTCGACATTAATTCAACGAAGCGACTCTCTCTCTCTCTCTCTCTCTCTCTCTCTCTCTCTCTCTCTCTCTCTCTCTTCATCTACGGGCTTAGCTTTGCATAGACGTCTGTAGCTGCTCTTAGCAAAAATGTCTTGTGAATCTTGGGTTCACCATGATGAACAGAAGTACAGTAACTGATTATCTCCACTGTTTTCTGTCCTTCTTGTGTCATTTATAGGAAGTAAACACCAAACGCAGACTACAACCATTTAAACAATTCTTGCATTGTTACGACACCAAGTGCTTGTCCTTCCAATTTCCATTTATGTCCTATTTTTATTTAACCACTCTGATATTATCTTCTATTGCATATCCATTTCAGTATTCGCTCCTCTTTTCCTATTCTCTCCTACCACCTTTTTAACCTTGCCTCTTTCTCCCTCTACTTCTCTATCCTTTACTGCTGCCTATCGGGAGGGGCAGAGAGACAACGGGGCAATTACTGATAAAAAATAACGTGCTTATATCTCACTCAAATGGCCCTTTAAACTACCCATTGCCTTTTATACCGATCTTGTCGCCTGAGGATCCACTGGTTACGTCTTAAACCCCCCCATCGTAGGGCTATCATGACATTATTCTTCTTTTTCTCTTCAGATCAGATCAGTTCGGAGTGCAAACTTTCAAAAGCGGCCACTTAATCGTCTAACTGTTCTTTTCTGATAGCCATAGAGAAAAGGAGGGATGGGGCACCTTTGACCTTATTTTTATGTTGACTGATTAATGAGAGAGAGAGAGAGGGGGGGGAGGGTATCGTTAAACTACATGGCAGGTCATTACAACGCTACGGCAGAAATTAATTCATTAGTCGAAAAATTAACTTTCTGGTCATCTCCTTTACAGCCCTTTACTGTGTTACAGAGAATTATTACTAAGGTTATACTACCCCGCCTTACCTTCCTCCTTCATCGCCGCCTTCATGAGCACCAAGATGTTATAAAGGGGTGGAAGTATTAATGATACACTGAGCACACCTATGTTTACTATAATGGCTTCTGTTGACACTGTCTTGCATTGTAAAATAATTCGTGGCTCTGTCTTATATACAGTATTAAATATAACATATAGATGCATGAAAAATAATAAATTTGCAAAATATAAGAAAAGTAAATCTCAGTCATAAATTTGTCAGGCTTTTTCAAAGACCGCGCTTCATCTTACACCGGTCATCATCCCCTTACCCTTACGTAATATACTGTAATATTTTGGTGACTACAGTGAGTGATAACCCAAACATTTTTTTTTTCCTCAAAAAATCATTTACTAAGTTGGGTATCAAAAAAAAAAAAAAAAAAAATGGTGAGTATAGTCGCGGCGCGCGACTCTGAGGTTATAATCGTGCCCTGGCAACGTGCCAGTCAAAAGTGAAACAGATTTCGTGTATAATATGAGACGCATGTGATTCGTGTATAATATGTTCGTGTATAATATTCATATATAATATATTGGTGTATAATATATGATTTGTGTATAATATGATACGAAATCGGACGAATTTTTGATTGGTAGTTGCCAGGGTAGGATAATGACAACCTTAGATCCTGCGCCGCGACTATAGTGGTCTACTGCGTTAAGGAGCTCCATCAGATGTAACCCATAAGTATTTATTTATTGACTGATATATAAATTTTTTTTCGTAATGACCTCGGAGGCGAGAGACTAGTCACTCCCGCTCTAAGGTTCTAAACTAACTTCCTTAGCCTTGGCTCCAACGCCCTTAATGGAAAATAAAGGGCTGGATGATGAATAAATGGTGAGACTACTACCACTACTACTACTACTACTACTACCGGTACTACTACTACCACTACTACTACTACTACTATTACTACTACTACTACTACTACTACTACCGGTACTACTACTACCACTACTACTACTACTACTATTACTATTACTACTACTACTACTACTACTACTACTACCACTACTACTACTACTACTACTACTACTAATAATAATAATAATAATAATAACAATATGAGATTACTTCTCTTGTTGGACTATCTAGGAAAAAATTATGAAGTTCTGTGACTGAACACATTATTAGTTTGATAACAATGACTGTAGGTAATTTACTTAGAGCAAATGTATAATATTTGTACATAACTGCATGCAGATCCATCATATTCGCTGGTAACCCTCTGGCAGCCCACTTCCTGCCTGGCATCCCCCACATATCCCAGCAAAGTGACCATAACCCGCTTGAAGCAGCCCCTCGCTACCTGGCTTACGAGGCTCCCTAACTGCATTACACACACCACCTGCCAACACCTCACCCCAGTGCACAACACCATCTCCGCTTCACTCTCACCGCTAACCCCTTCCATCAGATGACGTCCTTTTAGTTTTATTTATGCTCTCTCATACCTTCCGATTAACCTTGTAATCTGAATATATATTAGAAAGTCGGCAAAATTAAAACTTTACAGCAAACCTGCATCGTTATTGTTTAACCTCGCGCTCGAAGGTATAATTTATTTTGTATAGTATTCAACTTTGGACAGATCCTTTGGGGTCTGTTCCCTCCTTCCTCTAACCCGTCTTCATTTATCTTTCTTCATTATTTCTTTATTTATCTGCCTTTTGTATTGTATTCTCGACTGTTTGGACTCATGCAAAGTCCAGAGTTCACCGTAGTGTCGATTTATTTCCGAATTTTTTCAGCTATTCTTTCTGAGTACGTTAGGCTGTCTTTTAACGCTGCCTCTCCCTGTCTTGCCATTGGAATAGTTAGACAATACAGAGAATGACTCACATGGCTTTCTGGCCTCTCTAGAATTTACAGTATTCCAGTTTACATACTTCAGGTCAACATAAATAATTGTCACGGCCCGGATCCGCAAACAAGGAAACTGATCTCAGCTGTTTCTCGTTAATATTGTGGGTAGCCTATTATCTGATATCGCAGGTAAAAGAAGGAATGTTGAATTTCTCCATGTTTGTTGTTTCTGCTACAAAATCAAGTCTTTGGATATATTTTGCATTTTAAACATTATTATTCTTTCTTATTTACAGGGTCGAATGGAAAATGAGACCACAGAAGCTTCCCATGTCCGTTATTCTTCTCGCATATCAAAATCTGAGTTACGTGAACGTTTTACTCGTAAATCATACGTTTGCCAGTCACTCAGGGCCAATGTCCGCTTCAACAATCACAACCAAGATAATGTATACTGACCAAAAATTTGTTTCCAACCAAGAGTTTGATCAGAAACTGAAATCAATAAATATCTAACGCGTAAATACAACAAAATGGCGGTGGTAAAGAACTTCCGACCATAAACTTTAAGTTGAAATGATTGAGAAAGCACTTAGAATGTACAGAACCTTTACAGTATGCATAAAAAAAGGAACCATCATCTCAAAAATAAGACATATTCTGTGTATAGATAGAGGAAGCCAAGGAAAGAATTATATACAGAAAACAAAATACTGACCGCTTAAACCACTGATCGCATCACTTACAGTAGTGTCTCACAGATATGGATATCAATGTACATTCCCTCATTGGATGTCAGGCAACCACGACTTACTATTAACGTTATGACAGTGGGCCTGTTCTATCTGGTGAGAACAAACCAACTGTAATTTCTACGATTTTACAACATCTGAACAAAATCAACTTATATTGGTGTGAAATGAAAATACCTAGGTGCATCAGCAGCGGTAAAGGAGTTGATACCCGAGAATTTAGCAAGAAGCGGCTCCAAGGGCGAATCGAGATGTACAGAAGCCACCCCGGGCATGTCTCTGAGTTAAAAAGTAGTTGTCAAATTCGACGAACTCTGTGCCGATAATTAAGCCAGCACATCTCCTCTTAACCTCTGCAATCATTATATATATATATATATATATATATATATATATATATATATATATATATATATATATATATATATATATATATATATCTACAGTATATTCACTTTTTTGCGTCTTGACAGTGAAAAGGATAATGAAAGCTGTATCTTAACACTTATGCAGTTTGAAAAGTTACTTTAATCTGTATAACATTGTCTGGTGATAGAGAAAATGAAAAATTACGTCTCTGAATTTAAGTTCATCACGAATACCCAACTTAGCATTCGAACTTCAATGCCAGTCAACCATAATCGGTTTTATCATGCTAGGATTTTGCAAATTGCCTCCAGGCCAAATATGAAAGCAAAATGCATCGAGTGTTGAATAGCGCCGTGCAGAGTTACTGGTTAATATTGCACATTATTAGAGCATTAGCGGTAATTATCCTTTATTACAGAATAATATGGTCTGCTGGATATTCGCTACGCTATACGCCGATAGCCTTGTTTTTTTTTTTGTTTTTTTTCTCACTTTTTCAACATTCAGAATCAACGCGTGAACCTTCATTCAGCTGTCAAATTGCACCTCCTTCCATTCTCTCTGTCTTTCCGTATCCGTCACTCTTCTTTTTACCCACGCTTCAAGTAGGTCTTCTCTTTACCCATCCTATTAACCCCTGACCTTTCCCTACTACTTTTACATTTCAGGAAACAAAAACAACAAAGTTTTGGGGAAACCACAGATCCAGAAAGTGTGCTTTACAAGAGCACTTACTAACTCTGTCTGTTACAAACATCTCTGGAAGTTGGTTAATATAGTTTCCAGTTTCCTCTGGAATACTGGTATTCTTAAGATTTCCTCAGTTATTCTGCATTATCTTTTGGGGAGAATTATGATACAGGAAGTACTAATAAACCCTGTGTAGAGTCAGAAGAGATTTAGGAGGTAGTTAGGATATAGGGCGTGTAGTTATATTCTGCAACTTTCACTGACGCAGACTCTCTCATGAAAGTAGTGGTTTCTGTGTTGTGTCTAAAGCATGTTCTTCGTATATGAAGAACAACACGCAGCAATTCAATACATTTGGAATAAGATCCAAGAATAAGTAAACTGAAAAGCACAAAACGGAAGGAAAATGTAAGCAGCAGCTGAACGAGAAATGCTACCAAGGTGGATGGCAGACAATTTGTCTTTCCAAATATCATTGTAAAGAAGCTGCAGCATAGATGTACCGTAACCATTAAGTCAAAGGGAAAGTGCTGGAAATGTGAAAGCAGAGACTCTGCGGGAAGAGGGTGAAAGAAGGAAGGTTAGTGATACAGCTGGAGAAGTTTGGTATACATGCTGTTGATCTACCGACATGAAAAAAATAAAACATTTTTTAAACGATACTATGTATTGCATGAGATGAAGTGTAGGTCATGCTATGTGGACGGTAAAAAACAGAACGAAAAGAAACGCGTTAAACCGACCTTTAATGATTGCATAGGTTTGGAGGCAATAAGCTGAATTATAAGCAGTTCTTTTGGAAGAATATTATACGGGGATGTGGAAATTGTAGTAGACGGACAGAAAGTGTAGACTGTTCTCCATACATGCTTACTTTGTATTGTGTCTATTCTAAAAACAAACTCTCAGTCATATACGGCCAAATGATAAACACTGCATTCATTATATAACAAATGCACAGTTGAAGAATATATCTTACACACACACACACACACACACACACACACACACACACATACACACACACACACACACACACACACACACACAGTCTCTCCCTGGCCCATTCTGCCTGCCTCGCTGTGCTGAATCTTTACTTGGACTCAGAACAGGCAAAGACAACACAGGTATTTTCCCAGCAGGATACAGAAACAGCAATACGTGAAAAGAGGCCGACCCAACGAAAACATTTTTGTACCAGAGCGTATACACAGTGTTGGGGGCTCTCTCATTTCCGTCCACCCCCCTACCCTGCTCCAAACCCTGTCACCTCCCTCATCCTTCTCCAAACCCTGTCACCTTCCCCCTCATGCTCCAAACCCTGCCACCCTCTCCTATGCTCCAAACCCTGACACCTACCTCCTCTGCCTCTTTCGTTGCCATTCCTTTCCTTATTTCCCTTCCCATTAACTCCTTCGCCTTCCTCTTTTCCTTAATACTTTAAACTGATACCTCCTACCCTGCCACCTCTTTTACCAGCCCATTACTTTGCCAAATTCCTCCTCTGTCCCATCCCATAACACCTTCCTCATGCCCTTCCACCTTCTTCTGTTCCCCACATCACCATTTCCCTCTCCTGCCTCCTACATTCCCATCGTCTTCTCATGTCTTATTCCTGTCTCATCTCTCTCTCTCTCTCTCTCTCTCTCTCTCTCTCTCTCTCTCTCTCTCTCTCTCTCTCTCTCTCCTTTGTGTGGGGCAAGATGTTTCTATACCGTATTTCATCACATCAGAGAACTTACTGACAAACCCACCACCCTAACACACTTTTGTCTTCTGTGTCGCGCCTCAGCATGACACAGTGGAGAGGCGGTGAACTATTATGGTAAGTCTGTGTGCTTCTAATTCGTGTACTTTAACTTGGCACTTTTTATATACATCGTATTTCCTGTAGCCTAGTGACAGAAAAAGACATTCATTTAGTTAAGTATCTTCTTCGTAACATTTCTTCAAGAGTAACATCATGTTCTAGTGTTACACTCAAGCTACAAATCAACATTCAAGATGGAGAAAGGGTAATCTTACACCAAGTTAAATTTGACTCATTATGGAACCTGTGATACGAGAAAACTTCATATCCGATATTTCAGTCCCAAAACACTGAGTTGCCCGACGGTGCCAGACACTTTGTACAAGTATATTATTAAGCTGCTTCTGAGGAAAAGAAAAGAATACTAGTGCATTTTTACTTGTTTCTATGCGATGGTCTGTTGTATCGAGAGAGAGAGAGAGAGAGAGAGAGAGAGAGAGAGAGAGAGAGAGAGTAATAATACATGTTCAAGGAAAAGGAAGTCGCAAAAGTATAGAAAGGCAACAGAAAGGCTGAGACTTGTTGAATGGGGCTGCCGGAAATGAATTTGGCGAGGTTTGGGAGTGATATCGACCAAGGGAAATAGGAGATGGAGAAACTGATGGATAATGCAGTAAAGGTAGAGCTTGAGGAAGGGAGATGCAGAGGGGGTAGATGAGGGTTGCTGGAATGAGAGGGAATGAGGTGACCGTAGTGCCGGTGCGGGAAACGGAGACAGAAAGACTAGCATGCGAGGGCTGCGACAAATATCAGAGTTAGAGAAAAGACTGAGGTAAGAGCTGCAGCGGGAAATAGTGAAGGGAAGAGAAGAGGCATAAGCAGGAAAAAGGATGAGGAGTTTTTTTTTTTTTTAATCATACGGAACAAATTGGCGGCGGTGAAGCTAATTTATCACAGCGGCACAACATACAGCCACACAAACATTTTAGGCTAATCGAGAGATGGGAAAGATGAAACTTTTCTTCCAAGTCACGTGCGCTGCGTGATTACAACAATTAAAAGTTTAGACCACTTAACCCCTGATTAAACTGTTCGCCTCACTTACCCGAACTTCACAACACGCAGTGGATTGGCAGTTAGTTGGCGGGCATTTTCAAGTCATGGGGGAGTATTTTTTTACTCGGGGTTCTATGATTCATTCTTAGATGAAGGAAATCGTTTAGCATTAGCCAGACTGGAATATTAAATCTGAGAGAGAATGTTGACAGGGTTAACACTCACGCATCTCTAAGTGCGCGTCCACACGTGGACTCGAACATATGTTGGCAACACAGTTGGCAACATGTTCGGGAACATGTTTACAACAGTATTTGGACAGATGTATGCAAACATGTTTCAGTGCAGCTTCGAACACTGGCAGCAGAGGCGATGGATTAAGTGTGTCCATACGAGGCAGCTGAGACTTCATCATGATGTTGCCAACATGATCTGGATGTTGCTGTTCCCAACATGTTTGCAGGGTGTTCATTACTGTATTACATGTTGCCAACACTTGTTTGCGTACACGTGTGGACGCACCCTACGCACTCATCTGTTTACAACAATGGCTGGGCATTAGCCGGAGGAAACTACTAAAGCTGTCCTTAAGAAAAAGTGATTGTTTGATCGACATCCTCTGTATCGTACAGCACCGATGCTTCATAATGTTACTGTGATGCCATCTGTGCCAAATGGATGAGAGTGCTAATATCAGGCATGTTGTTGCCCACCAAATAGAATTAAAGCCTGCACGGCACATAATTATGAACTTAACTACTCCACTACGACGACGTCATTTGAACTTAACCTTTTGAATCTTGCCGCCGTGGTAGGCGGGTGGTTGGTGTTGCTAGCTACAAAGCTGCCGGTGCCCCTTAACACCAGGGGTTGAATCCGGCCGTGGGCAGCTGGCGCCACCCGACTCAAGTGTTCCTTCACCCTATATCAACTGATAGCTAAAATTACTAGCTAGAGAAGGTAACATTGGTAACTTGGGTGGAGAATGGCCTTGTTCTAAGAATAGTGAGTTAATAACTTGCCACAGGCTCAAAGGCCTTAAATACTTTTGCTTAACACTACGGCTACATGCCTCATGGCGTCTGTCCCATATTTTCTTTTACCTTCTACTTTGAATCCAGCGACGTACCTTTTCAGTTTACCCATACTGCCTTTAGATAAAGTGAGAACTTTCGAAACGGAAGGGTTAGATTTTTTTTTTCCCAAATAGTGAAAGATATCCTTCCCAACTTTGGTGTAATCGTCACCAGACTGCAAAAATTAACGAAAGAACACGCCTTCAGACTGAAGGAATATATTTTTGCTCCCTCCAGACAATATTTCTTAACCTCTTTTGGTGGTGGGGTTATAAAGGAACCACATGAAACTTCTCTGTGAAAGATCTCCTAAAATCAGCTTGTAATCGTTGGTGGTAGCAAAAATAAAATATGCGTCATCTGATTAATGTATACATGCCAAATAAGACCATTTGTACGGTCCTGGAGAATGACACCTTTACCTGGTGGCACCGATACCCCGACGGTGGAGCTGCCTGGTTAGACAAATTTCTCCCAACCCTCCAAAAGACTGTGGGCTGCGGCAAAAGGGCAACTAAGCCTACAGTCAACAGGGTTTACGTTCAGTTGAGTCCGAAGTTGCAACTACTTTTATAATCATTTGTTCGCATAGGAATGCAAGATTCTAGCTACCCTTACAGGTATAGTACACTTTCATCTGGAAGGGAGAAATCAGAATGACTGCCTCACTGCGTCGCAACATAAAGCCATCAGAAATGGCTGACATAATTATCAACAAATTAATCATGTGGTCAGTTTGTAAACGGTGTTTTGTAGGGGTTTCTTACCAAGTCAGTCCAGGCTGGTGAATTCAAGTCTATTAAAATTTAGTTTAGCTGCGATCTGGATGTGTTAACGAAACTGGGTGCCTTAACCAATGCACCACCGACTCCCACATCCTCGTGCTTACTTGAAGCCACTTTGGACCCACCATACCTAATCAGCTGAATTCATTTTGACTTAGGTCAGGTCTGTGACGCTATGTCTTGTCATCACTGCATTACTAGACAATATAAAAATACACTTTTTACCTTTAATTATTGCTGTGTTGATGTCGAGTAAACCGATGTGCTGGTAAGTACTAAGATTCATATAATCAACCATCACAAAACAGCTTTCATCAGGTCACCCAACCAATGCATCAAAAAGATGCAGGGCTTCAGTGGCACACAAACCTATGCCAAATATCGAAATACACAAAGAATATTTTAAAGTGCTGGTATTTATCTCTCACATCCATATTACGCTCGAGGAAAACGCTCAGTTCATGCATATTTTTCATTAAAAAATAAATGGTAGCGTTCTGTGCCCAACGTCATTACTAATGACTTCCAATGGCATCATCGGCTCCTAAATCAAATAAAGAATCATGCCAAAAACTTGAAACGACCTGTTTCGGACAGACGGACGGCTAGGTATTTTCTTTTTTTTTCTTTTTTTTAGCATAGAAGAAAGCTCCATACTGAAATCGCTCTCCTGACGGTGACAAATACAACCTTTCTTATTCATGGCCGTACGTTTTTAAATACACAGGGAGTTCTTTACACTTCTTTTTACATTTCGATGAAATGGGAGAGGGCCATTATTGACTAATCAATGGAAAGTGATGCATTCTATAACCTTAATAAAATAGTTCTCCTAGCTCAGCATCCTTCCCAAAACCATCACTCAGCACAGCAATCCTAACCACGTTCCACAGAAAGTTTATAACAAATTTCCGTAACTCCAGAAAATTCAGTCCAGGTCCGGTAGTTTGTTATCCACTAACTCTCCGTATCTGACAGTTCTTGAGAAAACCTCCCAGCCGGATTCCAGATGATGCGATAAAATTTACATATACTGAACTCTCACCACCCATCGCGCCTCGCCTACTTATCCTTGCTTCCTCATTTTTTATTCTTGCTTCACTTTGCTTCACTTTCTTCCCACTTTTCCATCTTCTTTCTCCCCCTTTCCCCCACTTTCTATAACAGTTTCATTTTCTCTCTCGCATGTTTTCTTAAAAGCTTCAGCCAGGGAACGTCAATATTGTTTTTTTTTCTTGCTGTATCCAAATTATTGGCCATCCCCGCCCCTGAGGGGATCGGGAACGGGTATTGTTATCACTTGGTTTGTCTACCTGTCAGTTAACAACTTTACGCGAAAACTACAGTACTGGTGCGATTTTTACTAAACTAATAGGGATGATGGGCTATGACCCTCTGATGACCTGATTAAATTTTGGGCCAAATTGGGCCAAGGCCAAGGCTGTAGGCCCAGAATAATGTAAAAAAAATGCCATAACTCCATTCAAATTCGTCATATCGACGTGAAACCAAAACCTAAAGATGCATCTTTCAAACTTGCTTCCCATAACATGCCTGAATTATACATCAGGGGGGTCACCCCCAGTTAGCGGTAGGGGGTCAATGTCAGGTGGGTCGGGCCTAAAATTTCAAATGGACATAAAATCGTAAATTTTCACTCTATTTACCCTACTCCAAATTTGATATGTGACGTCTTTGACTAGATACCCTGTTGTGTTTATACGCCAGCACTAAAATGACTGCCGGGACGGGTGGACGGGTTTGCTGTGCCTTGGCACTGCTCTTGTTTTATTCTGTTTATGAGAAAATTAGCGAGCTAGACTGTTCACATAAAGCTCGTTGGGCTCCGACAATAAAGGTGGCCTTTCCTAAATGTGCGGGGTAAACTCTCCTTATTTTTATCCCCCTATTCACTCGCTGTCGCTTACTACTTCCTTATTTTTCTTGCCTACTTTCTTTTATTATCTCAGCTCATTCCTTTTTAACAGAGGCCTGTCTTCTTACGCTTTCTTTAGTTTCTTTTGTCAACGACCCTCTTTTCCCAGTTACTCATTTGTTTTACCTAATAATTGTATTTCACTGTTATCTTGTCTAACTATTAGTTAATTTACTACATTAATCTCTCTCTCTCTCTCTCTCTCTCTCTCTCTCTCTCTCTCTCTCCAGTTCTATTTTAGTTCCCTTCTCTTTTTTCTCTCCTTAACACATTTCTCCTTGCTCCTCTGATATTGCTCATGTCTCAGTCACTCTCTTCTTCCTATTTCCTTTCCCCTCTCCCCCTCCTACTCAGCAGCTTTCCCTCCCATTCTTTTTTTCTATTTTCCAATGGTCCCACGGTTTTCACCCGTATCTTGCGACTGACATTCATAAATGCATCAAGGGGGACTGTGACCGACGTTTCAGATAGCACCCCCTCCCAACCACCCGATCCCCAACCCTTTTTCCCAGTCCTGACCCCTTCAACCGACCTCCATCTCCTCACTCGCACTGTTACTCCCCCTCCATCCCCCTATCGTCTCTCGAATGATAGTTTTAGACAATATATTCTGGTACAGGACGGCACATTAAGCTTTCAGTGTGAATAAGGATTAACTGTATTCCTTACTATTATTTTATCATTAGGTAATTACAGTATGACACGTGACAAATGACAAAGGGGGACTCTAATAAAGGATATATATAAAAAAAATGCTTGATTAATACCACCTAACACCCAGGGAATCATTGCAGGTTGTATCAAAATCAGATCTGGTGTTCACTCGTCTGACACACTCGCCCCACTTGACTGCTCACCCGAGAAATTAACTGGTGAACCGTTTTTCCCGGGTGCCATATAGATTTACGACGTATTCTGATTATGCTGGTCTCTCCTGCCAACTTTGTTTTTGAGTAAAATATCTGTTGGATGTGAAAGCCTTTTTTTTTTTTTTTTAAATTCCCCTACATTTTTCTGAGTGTTATTTCTCTTTGCTGTATTCAGTAATTAGTGTAAAATCAGACTATAAACATCTACGAAGCTAGTGTAAACGTAGGAAAATGTATGTGTAATGAAACATTATTTTATTTGGTATTTAAAGAAAGTGCTATGGACTCCCTGCCTAAATTTTTCATGGTTCCAAAACGTATCGGTAGTGAAAAAAAAAGGACTTAACAGCCTCACCCCCCTCCTGTTGTCAGCAGTCAAATAGGGAGGCATACAGTCTGTCCAAAAAGAAATTGAACTTTTTAAATGGTGCACCAACTAGCCAGCGTGGCGTGATCACAAAGGGAGCACTGTGTAGCGGGGACTTTGAGTTATAGTCTAAAATTAGCTGCATCACATTACTTAGTCACTGAGGTACAAACATTTGAGTGAACGTGTGTTTAGTGCACTTAGCGATTTGTTGCAAGTTGAACAATGAAGGATCTTAAACAGCAACGTGTTTGCGTTAAATTCTGATTCAAATTGGGAAAAACTTTTACGAAGACTCTTCCAATGTTGCAACAGGCTTATGGGGAGGATTGTTTGAGCCATACGGAATGTCACAAGTGGTTCCAGCGGTTCCAATCTGGAAGAAAATTCACCGAAGATGATCCCAAATCTGGACGGCCCTCCACGTCAAGAGATCAAGATCACGTTGAGAAAGAGCATGCTGTGAGCCGTGAAAATTGTTGCCTGACTGTCCGTGAAGTTCCTGAAGAAGTAGCCATCTGTAAAAGTTCGTGGCACATGATTATAACCGAAAAACTGAAGATGCATTGTAATGCTGCAAAATCTGTGCTGCGTCTATGTACAGATGAGCAAAAAATGAACCGTGTCACAGTCAGTTAGGAGGTGTTTGATTGTTCGAATACTGATGAAAATTTTTTAAAAAATGCCATAACAGACGATGAAACGTTGCTTACGATGTCGAAACAAAATGGGAGTCGTCGCAATGGGATAGAACATCGTTCATAATGAGTTTGTTCCAAGTGGTCAGACAATCAATAAAGAATTTTACTTGGTCGTCGTGAAGAGTTGGAGGAAGGCAGTGCGAAGAATGAGGTCTGACGCGTGGACAAGCAAAACCTGGATGCTGCATCATGACAATGCACCGGCCCACGCGTCGATCTTTAGCTATAATTTCAGGCGATGCAAGAGACGACTGTCGTCCCCAAGCCGCCCCACTCTCCGGAACTGGCTCCTGCTGACTTCCCTCCCCACTACCGAAAGGTCACTGACTTCAGACAATAGAAGAAATAGATGAAAATTCACTTAGTGACTAAACACTTTACCCAAGCGTGTGTACCTCGTTGACTAAGTGACGTGGCATTTTGCGGCTAGTGTTAGACAAAAGCTCAAAGTCATTGCAGTGCTCTTGTTACGATCACGCTATGCCGGCTAGTTGGAGCGCAATTTTTAAAGTTCGGTTTCATTTTGGATAGACATGAGGTATCAGGAATGCCCAAGAACTAGTGCGGCCCCTCCAGGAAACCCATGTAACAGCTCTTCTTACCTCTACACTAAGTCAGAACAACTTGACGTCCCCTTCACACTTAATTGTTTCCATTATACAGTGCAAACATTCGCTGCTATACAAGAGTCATAAGGAGTGGACAAGAGGACTATGAAAACTATAATTTCCATGTCACAAATACAGTGATGCTATAGATGAATGAAACCTATTATTATACTTCAAAGCCTGTTGTACAATAAACCCTATTGGAGATGGCAATAATTTAAGATTCAAATGTCATCTGATTCAAGGGTTAATTGTAAAATGAAGCTTCCCTTTGTTGCAGCTGGTATTCTACGCACCAGCAAACTCTGCTTTAAATTAGCTGTAGATTCATGCCTCTTCTGACAGTTGTCTCTAATTGACTAAGGTAGTTTTCTTCCTATTGATGAAATGCAGACCGATGCCTCACACAATGTTCATATTTATTCATAGGTTTGTCACTTATCTTCCATGAATCTTGGATGGTGGGTGAGAGGAATAATAATTGCTTCCATGGCCGGGAGCCATCTGGGTGTGCCTTGTACATTACTTAGGTTATTCTCTCGGGCATGGAAGGATACATTCCTTTCTCATATCCTTTGACTAATGCAAGAAAGCCTTGGTTTAATCACGCTTGTTCTAATGCTGTCTGCAACAAGGAGAGGGCCTATAAAAGGTACCAGAGCCAACCCACCCCTGAATCACATCTTCTATACGTTTCTGCCCGGAATCGTGCTAAGGCTGTTCTTCGCTCTGCTAAAAATAATTTCATCCATATTAAATGCTCTCAACTCTCCAAATTGAATTCCACTCCTTCTGGCCCCTTGCCAAAAACCTTTCTAACAACTTTACCTCATCATCCTTCCCTCCTCTTTTCTACTCTGATGGCTCTGTAGCTATTTCTTCTGCTGATAAAGTAGATCTCTTCGCTCGGACTTTCTCTTCCAATTCCACCTTAGAAGATTCCGGTGCTGTTCCTCCATCACTTTCCCCCTCTGACTTCCACATGGCTGACATTAAAATTTCTTCAGCTGATGTATTTCCTGCCATCTCAGGCCTCTATACTAATAAGGCATGTGGGCCTGATGGAGTCCCTCCTGTTGTCCTCAAGAACTGTGCTTCTGTGCTTACACCCTGCCTAGGCAAACTCTTTCGCCTTTGTCTATCAACTTGTACCTTTCCTTCTTGCTGGAAGTTTGCTCTCATTCAGACAGTCCCAAAGAAGGGTGATCCTTTCCAACCCTCTATCGTCCAATTGCTGTAACATCCTGTACTGTATCTCAAAAGTTTTCGAGTCAATTCTTTTTAGAAAAATTTTAAAGCATCTTTCCTATCACAACCTTCTTTCTGATCGTCAGTATGGGTTCCGTCAGGGACGCTCCACTGGCGATCTTCTCACCTACCTTTCAGATTCCTGGTCATCCTCCTTTCGGGACTTTGGCGAAAGCTTTGCCACTGTACTTGACATCTCAAGGGCTTTCGATCGAGTCTGGCATAAATCTTTAATTTCCAAACTGCCGTCTTACGGTTTCTGTCCTTCTATCTGTGCCTTCATCTCTAGCTTCCTTTCTGGTCGTCCTATAGCCGCTGTTGTAGACGGCCATCGTTCTTCTCCTAGATCTATCAACAGTGGTGTTCCTCAGGACTCTGTCCTATCACCAACTCTCTTCCTTTTATTCATCAACGACTTTCTAATCTGTACAGTACATCTAACCCTATCCAATCATACGCTGATGACTCCACCCTTCACCTTTCCATTCTGTTCCTGCAACGTCCATCTCAGCAGTTATTTCAGCAAACAAGGGATGAGGCTGTGGCATACCTAATGTCTAACTTTGCTCGTATGTCTGACTGGGGTACTTTTAATACATCAAAGACTCAATTTTTACACCTATCAACCTGACAAAATCTTCCACAGGTATACCCACTAATGTTTAATAATACTCAGCTTAATCCTGCATCATCCTTGAACATGCTTGAGGTTTCATTTACTCGGGACTTATCTTGGAAAGATCATATTACAGGTCTTGTCAAATCTGCTTCCAAGAAATCAGGTGTGCTAAGCAGACTCTGGTCCCTCTTTACCCCTGCACAATTGTTGACTCTATACACGGGTTTTATCCGCCCCAGGTTAGAGTACAACTCTAATGTTTGGGGAGGCTCCCCACATACAGCTCTTCTCAGTAGGGTGGAGTCAAAGGCTTTTCGTCTCATTAACTCTCCTCCTCTTACTGACGTCCTTCAACCTCTGTCTTCTCGTCGCACTGTTGCATCTTTATCTCTTTTCTATCGACACTTCAATGGTCACTGCTCCTCTGAACCGTCTGCATGCATTCCTCCACCTTTACGACGGGCATGTAGCACACGTCTAGCAGCAAACTCTCATCCCTTTCCTGTCCAACTCTCTAATGCAAGAGATAACCGTTACTCCCAGTCCTTCATTTATGCAACGGGTCAACTCTGGAACTGTCGGCCTCTGTGTGTATTCCCTGCTTCCTATGATCTCCAGTCTTTCAAATGCAGTGTGTAAAGGCATCTCGAAATGATCGGATCTTGAATTTGGCTCTCTTTTGTATCTTGTTTTTCTCTTAGAAGGAACAATAATTGAGGGCTCCTGGCCTTTGGTTCCTTCTTCCTCGCATAAAAAAAAAGCGTGACTTAAAAGAAGGGTGAAGTCTATACTATGACGGTGGTTAGATGAGGACTTACACGTGGTGTAAGTAGACACGTTTTAAACACCTTGAATTCGATATTCTTGCTACCTTCAGACTATTTTCTTCCTTTTAGCAGACCCAGTGTTCTGTGACGGGGTTAGAAAGTTCCATTAACCCCTTCACAGTCTGATATCTTACCCTGGGCTGATGGTCAGTCAGTCTAGATTTAGAATATTTCAGGTCATCCTCATTCAAGTCTATACTCAAGAGCTCTGACACTTAGAAGTATGGCCAGCATAAGAAGCCTGACAAAGAAAAGACAACTGTATAAGCTTACGAAACTGGTGAGTGTTTTATTTTTTGTAGTTCCTTTTACATATATATATATATATATATATATATATATATATATATATATATATATATATATATATATATATATATATATATATATATATATATAAACACAGGAGGATATGTACTCAATGGACACAGAAATGTGTATCATACAGAGAACCTAAGGCTGGTCACGTAGGGTTTAAATAACTACGATATTCATAAAATGAAAAATGAAGATATCACACCTCAGGGGAATTATGGAATGCTCTGCTGGTCGTAAATTTATAACAAATCTTATTATTATGAGAGGACAACACATCATATCAAGATGAACACCTAATCACAAACCCATAATGTCGATGTTACCGATAAGGGTAATGAAAAATTCGGATTCCTTGAGCATTAACCATTTCAGTTCGAGTAAAGTTAACACCCATACTGTAACCCTTTCATAGTCGTGACAACTCTAGCTTTATATTCCAACTAACTCCAGACAATTTTATCCTGATCAGAGTTATAGAGTCTGAATGTTAATACTATAACCATTATCCGTTTCAGTCAGGAACATTCTACAGTTATATTCTAGTTAACCCCAGACGATTTTATGCCTATGAGACCGAGTCACACCATCTTGAGTATTAATACTGGTAGCAATAACTCTCTCATGTTCGGAACAACTCCCCTTTTTCTATTACACTTAAAGCCTGACGGATATACAAACGTCCCAGTAACTCCTTCCATATTCCCATAAAGGAAGATGGTGGACTGCAAGAGACGAGCAATTCCGTCATTCCTGCAACAACAACAACAACAACAACAACAAATATAACCTTAATCGCTTTCCAGGCCTCTCGCTTCTCCCTCTATTTGACTCTAATTTTTAACTTTATATGTGTCCCCCCCTGTGGCGGGGGGGACACAATCTGGCCGCACTATGGGGTGGTACTACTACTCTGCGGCCAGGTTGTGTTAGGAAGAATACTGCCACCGTATTCCCTGCGTGTCGTAAAAGGCGACTAAAAGGGGCGGGGTGAGGGGACTAGGGACCCCCTCCTCTGTTTTTTAGTTCCTAAAAAGAGACAGGCCAGAGAAAGGGATGGGGGATGGAGTTATCCCCGTACCCTGAAGATTGGGTCTATGAATGTGCGTGGATGTAGTACGATTGAGGCTAAAAGGGAGGAGATTGGGAGAATGTTTGTGAGAAGAAAGTTGGATGTGTTAGCTTTGAGTGAAACGAAGATGAAAGGGAAGGGTGAGTCTATGTTTGGAAGTGTGAACGGAAGATTGTCAGGTGTTGATAGAGGAAGGGCAAGAGAAGGTGTGGCCTTGTTAGTGAGTCCGGAAGTACAGCAATGTGTGATTGAATGGAAGGAGGTGTCATCAAGACTGATGTGGGTGAAAGTGAAATTTGAACGTGAGTTGTGGGTGTTTGTGAGTGCATATGGGCCTGGTAGTGAAAGGGATGAAGAAGAGAGGGAGTCTTTCTGGAATGATGTTGATGAGTGTCTGCAGAGTTTTGGAGCGAATGTGAATGTGGTAATGATGGGAGATCTGAATGCTAGAGTGGGAAATGTAGCAGTTAAAGGCGTAGTTGGTATGCATGGTGTGCCTGGAAGAAATGAAAATGGGGAACGAATGATAGCGATGTGTGTTGAGCGAGAGATGGTGATTGGGAATACGCTGTTTGAGAAGAAAGGTATTTATAAGTATACATGGGTGAGACAGGAGGGTGGAAGGGTTGTTGATAGAGCCTTGATGGACTTTGTGGTTGTGTCTAGGAATGTAATAGGAAGATTGTTGGATGTGAGAGTTCTGAGAGGGGAGGGTGGAGGTATGTCTGACCACTATCTGGTGGAGGGAAAGTTAAGAGTAGGTAAGAGATGGGTGAGAGCTAGGAGGGTTAGGTGTGGCAGGGAGGTTTTGAAAGTGAGTGAGTTGGATAAAAGAGAGAAAAAGATAGAGTATCAGGAGAAATTGAAAGATGAGTGGAACGCAGTGAAAGATCGGGAAAATGGCAGCGTGGAGGAGGAATGGCAGTTGTTTAAGAGTGCTGTGGTGGGGCATGCAGAAGAGGTGTGTGGTGTGAGACGTGTGGGTGGTGGTGTAAGAAAAGGAAGTGAATGGTGGTGCGAGGAATTAAGTATGGCTGTGGCTGAGAAGAGACGTGCATATGAAGTGTGGCTGCAGAGGAAGGATGAGATGTCATATGAAAGGTATAAGGAAAAGAGGAATAGAGCGAGAAGGGCTGTGCGTGATGCTAAAGTGGCAGCAGATGAGAGGTGGGGTAGGCGGCTGACAGAGAATTTTCAACAGAATAAGAAAATGTTTTGGAAGGAGGTGAAAAGGGTGCAAAAGGGAGAGTCTGGGAAGGAAGAACGAGTAAAAGCAGAGGATGGAAGGATGTTAACTGAGATGGATGCAGTAAGGAAGAGATGGGCAGAGTATTTTGAAAGATTGTTAAATGTAGAGGAGGAAAGGGTGGCTGAGATTGTGGCGGATGGAAGGGTGCAAGGAATAAATGTGTTGGGAGAGTTGAATGATTCTTTGATCACGAAGGAGGAAGTGGAGAAAGCAGTAACGGAGATGAAAACAGGGAAAGCTGCAGGTATGGATGGGTGTGCTGTGGAATGCCTGAAGGGTGGTGGAGTGACTATTGTTGACTGGTTAGTAAGATTGTTGAATGTGTGCTTTGAGAAAGGTATGGTGCCAATTGACTGGGCAAGTGCTTGTGTGGTCCCGTTGTATAAAGGCAAGGGTGATAAGTATGAATGTACTAGCTTTAGGGGTATAAGTCTGTTGAGTGTTGTAGGTAAGGTGTATGGTAGAGTGTTAATTTTGAGAGTTAGAGAGGGTACAGAGGGAGTGATTAGTGATGAGCAGTGTGGCTTTAGGAGAGGGAGGGGATGCGTTGATCAGGTGTTTGCTGTGAGACAAGTGTGTGAAAAATATTTAGCGAAAGGCAAGGATGTGTTTTGGGCATTTATGGATTTAGAGAAAGCGTATGATAGAATTGATAGGGAGGCTTTGTGGACTGTTTTAAGATTGTATGGACTTGATGGTAGGTTACTAAAAGGGGTGAAAAGTTTTTATGTAAATAGTAGAGCGTGTGTAAGAGTGGGAAATGCTGTGAGTGATTGGTTTCCCGTGAGAGTGGGGCTGCGACAGGGATGTGTGATGTCGCCTTGGTTGTTTAATATTTACATGGATGGTGTTGTAAGGGAGGTGAATGCAAGAGTTTTAGGTGGTCTGAGTCTGGTAAATGTTGATGGAGGAGAGTGGAATCTGAAGCAGCTGCTGTTTGCAGATGATACCGCACTGGTGACTGATTCAGAGGAGAGATTGAGACAGTTGGTAGAGGAGTTTGGAAGGGTGTGTGAAAGGAGGAAATTGAAAGTAAATGAGAATAAGAGTAAAGTGATGAAGTGTACGAGGTTGATAGATGGTAGGGGGATGAATATATTTTTGAATGGTGAGTTGCTTGAGGAGGTAGATTGTTTTAAATATCTAGGG
The DNA here is from genome assembly GCF_032717465.1 of Coenobita brevimanus. Classification (NCBI taxonomy): domain Eukaryota; kingdom Metazoa; phylum Arthropoda; class Malacostraca; order Decapoda; family Coenobitidae; genus Coenobita; species Coenobita brevimanus. The sequence continues at coordinate 8,639,341 of NC_136994.1, forward strand.
TCACATGTTGCTGTGGATGGAAGAATAGATGCAGAAGTGAAGTTTAGAATAAATGAAGTAGGAAAGGTGCTGGGAGGAATGAAAAAAGTGTTTAAATGTCGTTCGCTTAGAATGGATGTAAAGAGAAGGCTGTATGAGGGTGTTGTGGTACCGACTGCATTATATGGGGCTGAAACATGGAATATGGGTGTAGCAGAGAGGAAAAGTTTGAATGTAATGGAGATGAGGTGTCTGAGGAGTATGTGTGGAGTGACGCGTGTGGATCGAGTGCGAAATGATGAAGTGCGAAGGAGAACTGGAGTTGTTCGGGAGATGGCTGGTAGAGTTGAGCAGAGGGTGTTGCAATGGTTTGGGCATATGGAGAGAATGGATAATGAGCGATTGGTGAAAAAGATAACTAGATCTGATGTGAGAGGTGTAAGGCTGAGAGGAAGACCACGAATAGGATGGATGGACAGTGTGAAGAGAGCGCTGGATGCGAGAGGGATGTCTATTGAGCAAGGAAGAGTGGCTGTGCGTGACAGAAATAAATGGAGAGAAATTGTGAATGAATAAGTGATGACGCAGCCCTGAGGGGATATTCTCCCGCATTTGGTCTGATCAGCTAGTCAGGTCAGGTGCGGGTAAGGGGATGGGTGTATTATGATGTGGCAGGGGTAAACCAGTTCTGCTGTCGGGCCCTGCTGCGGATGTCACTGATTGCATTGTGCAGTTGACCCTTGTGCGGTGTGATGCGGTGAGGATCTGTCCGTTCTCCCCTTTGGGGCTAAGATGCGAATAAATGTGTTTGAATGGATGAGTAAATGGAGAGTGAGTCGTCCTGTCTCGGCTACCTCCCTTTCCTTGGGGGAAGCAGCCTAGGTATATAGATAGATAGATGTGTCCATCATTTCACGACACAAATTATTTCTCTCTTCTTTTCTCTCGTCTAATATTTATCATTCCATCTTTTATTCCTCCCACTTCCCCCCTCCCCCCCGTTCCCCCTCATTGTTTTCATCCTTTCCCGTTTGCCGATGTCTTTCCCAGTACAGTCGTCAATCACCCTCGTGTTTCCAGCTCCACTCATTATTTACATTATTTTGATAGAGAGAGAGAGAGAGAGAGAGAGAGAGAATTTTGAAAGAAACAACTCGAACTTTATAAGGTGAGGGAGCACATTTCTACGACATACGTGCATAATTATCTTCCGCTCCTCATCTCCTACACGCCCATAGACAATGGAAAGATAAACATTCCAAATTAAGGGCAATAATGCAATTTTCAATTGGGTGCCTTATACAGTTTGCTCTCCTTGATGGTGCTAAGGGAATAAAACCGTGTGTGCGACATATGCATTCAATCAACAGAAACCAAATTCTCTATATCTGTAACTTGTAATACTTTGGTGATAGAAACTCCGTGTACAAACAGCTAGATAAGGAGTTTATTACGAGCTCACAGTAAAATAGTCTGCCCATCTTGGCTGCCTGCTATGAACTGAACTGTGACGCCGTCTTCCCAGGCGTGGGGTCCTGGGAAAGCGTGCTAGGTCAGCAAGTTTCGTGGGGGCATGTATGCATTGGGGAGGGACATATATACATCGGGGGTAGACATATTGTGGAGGGGGTACACTACTCCCCCGGGTAGCTGAGATGGTGTCTCCTAACACCAGGAGTTATATGGTGGTTGATTATAGGATTAAGGCAAGGTCGGGGAGGTTTGTACAAGGGATAAGTATGATACAGGGGCAGTAGGGGAGACATGGCCATGTTTAGGGGAGGGAATTAGAAGGATATATACATATAAGATACTGTATACAAGGATTAATAGGTACGAGTCCAGTAAGGGTCGAAGGTATACATAGACATAATGGGAATTACACAATAATAGTTTGATACATGATAAACAAGGAGTAGATATGAGAGTTCTATTGTTGTTCTTCCTGTATTTTTTTTTTTTCTATTTTCTGTAGGATACACTGGCACTCAGTAATGCATTAAAGAAATACCATCATTTTCTAGTAGGCAGAGTTCTGTTCACAGTTTAGTTAATTGTCAGATGGCATTGGTAGTCACTGGATGTGAGGGCACTAAGTACGGGGAGTTTCTACGTCGTGTGTAAGGCGTACTATGCCTGTAGCGACTGTGATTACCTGGAGTCGGCATTCCATTTTTCTGACACAACAATGCACTGCACATATGATGAGTAAAAAACCTATGAAAGCGATAACCACAGGGGGAAACACAACTGTTGGATGAACCCATGAACAGCTGAAGGCCAGAGAAAATTGATCCATAATGAACTCACTGTCATTGAGGAATGTTAGCATGCGCAAGTTAGGGAGGTGATGGTAATTTGGCAGATGGTAGGGTGGAAGGCATGTCGATTGGTTGAAAGATGTCATAGGAGTGATTACAGACAGCTTGGTGATAGCGAGTGGCGTATGTGATGACGGACTCTGATTTGACGGTACAATAGTCTGGTGCTTTGTAGAGACCACTAGCGGGGATGGATCGAACCGAAGAACCAGGACACAGGATTGTGACAGAGATGGGAACAGCAAAGAAGTTCTGGACATGGTTGAGGTGAGCATGGTGGACCAGGAGGTCAGGAGCTGGGACCAAAGAACAGGCCAAGTAGATGGAATGGTTGCGAACTAAAGCAGACTCACAGGGTGTAGCACTGCTAGGGAAGATAGCGAAAAGGTGGGCAGCACAGAGATGAGAGGTCGGAGTAAGGGAGGAACATTTCTGGAGGTCTGTGGAAGAAAAGAAGGCAACTGAAAGATGATCATGGGAGAGGAGGAAATATTCTGAAGGAACAGAGACTTGGAACAAGGAGTTGGTGAGGCGGAAAGGGAAGGGAATGATGTGGAAAAGGTTAAAGGTTATGGCAGAACGGAGAGGAATATGGACGACGACGTATGTGGTGAGATGAGTGGCGTCGAGAACAGGATAATAATATTCGAGGGAGGAGTAGGGGAGGACTGGGGAGAGACCGAAGGTGGAGTGAGCCCAATCCAGGACAGAACGGAGAGCTGAGACAGGTACTAAGTCGGCAGTGACACGTCCATTTATAGAATCGACCAGGATACGAACCAAGGTAGAGACTTGAGACAGGAGAGTCAATGGCCAGTTGGAGATTATCCATGTTGAGTTTGAGGTAGAAGAACTGAGAGATAACGTTGAGATCTGAAAGGTGGCGTTGTAAGATATCGGTGAAATTGTTTAGAGTGGACGTGACTTCATTTAGGTGGGTCGTGAGCTTCTGTAACATAGTGTGTTGGATTTTAATGACTCGGCGTTGAGATTCTAGAGCTGAATCTAAATGAGCGAGATCAGATTTGAAGCCAGAAATGTCACGGGCTGTAGTAACACCAAACAAGCCACTCAGAATCTCACCGCCGAAGTCGAAGAGACCTCGTTTCACACGAGAACGACCAACAGGTGTCTGAATGGAAAATGTGTCATTGAGCTCAGTGAATCTGTTACTTATGTATTGCAATTGCCAGGAGAGTGGTAGGAAAAGGTTATAGAGATACTCATTTGGGTTGTGTCCCCATGATGGCCGTGAGATGGTTCCTGATTCCGTGGAGCTGGTGCGCGTAGGCAGGTAGGGCAATGGCTACGTCAGCCAGGGGCACAAGATCGTAGCGCAAGGAGGCTATTTCTTCAATAAGCATTACCTCGCCTCCCGAGCCGACCAAGGCCCCGGGACGTACTCCACCATCGTCCTGACTTGACCCAGACCCCAGGAGGGTCAGCACTGCCAGCAGGGAGATCGCTAACATCGTACCTAGAAAATCAGGGTAGAGTTAATGGGGGAGGTCGTGAAGAGGTTGATGGGCAGAGCGCAGTTTGGACCGATATTTATTGGTTGATGAATGAGCAGGTGGAGGTGGAGAGGAAGGAGACTGAGGGATAGGTGGAGACAAAGTAGACTGAGGGATGTGTGGAGCGGAAGAGGGGGCAGGAGGTTGTGTAAGTGACTCTTCCAACACGAGGCCACGGGGTGCTCGCTTTAAGTCATCGACGTGGACCCATCTGGTGTCCTTAGTGGACAGGTCCTGGAGGTGAAATTTGTTGCCTTGTTGAGTGAGGACGCGGTGGGGCCCTGTAAATTTGTCATCCAACTTAAAGGAACGCGTATGGGAATGAGCAAAGACAAGATCGCCTACATTGATAGTGATAGGAGAGGCGGACTTATGTTGGCGCTGCAGCATGTCCTCCTGAGAGGAAGCCAAAGTGGATTGGACACACTGGTGGATTGTCTGGAAGATGGCCAATTTTAGTTTAACATAATCATCCATGTTGTAGATGGGTTCTGGCTTTGAGGATAAGAGAGAGTATGGGAGGTCCTTGTCAAAACCAAAGAGGATGAAGAAGGGAGATTCAGCAATGGATGCATTGATGGAGCTATTGATTGAGGATGCCACTTGGGGAATCCAGTCATCCCAGGACGAACTATGGGAGCCTAGATGTCTGAGGCACTCTAAGATTTTTCAGTTGTGGCGTTCTACAAGGCCATTGGAAGCCGGATGGTTAGGCACGACATTGTACTTACTGATATGAAAGCGGCGACAGATCTCATCTTGAAGGCTATTGTTGAACTCCATACCGTTGTCAGTAAGAATGGTATGAGGGGTACTGAATGGGCAAATTACGTGATCTACAAAGGCAAATGCAACGCTCTTAGTGGTCTTGTCGGAGAGGGGTACGAGGACACAGTAGCAGGAGAAGTGGTCGACCGCTACGAACAAGTACTCAGCGCCAGATTCTGTGAGAGGTAGTTTTAAGAGATCGATTGAGACTGTTTCCCACGGTCGTGACGGGATTGAGTATTGTAACAGAGGTGCTGGTAAGCTGGTTGATCCTTTGTGGCGGTGGCAGGAGAGGCAAGAGTCACAGTGGGCATTGATATCGCGGCGCATGGTTGGCCAATAGTATTTGAGACGTGCTTGGCGCAAGCATCGGTCTTTACCTGGATGGGAAGCTTGAGGAGTATTATGAACAATATGAAGAACCTTTGGTATCAGGGCAGTGGGGACAACAAGTTGGCGTACTTCGCGATTGGGCATATCTTTGCCTGTTAGTAGTGTTTTCCTGTACAAGAGATCATCATCTAGCATGAACTCATCTAGTGATACTGGCAGAGTAGGCAAGGTCGAGACCGCCAGAGTCTAGGAAATAAATGACTTTGGACCACATGGGGTCTTGGCACTGAAAGTTTCGAACAACTTCTGACGTTAGTGTAGTGTTTTCAGTTACTTCGGGCTGCAGTGATGTTATAGCTGCTGCTACGTGACGTGAGAGTGCATCTTCAGCTACATTCAACTTGCCTGGTACATATTGAAAAGTGGGATTAAAGTCCTGGATGATAACAGACCATCTAGCTAGCCTACCTGTAAGGTTGCGATTCTTGAACAAATCACATAGTGGAAGGTGGTCTGTTTGGATATGCACTGGATAACCATAGACTATATCTCTGAAATGTTTCAAGGACCAGACTACCACTAGCGCTTCGAGATCTGTGACACTGTAGTTACGTTCAGCGGTTGTAAGGGTGCGACTAGCATACGCTATTACACGCTTCCTTGATGCTTCATCGAGTTGCATCAAAACGGCACCAAGTCCAGTGCCTGAGGCGTCTGTGCAGAGAAGGAAGGGTGTGGTATAATCAGGGAACGCTAGAACAGGGGCATTTACAAGAGCTGTCTTTAGCTTGTGGAAAGCCTGTGACTGGTCGTTAGTCCAAACAAAGGGCACATTCTGCTTGAGTAAGTGGGTCAGAGGAGCGGCGTTCTTTGCATAATCCTGTATGAATCTACGATAATAGCCACTGAGGCCCAGGAAACTTCGTACAGCTTCGGTAGTGGTAGGTTCTGGGAAGTTAATAATCGCCTTAGTTTTATCCTCATTAGTATGAATGCCTTGTGCATCTACGACATGGCCTAGGAATTTGATTTTCTTTAGCAGGAAGTCACATTTACTGAGACTGATTTTCAGGCCTGCGAGCTGGAGGCGTTCAAAGACTTGCTGGAGTTTGGTAAAATGTTCAGGGATGGATTTACTCACAACAATGATATCATCTAGGTAAGCAAAAAGAGAGTGTCCCATCATACCGCTGAAGACTGAATGGATAAGTTGCATGAACATGGAAGGAGCATTTATCAGACCAAAAGGGAGTGTCTTAAACAGAAAATGTCCAGAAGGGGTGCTAAAGGCTGTAACTGGGCGAGAGGATTCTTCCATTTCGACCTGCCAGTACCCGCTGAGGAGGTCTAAAGATGAAAAGACTACGTTATTTTCACCAAGGGACTCTAGCAAATCAGTGAGGATGGGTAACAGGAAACAGTCGGGAACGGTGACAGAATTGACCTTACGATAGTCGACTACTGGTCTAAAGTTGCCGTCCTTCTTTGCTACTAAGAAAAGTGGGCTATTCCATGGACTGATGGAGGGTTCAATAATGTCTTGGTCTAACATGTTCTGTACCATTTGATCTGTTTCTTTTCTCTGGCTGTGAGGAAATCGATACGCTGGTATGTAAATCGGCTGAGTTCCTGGTAGTAGTTCAATCGTATGTTTGACAAGGTCTGTTCTACCCATCGGTTCACCGGGTAAGGCAACCACGTTTCTGTACGAGGTCAGAAGGTCGAGGAGTTAAGGCGTATTTTCTGAGAAATCTGTGCAAGTGAGATGTGAGAGCATATCGGGTGAATATGTCGGTGCAGATCCCATAGTACATACACCGATTGGCGTACTATCATCAGTCTGAATAGTAGGAATTGAGGAATCCTGGCACACCTTTATGGCCGCTGGGTATACAAGGAAGTCTCCAATCTTTACACCACTTTTAAGTTTTAGTGGAGCATTTGTGACATTGAGCAAGTACAGGTAGCATAAACTGTCCTCTAAGACTGTACACCACGCTGACTCATAAGTCAAGCCATTCACACAACACGTCTCAGGTAGTGTTAGTACATCCACTCCTTCTTTCGCACCGGCAACACAAACAGAGACTTTGGTGAACTCAAGCGGTAACAAAATTGTGCACGTATTCGTTACTGCACATTTCATCTCTGCGTGTTGGAGAAGATCATTCAGACTGTGTGAGGTAGGTAACTGAGACATGTCTGAGTCAGCGATAGTGGTGTCGGGAGAGGAGGTAAGAGCCATGTCCGAAGGCTAAGATGATGTATCAGTAGACATTGAGGAATTTATGTCCTTGGTCGCAGTCAGTAAAGGAATGATCTCTGTATTCTCAGATGATGATAGTGGTGGTTTGGGCTGGGTTGGACTTTTTGGTAGTGATAGGGACAGAGGTAATTGAAGGACTGATTTGATCATAAGAACAGGACGGGGACATTCCATACTGTAAACCGGGAATCCAGAAATGTCTGTACTACCACAAGCAGGTAATAATGCAATGAAGTGTTGTGCCATGGTGGAGAAACCAATAAGGGCATCTGTGGGATACTGCAAGTCATTAGTGACATGAAATTCAATGGGGATTGGGGGCAAATCTCTGTGGAGTTTAACTTCAAGGGTGACTCGTCCCTTAACCTTAAACTCTGAGCCTTCGACACCACATAGGCGAATGTCTGGTGGTTCTAGGAAGCTGACGTGGTTGTGATGTAGTTGAAGAAGATGTAAGGAATTGTCGGAGATCAGATTTACTATAGATCCTGTGTCCAAGAAGAATGACGTTGGTATGTCACGACTGCATCCGAGAATGACTAAACCCGAGGTTGTTATGGGACCTACATGGCGGATGGGGAGTTGGGTATCTGGTTCTACGTGATATTGGTCCGATACGGGTGCGGCACTTCCCCCGACTGTTGGCGGTTGAGGTAACGACATTCCTCAGTGGTGTGAGTCGTGCTTGACTTGTGGTATTTGCAGTGTGGACGACGTGAGCGGGAAGGCGTACACTGTCTGGTTTGGAAGTTAGGACGTCTGTATGTACGGTCGCAACTGGATGCTCGATGTCCAGGATGACCACAGTGCCAGCAAAGAATCGAAGATTGTCTGTTCCGTCAGGCGCTAGATTGATCACGACCTGCGGTAGGAGAACAATGCGTGGCAGGTCTGCCGCGTGTGGTGGGACGGGAGCAAGATTGGTCTGGGGTAGTGGAGGTGTGACAGACTGAGGAGGCCAAGGGTTGGGTGGTGCCCTGACGCATGTAGTTCGAACCGGTTCTTTCATGAATGGCTTTAGTGACCTGAATAATTTTATCTCCTGGATTGAAACCGATTTCCAAGGCTAGCTCTCGCTGTTTAGGAGTAAGCCAGTGAAGGAATCTCAGGTAACCAATTAAGTCAGCAAAGTTGGTGAATGAAAGCATTGGAACGCCATTCTTGTCGTCTAACCATTTCGTGCCTACCAGTAATTGGAGCATCTCGCTACTAGTTGCTTTCATGGCGGCGGCAGCTTCGCGGAGCTTGGCATGTTGCACTGGGACCCTCAAGTCCTCATCTAGTTGGTTTAGGAGATTAACGAATCCCATGAGAGACGCGGTATTTGAATGCTGGCAACAAAGGTTGATGAGTTCCGTACGAAAATCAGCAAAGGTATGAATGTTATCGAAATGTCCTGCACGGATCGCGGATCCGATGTCCGATTTGCCGTGGTGCAAGTGACCTATGAGATAAGCTACTTTGAGCGATTCATCGGTGATCTGCCTATTGTGGAGGTCTATTTCGACTTCTCTGAGGAAATCATAGACAGACCAAGTTGGGTCCTGGCTGGTAAATTTGGGACGATTGGCATCGTCGAGATAGATAGACTGTGGAGGGTTGGCCATGGCTGGAAGAGCAGAAGTGGCGGTAGGAGAGGTGTGGGAGAGAAAGTTGTGGCAGTTAAGGGCGAGAAAGATGGGGTATGAAGGGAGGCAGGAGAGGGAACAACAGGGGAAGGAGTAGAGGAAGAAGAAGGGAGTGTAGAGGCAGGAGTAGAGGAGGAGGTATCTGGATTTACGAGTGTAGGATGGGTAGTAAGTGATTCTGCGGGAAGTGAAACGGGAGTCTCAGGTACAGGGCGGTGGTACTCTTTGCCACTTCGTAAATGAGTGATTGTGTTAGAGTCGGCAGATGATGTATGATCAGGTGATGTTTCCGGGTCGAGAGGGCTGGTATTAAGTGGTTCACGTGGAAAGTATGGCATTTAATGCGGCAATGGAAGATGAAAGGATGAAGATGGATACGTAGGTGGAAATGTATAATATAACAATGAGAGAATGGAATACACGAGTAGGTGTGAAAATGAATGAAGGTGCGGGGATGGATGGCTAAAATAAAAGGTGAAGGATGAGATGGATTATAAATAACGTAGGTGAAGATGAAAACGGGGTAATGGAAATGAGATGGAATATTTACAATATCCAATCTGTAGAGAAAATCGAGGATAATCTCTATAGAAAGGTAAGGTATACTATAGTTACACAGTAGAGACGGGATTGTCGAGATGTATGACGTGCAGGGGTGGCTGGGTGTAGCTGGGCTGGGCGGGGCGGGGCGGCGATGGAGAGACAGCTGGGCGGAGAGGAGAACAGACGCCGCGATGAGTCACCGGCAGGGAGTGGCGGTCCTAGGAGGCTCACGTAATTCAGACCACATGTGGGTGAAGGCAGGGCGTGGCGGCGATGGAGCCGGCGGTGGGTTGTGAGGGCAGATGTTGGGTCAATGCAGGTGTAGAGCTGTTGAGTTGCAAATGCAGAGAATGGCGGTGGGCAGACAGTGGGCAGACAGTGATAAGTGGCACTGTGGGGGCAGGAGTTATGATGAGTTTGGAACAGGTGCTGGGAACAGGTGCAACAGGTGCGTAGGTCGGCGATGGTGACACGTGCGGTCAGGAACAAGGTGTTTGGGTGGGGTTGTTTGAGAGGTGAGCACTGGTGAGAGAAATTGTACACTCGGAAAGCACAGCCGGTTATTACACCACTAGAGGCACTGAGGAGGGGGGGAGGCTGTGAGATGCGAGACGTCGTGTATCTGTGGTGTCACTAAAAATCGGAGGAGGCGGTCAGAATCTGATGGTTCGAAACACCGCTGCTACCAAATGTAACTTGCAATACTTTGGTGATAGAAACTCCGTGTACAAACAGCTAGATAAGGAGTTTATTACGAGCTCACAGTAAAATAGTCTGCCCGTCTTGGCTGCCTGCTATGAACTGAACTGTGGCACCGTTTTCCCAGGCGTGGGGTCCTAGGAAAGCGTGCTAGGTCAGCAAGTTTAGTGGGGGCATGTATGCATTGGGGGGGGACATATATACATTGGGGGTAGACATATTGTGGAGGGGGTACATATCTAATGTGATCAAAACGACGAAAAGGCATTAAGAAAGGTGGAAGTGTGGGAGGGAGGACGACAAGAAGGAAGGAAAATGAGAGATAAGATAGACAGGTTATTAAGTTAGCATGTAATCAGAACAAATTCAGTTAAGGCACTTTTACAGAACAACACCAGGCATGCTGCCAACAATTATTCGCCCAAACAAAAGAGGTTAAGGTCGGAAAATGTAAGGCTTAGGACTTGAACTGATATCTTAGTAAGGTGCGTTATGAAGCTTTGTTCGTCGTCACCTTGCATCCACTGACATTCAACGCAGTGATCCTTGAAACAATACAATGAAACATATTATACTCAAAAACGTTGCACAGTCAAAGCCGAGTTCATACAGTACAATGCTTACACCGCATCCTAAAGCATAAAATCTATCTATCTATCTATCTATAGCCCGACGCCCTAATCCCGCAAAGGGTGGCCGAAAGCATAAAATAATAATAATAATAATAATAATAATAATAATAATAATACGGCGCAGTTTACATACGGAAGATCTAACGACCCTTATGTACAGTACTTGTTACACACACACACACACACACACACACACACACACACACACACACACACACACACACACAAAGGTTTCAAGAGGTATGTGCAGTTCATCCAATACGAGCCTCAACAGGCGGCTGGAATAAACAATAGCTGATGTTTCCGTTTAACTGTACGACGTTCATGTCAGGTGGAGTCGGAGTGTTTCCCGAAAAAGGACTTTTAAGAGTAGCTGTTTCGCGTCAGCCGTGAGGTCGCCCCATCCGCTGGAGCCTGTACTAAACTCAGTCAGTTAAAAATATAGATGGAACTACTGGAAACACAGAGAAAAAACAACACCACTGTAGGGAGCTCGTCAGTTGTTATCTAATAAAAGTTTTGGGGAGAGAGAGAGAGAGATGGTTATTGATAAACAGACAGACATACAGACGAGACAACAAAATAATCAGTGTTTAAAGGAAACTGAACTCTTAGTAGTAAGCTCAGTATTTACTCTGACTGCGCAGATTTAACTGTGTAGATATGAATGTGAAAGGATATTTAGGATAATAGTATAGCTGAGTAAGAAACTGAGACATTTGAAGCTTTAGTGGCAAACAGCAGTCAACAGAAACTGAAAGAAAAGGGATAATAAGCAGACAGTGACAATTATAAAGCACGAGATCTCGAAGGAGGAAAGAAAGGGAGACAAATGATTTATACAGTAGATAGAGAAGAAAAGAGCTGCTAAAAAGATGAAGAGCGTGGAGGGGGTCAAGCAAAAAGAGCAAAGATAATCATAGTGCAGTATTGAAGAAATGAGTGAAGAAGAAAATAATGGAAAACCAAGAAAATGAAGTACATGAGACGATACTTACTTTGGAGAGAATTTAAAAGCAGAGTGCAGGTCAGGCTGTCCATACAGAAGAGGAGGAAGGTAGTGACAGGAAGGAGGAGGGGGGATTTTTTTGTTTGTGGTGGTGCGCGCTATGGTGAGGTGATGTGGCACAGTAAATGGTTTAGTAGTGTGATAAATGGTAAAGTGATTTTGTGGTGTGGTGTACATGGTGTGATAGTATGATATGTTATGTGTTATGGTTGTAATGCAATGGCAGTACGAGTACATGATTAGGTGGCAAAGCAGTGGTTGGCGATAAGATGTGCTTGATATTATCTAGCGTGTGGTGAACTGTTGTGAGATGCTGTATAGCAGATTAGTGTACGCTGTTGTGGTGTAGGGTATGGTGGACTTCTGTGGAACTCTGCATGGTAGATTGGTGTGGGGAGCTGTGCTGTAGGGTTTAGTAGGCTGTTGAGGGATGCTATATGATAGATCCTGTGAAGTGCTGTGAAATGGGATGCGAGACTGTTGTGGGACGGTAAATGATAGACTACTGTGTGATGCTGCGAAACAGAATTTGATGGACTGTGGTAGGGTGCTATATGGTAGTTTGTTGTGTGATGCTGTGGTATAAGGAATGGTGGGCTGTTGTGGGACGTTATATCGTCGACTGCTGTGTGGTGCTGTGCTTAACGTGTGGTGGACTGTCATGGAACGCTGTATGGTAAATCATTTCGTGGTGGTGTTTTCAATGTGTGATATACTGCTATGGGACGCTGTGTGATAGGTTATTGCATGATTTTGTAGTACATGCATGGCGTTGTAAGTTCGTTCGTGAGGAGTGTGCACGAGTTCAGTTATTGCTTCACCACTGCTATGCTGAAGTTGAGTACAGTACTGTTGATCTGTTAAATGATTAGATGGGGCTGTGTACCGTTAGTTAAATCAGTAAAGGTGTTTGTTTGTGTGTGTGTGTGTGTGTGTGTGTGTGTGTGTGTGTGTGAGAGAGAGTGTGTGAGAGAGAGAGAGAGAGAGAGAGAGAGAGAGAGAGAGAGAGAGAGAAATTGCATTGTTGAAGGATTTCGTAATGCTTGTTGAAATTGAACTGTAACGTTTTCTATAAATTATTTTCTATTAAGTGTTACTTTGGGTTAGCAGTCGGTACGTCAGTTGCAAAAGTTTTTGTTGGTTTCATGAACTTTGCATAATTGCTCTGTTTACAGTAGCAGCGATCCTGATGGTGAAGTGGAAAAATAAAACTATGTGTAGTCTGCTGTGTCAGCATCGTGTGGTAGTGTGGGCTATGGTGTAGTTGGTTATGTGGTACAGTAGGAGCAAATGGAAAGGTCTTTGAAGTTACACACTAATGAGTTGCTACTGAACCCTTTTTGTACATCCAGAATAGAATGTTTTTCAGGTTCATCATGCATGACAGACAGATGTGTTTCCACGCTTGCTGGTGACACCTTATAATAATAATAATAAGTTGAATTACTATTGCCATAACTGTTCTTTTGCAGCAAGTCAAGACTGCCCTTCCTCTTTCCCTTCTCCATAATTTCACCCAGAGTACTTTGTGTTCCTCCAGTTCAGTAGTTATAACTTGAGTACAGTAAACGTCTCTAGATAAACTGAACAGCAATGTCAGCCCACTAAGAAATATCTTTGTGAGTGCAGTAAGCCATCGTTATAAAGTATTTCCTCCTGCTGGTTTTCAAATAAACTTTTTGTGGTGTCATGTTCACTTCTCCATGATAATCGGTGGCAAAGTTCAATAACACTTTCGCCTGAAACAGGATTTTCCTACATGATTTACCTGCACAAATCATGTAGCCTAAGCATACATTTCTGCTCATAACGCAGACAACACTTACATTACTCATTGTGTTTTCAACTCATCCTCCCTCACCACAACCAACGCACAGTATGCCACAAATATAATTTTCTTATTCTGCAACAAGATTGTAACAAATGATACCGGTACCTATCCCTGCCTAGTGCGGGGGCGACTCTCAGGGTTGATCCAGCACTGAGCCTGCAATCAGTTGGTGACCCAAGCCGGGCTGCCTAGAGGTAGTGGTGGTGGTAGTTGTAGTGGAAGTGACTGGTGGGTGTGGTTCTGGCGGAGACTACAGTGCATTTTACTTAAGTGGTTAATGGTGATGGTGGTAGTGGCAGTGACTTGTAAGTGTGGTTCTGGCAGAGTCTACGATATTTTTTACTTTAGTAGTTTCTGGTATGTGTCAGTATCAAAGGAATAGCAGACTCAGATCAAAAGATTTGGATCTTACTGAGAAGTTTTGGTTCTGTTTCATGATTTTATATTAAAAAAAACAATAACACTAACATGTTATAAAATGACGTCTACGTTTGCTAAAGAAATTCACTAAGATCAGTAGATAACAGAACAAAAACTTGATTTAAAAGTGGCAAACAACTGACAACCAATGGGCTAAAATTTGAAAATGAAAGGGTTTAATATTGCTAGTAAAGCCTTCAAGCCTCAATAGACATATAACATTAAAGGATATTAAAGATTTTGTTTAGTCCTTGTGGCTGCAAAGATGAGTCTGCTGTGTGCTGACAGAAACACTCCATGACGTACAAGGCCAATACACCATTTACTCGTAAGACTGGTGATGCTGTGTCTCGATTCAGCTAAATATACGTACTCACTTCAGCCTTTTATTATTATTATTATTATTATTATTATTATTATTACTATTATTATCCAACAAAGTTCCACAGAATGTTCACTGAAGAAGTTAGCCATTTGTTGTCAGACTGGAGGGTTGACTGATTAGTAACCAAGGAGACACTTTCCTACTTCATGACTGAAGCTCATCCAATTTCATGCAACCACGACTTAGTATTCAAGTTATGGGCGTGGTCCAGTTTCGGCAGGTGAACACAAACCGACTATAATTGCCATGTGAAATGATGAGAGTTGAAGGTTCGGAAATGACATCCCATGGCGCTTGAGTCACACATCATATACCTACCACCCCACACGTGTCCACACCCAGACACATCTGACTACGTACTCAGACACCCTTATTGTGATAGTGCTTTTAAGTAGGTATGAATCAAAATTCATTCCTTCTCTTTTTTCATGCTGTATGCACATATTGATAAATGCATGCTAAATTAGATTTTGATTTCGCAGTGACTTCATTACTTCGCGTTGCCCCATTTGGTCTATTTAATATATATATATATATATATATATATATATATATATATATATATATATATATATATATATATATATATATATATATATATATAAAAGCCGTTTGAGTGTCCACTGCAGGACCGGCCTATCCGACCGAAGTGGGGACGATACAACCTATGTATCTCTAACAAGTGGCTTAGGCTGTCTGGTAGAGACTGTATGTAAGGTGAGTAATGCTTGTATGTGTGATTGTAGTGTTGGAATGGCTTTGGGTGTGTGTGTAGTCTGTGAACCAAGTGTAATTGGCAAGCGCAAGCCGACTGGGTGCAAGCATATTTTATACAGTAGTATGCGACACTGATTCAACCACGGCACCCCTTAAGTCCGCCAAAGCAATACGTGGTCGGAAGAACACTCCCAAAGTTTATTGCTCTGGCGGGGCGTGAACCTTCGTTCTTCAGTATAGGAAAACGCATACTTTACCACTGTACCACAGAAGTCTTTCATATAATATATATATATATATATTGTCTATATATATATATATATATATATATATATATATATATATATATATGTGTGCGTGTGTGTGTGTGTGTGTGTGTGTGTGTGTGTGTGTGTGTGTGTGTGTGTGTGTGTGTGTGTAACTCTTTACCTTATTCCCCCTCACTACTGACACTGGCGTTATGAGGTGAAGCCATTCTCGCGTCACGGAATGGTTATATTTAGCAGAAACCCTACTTCATATGTTTCCAATTCTGCCACCACTTTTCGCTCGAAGTGCGCAGCAGGAGAAGCCAAGTGAGTGGGTAAACGTCAGCGCTATCAGCATGGGAATGGAGGATGAATTCAAAAGGGGCGGAAATGGAAGTGCGAGGAGAATATTAAACGAAGCTGCAAACATTCGCAAGGATCTGAATGAAGGTTTCCACACAAATATGATGCACTGGCATTTCCTGTGCAGATCCCAAACTTGCATGTTTAAACAGGATGGCATCTGACCCCATAAATCCCTTTAAAATGCGTGTGTAAAAACATATATGGAAATTTATTTGGGGCCATTGGCCAACTGAACAACTGTGGCAAGTCTGAAGTTTAAAAAGTGAAGAAATAAAGAGATTACATCAAGCTGTAAAAGCAACTGAAAGAAAGAAGAAAGAAACTAAGAAAATACACTAGGCCTCCATACTTTCGTGTGGAGACCTACGGGTTATCAAGATAACATGAAAGAACAGGGAGCACTGCTATGGTAAGGGAATGGTATTAATAGAAAATGAGTTGCACTATTATCATGAAATAACCAATATTATGATGGAATACTACAGTAATAAACGACAATCATTGCTGAGTAGGAAGAGGGATGAAGGAGAGATGGTACAAATACTAAAAAGAATTATTACTAGTGAGATGATATGAAAGATGTGTGTGTTTGTGTGTGTGTGGAAGGGTTCATGGGAAAATTAACCAAATGATCGACACATATAGGCAATACATCATACAAGTATTACATATGCTCTGCATCTCCCTAATTCAGGCTGCCACTAGAGTTTGAAAATCTACTGTATTTTCTCCTTTCTTTCTTCATTCTTCCAAACATTTTTTCATCTTCGTGCCATTCTCTTATTTATTATCCACTTTGATTTAAATTTGCAACTGTTGGTCATTAGGCCATATTCCCCAGATACCTGCATTTTGTTATTTTAGACCTTTCAAGGGGATGTATGGAGCCAAACGTTAAACCACATTACACAAAAATTTTGAAAATCTGTGGTTTTTGTATGTTCACTATTCATCACGGCAATTTTCACAGGATCATGACAGGTACGGTAGCTGTGGAGATATAATTTTACAATTCATTGGGAATGTTGACAGTCTTGTTATATATGTTACTTTTGTCTCAAAATGTAATGCCAGCACTTCTAGTAAGCCAAACAACAAACACCGGTGGTAGTCTACATAAGAGGAATATCGCGACGCGTTATTATATGCATTGTATCACAACTTATCCATGCAACGATTACAGACTGTAATTACTATACCAAATTATGATTTGTGTAAGCTAACAGAGGACGCATGAAGTTAGTAGTTAGCTAATCCGATATGCTTTCCCAGTTAATACCAGGCGACAGTTTTCAGATGTGATTATGTTACAAGAGCTGAACGTGATTATTCATACCATAAACCCGTTCACGGCTGGAACAATTTTATTCGGCTGAGTGAGGCACAGGAACCTGAGTGTTAAAAACAACACTGCCGACATTTCAGCCTGTTTTGGCCAGGAAGTCGAGATGGTCGATTATTTTTTTGCTTTCATTATACCTGAAATACCATTTAATAAAATAAATACACTAATAAATTTATTTAAGAGAATTACTTAGATCTTGGGTCAGGGATGGATTGAGCTTTAAAGTTGTGTACTCTCTTTCTCAGGAGCAGCTTCTCAAGTAGTGCGTCGATGTTCAGTGTAATGCATTTATTCCCCTGATTTGAAGAGTTTCTGTTGCAGGAATATAAATTGCTCAATGCTGGACTGTTCTGTGTAAACTGTAAACAAGTACAGGGACAGTCGGTGTGCTGTCCCCCACTGTATAAAAATGAAGAGGCCAAGTCCCCCACACTATCAGCAATCAGCGCTTATATATCAGGAAAATGGTGTATTGTTGAATATATTAGAAATATTGCAAAAGAAATCTCCGACTCCTAAACTGGAACAGTATATATATATATATATATATATATATATATATATATATATATATATATATATATATATATATATATGACACTGTGACAACTGTACGAGTATGTTCCCTTTTTTCTTTGCAAACGAGTTCATATTATTCCTATTATGAGTTATTATGTGAGAGATGTACGCTGTATTCTGTGAATACATATTTATGTTTGAATATTTCTACTGATGAATGACTGATAATAATGACTCTGGGTGACAGAATATTATAAAATAAAAATTATCCTTATGTAGCACAAGTATATAAATATATATCCAAATATAAACTCTGGTTCATAGACACCCATAACAGGATATTAGAATTTCAGTTAAAGAGGAACATAGTTTCAAAAATTACACACACACACACACACACACACACACACACACATACACACACACACACACACACGTCACTGAGGGACAAAAACTGGAGGGTGAAAAGTGGCCCAGAGCACTGTGGCTGTGGTGCGGGGGAGAGTTTTGCTGCCTCTCTAATCTATCTCTTTCGCCACATCTTGCTCTCTCCTCTCTCCCTCCTTTCCCACGGCCTGCATTTACTTCTCTCCTTTTCTTCCTTACCCTCCCTTTCTCTCCCCACCAAAGGTCCAGGCTTTATCTCCTTTTATACCTCCTTCATTGACTGTCATTATCAGTTACTTCATTGCATAATACCGCCATTCTTTATACTGACAGCAGTATAATTCAGCCTCTGATCTTCAGTCTCTAATCTAAGTCAGTTTTATCCAAGACAATGTCTCAGTTTGGTTTCAGTCTTTTGCTTATGAGTGTTTTCATTTGGACTCCATCTGAGAGACATACTGTATCTCTACCATTTCCTCTCTCCAATTCGCGTTTCCTACCTGACTTATTACAGTATTATTCTTACATCGCTGTCACGACTTTCCTTCCTCTTGCTTGTACCAAAAACAACTCCCCCCCCTCAAAAAAAAAAATCGTGAAATTATAAAGCTTCTTCGTATTTCTGGCCAATTCATAACTGTGATTGGATGTCTCTAATCTTTAATATCAGATATTTAAATAGGCTGGAATTACAAACTGTTTTACACACCAACATTTTTCCAGCTCACCATAAAGCTTAATAAGAAGGTTGATAAGTGAAGATGCAGGCGAACATAGCTTATATGCTCAGTTAATGAAGTGTGTGTATCAGCTAATCGTCTGTTTCTCAAGATGTTAGTTTATATCAGTTATTTCCAAGAAGCTAAAGGAAAATGAAGCATATTAGTCAGTGAAATACTTGGCATCATCAGTCTCATTTACGTATAGCTTTATGTGCGAAATGGAAGCGTTTCATTTACCGTTCGTCTTTGTCGGTATGACTAATGAATATCCGTGAATTCTGTACTAGCTGTGAAAAGGTTAATGAGGGATATATCTGATCAGGTCAATGCGAAGTCATTCTCCCAAGCTCATTATAATCACTATGAGGTAACAAAAATAAAATGGGGAATGCCATCAGTTTGAAGGGGTTAATATGAGTACTCTTTCCTGGCTGTAATCTCTTCCCTCCTCTTTGCATTTAACACCTTCATTTAGATGCTGCGATGATGCTCTGTTTTTGCTACCACCAGAAGAATTTCCTTAGTTTTTGAGACAATTTTTGAGCCGCGTGGGTTGAAAATCGCCATAATAAATTACCCCCTCGCCATTATAAAACCTTCTTACGCTGGATAGAATCGTCTGGTGACAGCAAGAATGAAATAAAGAATTGCCAATGGACTGAACGGGATTATTCCCCCGGGCTAGACCTATATAGATCATATAGCCCTGCTAGGGTTACAAGAGAGCGCTACCCCCCCCCCCCAGAAAAGGTTAAACTCTTGAGCTCCAGTCACACACTGTACCACTGAGCCACCTTGCTCCCCAGTACAATGTACTGACGATACTGAATAAGAGTCACACTAACTTTTGGTCTCTCATAATACTCTGATCATTTTTCCTTCATCCTCACACAGACATCCTATTCTCTCTATACTTTTGCCCTCATTATCAGATGGCCTGATTTCCCTTCTTCACAGTCATTGATTTTTTTAACTCGTGTGCAACCTTTATTTCCCAGCATATATACAGCACAGCACAGCAGGCACACCCCACTTTTAGTTTTCTCTCATTAAATAATACCTGCTTTCCTTCCTTACCTACCGATCTCTATCCTCCTCCTCCTTCTTCCTCCTCCTTTCTCCTTCCTCCTCCTCTCCCTCCATCCTCTTCTTCTTATTCTTATTCTTCATTGTCATTCTCTTCATCATCTTCATCTTTTCTTCTAAGTCTAATTCCCAGTAGGTGATATTCATTCCTGTGCATCACCAGTCTCCCGTGTCCTCCTCTCCTATACTGAGCCTTCAAGTTAATCCCTCCACATCATCTCTCCCTCTGAATCTCTGTTTTCCTCAAACCTTCACACTTGCTGATTCCTCCCAACCTTACCGGCTCACTCATGTCCCTATTCCCGTTAACACCCAGGAGTTTTGGCCTTGTCGAAGTGAAGTTGTACCAACGACTTGATAAGCAGAAGTGGGGGAGTCTGGGAGTTGGTTGTTGCTGGGGCCTTTGAGACGTGTTTGGGATGGCAAGGCAGAGAAGGAAGGAAGGAGAGAGAGAGAGAGAGAGAGAGTGTGTGTGTGTGTGTGTGAAAACTATACCTTTTCCACAACAATAACAAATTATAATATTGGCTGCATCACTTGGTAAGGTAAGGTATATAACAGTTTAAGAAATACTTTTAAGCTTTCCTTCAAGGATTGTGTATCATCTGTCGCTGAAGTACACCTAGAGCTTATCTGGACAGACACAGGATTATGATTATGCGAAAGTTCTGTTAATATTTTTGCATGGAAGCGGATCCTTCTGTTTACCACAATGCGATGTGTTTTTAAAAAGATGTTATCAGATGTTTTGGCAAAGGACAGCGTTTTTCGATCACCTGCGTTGTTTCTGAGTGGGTAGAGGTGTTGGGGGTGTAAGCAGAAGAATGTGTGTATAGGCAGACAGGACTGTGTAGGACGGGTTGTGATGGAGGTAGATGGTGCGATAATTGAAGGAGTGCGCCCTCTGAAGATTGGTGTTGTAGGTTGGGAGATAGTCGTGTGTGGATGTTTATGTCAGTTTTCTCCCAAGGGAAAGTTTGCTCTCAAATACTCTGCATCGCAAAGACCAGGACTTTTGTTCCCGCCGGGTAAGGAAGCTCCCTAACACCTCATCCTTGGCGATTAATATTTGGATATTGGTGGTTAGTATCCTTTTGAACTTTATTTATGCAGAGTATGGCGATATAGAAGGATTTAAGTAACCCAGAAACGGACGGTAAAGTGTTATAAGGAAAGTAAATTACTTAAGAATATGTGTTAGGGAGCTTCCTCATCCTACGAGGATACGGACAGAGGACAATAATGGAACAGAAATTACAGACAACACTGGCTGATGGGATTTCATGTACAGTAATGTTCATGATTATCTGGCGCCACGCATTTTAATCGAGTTAACAAGGTAGAGGAATTTTGTTTTCAGCGATCCTGTGAGTTAGATAGGAAAAACTACCAAGGCTACCTGTTTTGATATACAATAAGGTTCGGATCTATAAACACAAACTATTAGTACCTACACAGTGCTACATCCTTCCCTCTCCTAAGAAACGGCCAAGATTTATTTTCGTTCAGCATATAGGACACATTTATATCACTGATCATTTGACAATGCAGTCATCCAGATAACAATTCTCTGTATATCTAAACCTAAAAACACTCAGTACTCTCCGTATCCAGCCAAGTTGCTGAAACACACCAACCTGTAAATTTTGCTGAGTGCTAATCATACAAACCACTAGACACTAATACAAGCAACTGCTTTAATACTAACCTTTAATATCACTTTCCAGGGTACAGCTCCGAGTTTCTTACCTCTGTTTATTGTTTCTATTGAATGAAATGTCTGTACTGAGTTATGACGAACAGCTTGTATGTTGAATGATGAAAGTAATTTAATACGTGCACTTGAAGCATTATACTGATGGTGGTGGCATGGATAGACCAATAGGCTGCGGTACAACCAGGACGGAATATTAATACTAAGCTGAGGCAGGGAACAGTTTGTGGACTAAAATTTCCCTTAAATGGTCTTTGCTGGTCTGCCACAAGACCCACCAAAATGCCATAAACGTCCACGCTAATACCGCCAGCCCTGAATCTCATTCATGTATGCAATATGGACACTCGTACTTAGCGATTAAATAGAGTTATTTGTAAATGTGTAATACGTAAGAGAGCTGCTTGGTGTCAGAGAACAGGACATCTAGTGCATATCCTGAATTGAAACATATTAATAAAGCATGCTCTTGGTCACTTGACTTTACACATGAAAATATACACTCGGACTGGCAAAATACTGCCTTAATGGAAGGTTTGGCCTGTCTGGCATAGATGAGATACATTTAATGGCTTGAGGCGCAAGTTGTTGGGAGCTGGAAAGCGTAGCTAATCAGTGGGAAAGATAGGATAAAAGACGGTAGTCTTGTTATTCAGATAACTTCTAGCCCTTCCTGTTTTCTTAATATGAGTTTGTTATTTTATTCCTCACTGTCATAGAAATTGGCATTCAGTCCACGCCAAAACATGAGGAGTCAAAAGCAAACTTACTAGAGGAGAGGGAAAAAGGCAAAAAGTATAATCAAGAGGCAGCAGTGAGGTATAGCATGTTCCAGAGGCAGGCTGTATATATCCCGGGTATACCAGAAAGGTTCAGCCACGCATACCCAATGTGCTATCGTGATGAAAAACACCGTTCCAGATTTTCCTACGCTGGGAGCGATGCGGTCCTGAAGGGAGTTACACATACACACACACACACACACACACACACACACACACACACACACACACACACACACACACACACACACACACACACGCACACACACACACACACACACAGAGGCAGGCAAAAACACTATCGTTCCGCCTTCTCTAGATATTTTAGAATTGCATTGTATCTGCTTGCAGGCATAAATCGATTTCTCGTATAAATAACTAACGAAGACACTGAATGTGGTTACCAGAAGGTGTCTATTATGCTTAGCGAGATTCCACGAACAGAGAGTATAGGTGAGAGTGAATGTGAAAGAACCAGTGGAGTAGAATGGGGTAGAAGGAATTGAATCAGTCATGGATCACGGCGTCCAGGATGTTAATGCGATATTCATGATGCGAGCGAGGTGGTGGTGGCAGTGAGCGAATAATTTCTTTTATCTCACTCCTATGGGAGCTGTCTAGTATGGGCCATCCAACCTACTACAGTTATCCTCTGTTCTTATGTTCTCTCTCTCTCTCTCTCTCTCTCTCTCTCTCTCTCTCTCTCTCTCTCTCTCTCTCTATTATATATATATATATATATATATATATATATATATATATATATATATATATATATATATATATATATATATATATATAACTATATATATATAAAGAGAGAGAGAGAGAGAGAGAGAATGTATATACGAATATATTATTACAAGATGAAATATCTCACTGCGTGTGACTTCACGTGCTCAGCTGCAGGCTTAAAGGGTGGCAATATTCCTGTTGCCTCCATGCACCACTGCAGTTCACAACCATCACCGTCAGCTAAAAGTTGTGTACAGTAGGCTATGGCAGTGTGGCGGGCTGCCTGGCTCACACTGCCGCCAAGGTGGGCGGGAGTGGATGTGTGCTTTGATCTATGCTTGGCACTCAGAGTAGTCAGCTTCATGTAGAGTCGGGGCCGGAAATATCGCTCTATATTTTAGTTCAGGATTATGAAACTCTTACAAAGCATTCTGAAAAGCTTGTTTCGTTCTAGAGATTGCATCACCAGACTCACCGTCTCGTTATTTGTAGAAATGAAGGGAATCAGTATTTCTTTCCGCAGTTGTACACATTTTTCAAATTTTAACTTGTAAGTATGGTAAATAAAATGGTTGGTTAGCTAGACAATAGTTTAAAAATAAGTATGTATGCGATGGAGGTAAAAACAAGTTATGGAACTGAGACCTTAGTCTTCACAACCAAGATACCCAGCCATGCTCTAGTTTAACAGCGGTAGATCCTCAGGTGAGAGCTCAAGGAACTCACCCTCCTATAAGCTTGGATCTTTTTCTGCTGTTGCTACTGGGAGCACTTTCCTTGTCATCTTGAGACCGCGGTCTTACGTCTGTGCATCGAAAACCTGGATAAGGCTCCTATCAAAAAGCAGAGCCATACAGATAGTTTTTATGCCCTTTGCCACCGATGATAAACAGCATGCCTCAGTACAAGGATGTATCAAGCGATGGCATGGCTGGATAAATAATGAATTGGGCGAAACCGATGAGGGTTGTGAAGAAGAGAATGAAGAAGATGAAGTTCGATTCAAATTAAGGTGGCCCGATGAGGAATGTGAACATAAGATAGTCCTACAGGAAACATTCATACAGTGACACTGCGGGGAATGTACATAAGGCGTCACTGTAGCCTTTATGTGGCCCTTGCTTTCAGCTTAAGGCGATATAGAGAGATACTAATTTTATTTAACTCTACACTGGCCGAGGCCATGGTAACGGAAAACAATGTTCCAATATGATTGTTTCCTCAGTAGTTTGCATGGGAGAAAAATAATTGTTAATAACATTCTTCCATTACTACGCCATACACATATACTGTATAATTCACGATTAGTTGTGAGATATTGTATTTGTCCAGGCGACAAATTAAGCCTTTACTGTACAGTCATTTAACACATTGCATGACACCTCTCTTATGAAAGAAATGATGCGTTTCAGTTGACCGGAGAGTTTGGAAATAGTGTAATGTTATTAACTCCAGCAGAGTAGTTACCAGACTCAGAAGCTTAAGTTAGGGAGATGAGCAAGTGAATGCGCACCTAAATGGCGTGTCCCGACCTTTACCTTTGGTTTTAAGAAATGCCTCTAATTTGGAAGCGTTATTAATGATTTAATCTAACCTCACTTGGTCGAAAATGTGTCCTAAGTTTGAATAAAAATCTGGAGACAGGAACACAAACAAAAATACGTCTCCTGCCTGAAAGGCTGAATGACCACAATATTTGCCATCATTTGGTTGCTTGGCTGTGTGTAAGGCCAGGATGCTAGGAAGGGATCCATAGACTTACTTATGATCGATACCCTATAGTACTTCTGGTTTGCTCTCGCTTCCCGTCCTAGAAAAGCTAATCTTAGGAATGGAAATAATATACGAGTACACTGGGAGGTGCATGAAAAAGACAGTAGAGAATTTTTCCATGCCTCTAGTTATTTCTGTAAAAAGAAATCTACGCTATTATAAGGAATCCACAGTAAGATAAGAAGCTGATTCCTGGTGTGATGCTATCACAAGGCAGATCCTTTTGCGTTTAGACAGCATATTTAACGGACGGAGACAACACAGTTGAGAATTATTTCCTGCCTATAAATTTGTGTAAAATAATATCCCTATATAAATTACTCAATCTTAATTCCAGTGAACGACCATCTCGTACTCTTAAAGCACATAAATTTCAGCGTTGACGTTTTTGCACCTTAGGGTCCGTTCCGCTGCACTCTGTGGTATGATAGGAACCCAGGGCGAAATATTCTTGAAGTTAATTCGCCATATTCCATTCTACTTTAGTAAGGTCATCGTAACAGATAATCTTTCAGTTAGAACATTTCTATTCATAATCAGCGTTGTATGAATTTAAAGCAACAACCTGTCGCCAGGTGAAATGTAAAACTTGATGTTTTACTGAATTAAACATTACCTCTTAATTTCTATGGCGACTTTTAGTACTCAAGATTGTGTTTCGCCAATATGGTATTTTATTTCACTCTCAGTCACGCTTCCAATATTTCCTCACAGTGTGATTAGCAAGCACAGACTGCATCCAGGTTATGCGAATTTCTAGGTGGCAACTGAACTTTATTCACTGACCACAAACGTCCCACCACACAGAGCAATGGAAACTACCACTTTTAAGTTTAATCCCTCGGGACCAGGATGCTTTTTAGTTATTTTCTAGTCATAAGTTGACGATTTTACTCAACATAGGACCGGCGCCTATCAACCCGATAAAATCTTCCACAGTACTACCCTCTAATTTTTAACAATATCCAGATAAAGCCTGCATTATATTTAAACATGCTTGGAGTTTCATTCTCTCGGGCTTTATCTTGGAGAGAACATATTACCTCTCTTGTAAAATCTGCTTCTAAGAGATTGGGTGTGACCGTACCTTCTTTACCCCTGCACAGTTGTTGACTTTATACATGGGTTTTATTTGCCCCTGTTGAGAGTACAACTCCCATGTGTGAGGATGCTCCCCACACACAGCTGTTCTCAACAAGGTCGAGTCAAAGGCTTTTCGTCTCATTAACTCTCCTCCTCTTCCTGGCTTCCTTCAACCTTTGTCTCGTCGCAGCACTGTTGCATCTTTATCTCATTTATATCGCTAATTCAATGGTCACTACTTCTCTGAACTGTCTGCTTGTATCCCTCCACCACTACGGCGGCCACGTGGCACCCGTCTAGCAACAAACTCTCGGCCCTTTTCTGTATAAACCCTCTAATGCAAGAGTTAACCGCTACTCCCAGTCCTTCATGTATGCATCAGGTCAACTCTGGAACTGTTTCCCTCTGACTGTTTTTCCTACTGCCTACGATCTCCAGTCTTTCAAACGCAGTGTGTCCGGGCATCTCGAAGTGAATGGATCTTGAATTTAGCTCTCGGTTGTCTTGTTTTGTAATTTTCTTGGAGGAAGCAGTTTGCAGGCCCCTGGCCTTTGGCTCCAGGTTCCTAGCATTATATATATATATATATATATATATATATATATATATATAGTGTGTGTGTGTGTGTGTGTGTGTGTGTAAAAGTATGTATTATGATTTTTTTCTGCATAGCCCTACAAATTATATGATACATTTAGCCAAGAGTATGAATAAAACAATGTCATAGGTTACTGCAGTGAAGATTTTTTTTTTTTTTGTCTCTCTTTATGATCTCCTTAACCTAATGTCTGTTTAATTATGATAGTAAAGATAAAAGTGAAGTCGATGGAAAAAGCACCCAATGAAAATAATGTATATTTCGCCATCATAAATTATATAAGCACATTTAATACAGTAAAAAAAAATGTCATTATCAACTAGCTGTTAACAGTACTACTTACGCATATTTTTATATGCACAGTACACATTACACTTCCTTTTCAAACTTACAAAAAGAGAAAAATGACGCACTACAACAATGCCTCGGAGTCCCCAGGGGGGGAACCATAAATGCCCTCACCATCCGCCTCTCTCCCGATATCGACTCTTTGAGCTGCCTGGATCCACTATCTGACTCACTTCTTCATTTCTGCAACATTCGCGGCCTTTCCTCTAACTTTCTGTCTGTCGAACACCACCTCTCCTCCTCTAAACGTCACTTTCTCTTCCTTACTGAGACTCAGCTGTCTGAGACAACTGACAGCAAAGCCTTTCCTATATCCTCCTACTTTCTCTATACTCATTTCAAAGCCAAAGGTGGATGTTGTGAATTTGTACGCAACGAACTATCTTGCTCTCGTGTTCCTGAACGTGATTCTTCTGAATTCTCTACTCTCTGGCTTCGGCTCTCCTGTCATTCTCTGACTAAATATATTTGCGCTATTTACTTATCTCCTAATTCTACTGACTATCAAAAATTCTTCGACTATCTTACTTCTACGATGGAACACATTCTATCCATTTCTCCTTTCTCTAAAATCTCCATTCTAAGGAGATTTCAATGTTCACCACCACCTTTGGCTCTCCTTTCCTTTCACTGATACACCTGGTGAACAAGCCTTCTTCTTTTCTATCCTTAATGACCTAGAGCAGCTTGTACAGCACCCTACCCGTATCCCTGACCGCCTTGGAGAGAGCTCCAACATACCTGACCTCTTCCTTACAACTACTCCTTCTGCTTACACTGTTAAATTTTTCTCTCCGTTGGGCTCCTCTGATCTTAACCCTGTTACCTTAACCTGTCCTATTGCTCCGGTACGGCCTGTGGACCCTCGAGGGAAACGTTGTCTGTGGCACTTTGGAGCTCCAGATTGGGAGGCCCTCAGGCAGTACTTCTTTGATTTTTCCAGGAATGATTGTTGCTTCCATGGCCGGGAGCCATCTGAGTGTGCTTTGCGCATTATGGAGGTTATTCTCTCGGGAATGGAAGCATACACTCCTTTCTCGTATTCTTTGACTAATGCAAGAAAGTTTTGGTGTAATCACACTTGTTCTGATCCTGTCCACAACAAGGAGAGGGCCTATAAAAGGTACCGGAGCCAACCAACCCCTGAATCACATCTTCTATACGTTTCTGCCCGG
The DNA here is from genome assembly GCF_032717465.1 of Coenobita brevimanus. Lineage (NCBI taxonomy): Eukaryota > Metazoa > Arthropoda > Malacostraca > Decapoda > Coenobitidae > Coenobita > Coenobita brevimanus. Next base: position 8,667,267 of record NC_136994.1, read on the forward strand.
AATCGTCCTAAGTTTGTTCTTCGCTCAGCTAAAAATAATTTCATCTGTACTAAATGCTCTCAACTTTCCAACTCGAATTCTTCCAGCTCCTTATGGCACCTTGCCAAAAACCTTTCTAACAACTTTACCTCATCATCCTTCCCTCCTCTTTCTACTCTGATGGCTCTGTAGCTATTTCTTCTACTGATAAAGCAGATCTCTTTGTCCAGACTTTCTCCTCCAATTCCACCTTAGATGATTCCGGTGCTGTTCCTCCATCACTTCCTCTCTCTGACTTCCTCATGGCTGACATTAAAATTTCTTCATCTGATGTATTTTCTGCCATCATTATCCTCAATACCAACAAGGTATATGGGCCTGATGGAGTCCCTCCAGTTGTCCTCGAGAACTATGCTTCTGTGCTTACACCCTACCTAGGTAAACTGTTTCGCATTTGTTCTTCAACATGTACCTTTCCTTCTTGCTGGAAGTTTGCTCTCATTCAGCCAGTCCCAAAGAAGGGTGACCATTCCCAACCCTCTAACTATCGTCCAATTGCTTTAACATCCTGTGTCTCAAAAGTTTTTGAGTCTATTCTTAACAGAAAAATTTTAAAGCATCTTTCCTATCACAACCTTCTTTCTGATCGTCAGTATGGTTTCAGTCAGGGACGCTCCACTGGTGGTCATCTCACCTACCTTTCAGACTCCTGGTCATCCTCCTTTCGGGACATTGGCGAAAGCTTTGCCATTGCACTTGACATCTGTAAGGCTTTCGATCGAGTCTGGCATAAATCTTTAATCTCCAAACTGCCCACTTACGGTTTCTATCCTTCTATCTGTGCCGTTATCTATAGCTTCCTTTCTGGTCGTTCTATAGCTGCTGTTGTAGATGGCCATCGTTCTTCTCCTCAATCTATCAACAGTGGTGTTCCTCAGGGCTCTGTCCTATCACCAACTCTCTTCCTTTTATTCATCAATGATCTTCTAAGCTGTACATCTAATCCTATCCACTCGTACACTGATGACTCCACCTTTCACCTTTCCATTCGGTTCTCGCAACATTCATCTCAGCAGTTACTTCAAGGGATGAGGCTATGGCACACCTAATGTCTGACTTGGCTTATATCTCTGACTGGGGTAAAAATAATCTTGTTTTTTTTTTTTTTTATGCATCAAAGACTCAGTTTTTACACCTATTAACCCGTAAAAATCTTCCACAGGAATACCCACTAGTGTTTAATAATATCCAGCTCAATCTTGCATCATCCTTGAACATGCTTGGGGTTTCATTCACACGGGACTTATCTTGGAAAGATCACATCGCATATCTTGTAAAATCTGCTTCGAAGAGATTAGGTGTGCTCAGCCAACTCCGTGCCTTCTTTACCCCTGCACAGTTGTTGACTTTATACATGGGTTTTATTCACCCCTGTTTAGAGTACAACTCTCATGTGTGGGGAGGCTCCCCACATACAGCTCTTCTCAATAGGGTGGAGTCAAAGGCTTTTCGTCTCATCAACTCTTCTCCTCTTACTGGCTCCCTTCAACCTCTATCCATTCTCCGCACTGTTGCCTCTTTATCTCTTTTCTATCGCTACTTCAATGGCCACTGCTTCTCTGAACTGTCTGCTTGCATCCCTCCACCTCTACAACGGGAGCGTAGCACCCGTCTAGCAACAAACTCTCATCCCTATTCTGTCCAACTCTCTAATGCAAGAGTTAACCGTTACTCCCACTCCTCCATTTATGCAACAGGTCAACTCTGGAACTGTCTCTCTTTGTCTGTATTTCCTGCTTCCTGTGATCTGCAGTCTTTCAAACGCACTGTGTCCTTTATCTCGAAATGAATGGATCTTGAATTTGGCTCTCTTTTGTATTTTTTTTCTTTTTCTTGGAAGGAACGAGCATACGGGCTCAGCCTTTGGTTCCTTCTTCCTCGCATAAAAAAAAAGAAGTAAACACACTTCCATAATTATTTCTTACTGATGTTTAAATACAATCAACCTAGGCAGATGCTTTCTTACTCAAGTACCAATAGCTTTCTCTGTGATAAATTTCATGTGACGTACTCTAAGAATACTGTTGTTGTACTTTGATACCAGTTTTGTTAATCTGTGAACAGGATTGTCCACAATTAATTGTCAGACGTATGGGTGTTTAGACAATCAAATACTCTCTGAAAAGTAATAATACTGTGCGAAATGTTGTGTACCACAGCAGTGGAAATAACTGGTGACATCGGCGGATGTTTTAAAAAAAATTTCTTTTGCAAAACATGAAAGGATTTCTCAGTTTCAGGACATATTATAACTACACTCTCAGTTGCATAGACGAGGCCTCCCCTGTCTCCCTTGCCAGTAAAAGTGCTCAAGTAACTTAAGCCTTAAGATGCTGATACCTTTGCGTCTTGAGAAGGAAGAATTTTTTTTTCTCGGCCATTTAACATATCCAATAATCTTATAGAATGGGCAACAAGATATATTTCTTACCTGTGAAATGTAATGCCATCTTTCTTCAGGGAATTCCTGTCCCCACTGTTGCATCCATAATGTGCACCGCGGACCATGGCACTATATTTTCATTGGCTGATTTAAATAAAAGGCGGGCGTCAGGCGCGGTGCAACATAGTTACCACTACACAAGCGCCGCCCTGACAGCCGACACACCAACTACGCGGCGCTTCCCATGAGAAAGATCCTCAGTATTATAGAGCTCAGTAGAAAGAACAGTAAAAATGGCAACATTTACCTCGAAAAAGAAGTTGCCAATTGGACACCAGTTGTAAAGGACAATATTGACTAGATTATAGGCTAGAGTGTATTTCATCAACGCTTCACCAACAGAAACGCTCATATAGACAGCGATATTTAAGTCTGAAATATCAACATGTTAACCGATATATTTAAAGTGACGAGTAGCTGGTCAATATTGCCCTGAATGTCTGAACTAAACCTAGCACCGCGACCGTACCCTTCTAATGGAGGGACTGGATAATAGCTGTGTGTTTGCGTGTCTGTGTGTGTGTGTATATATATATATATATATATATATATATATATATATATATATATATATATATCATCATCGTCATCAGCCATAACTAGTCCACTGCTGAACAAAGGCCTCCCCCAACCTTTTCCACGAATTCCTTGACTGAGCCAATCTTTGCCACGTTTTCCCTGCAATTTTCTCTGTCTCATCTCTCCATCTCCTGTCTGGCCTTTTTCTGCTACGCTTACATTCTCTTGGTGTCCAGTCAGTAAGCCTCTTGTTCCATCGGTTATCCCTTATTCTTGGTATATACCCTGCCCACCTCCATTTCTGTTCGTTTATAACCGCCACAATATCTTTGACTTTAGTCTACTCTCTCACCCAAGTTAATCTTTTCCTGTCTCCTAAAGATATCCCAACATTCACCTTTCCATTGCTCTCTGAGAATGGATTAATTTATTTTCCATTGATTTTGTCAGTTTCCAGGTTTCACAACCATATGTCATAGCTGGAATTATGCATTCATTATATACTTTTCATTTCATACAAACTGGGAAGCTACTTTTCATAATGTCTCTATATTTACCGAAAGCTTTCCATCCAATTGTAATGCGTCTGTTTATTTCGCTATCATGATCTTTCGTTAATTTTAGTAATTGTCCCAAGTAGTTGTACTCCTCAACTTCTTCAAGAATTTCATCACTTATTCTGATGACGCTCTTTGGTGTTTGTGGATTAAACATTACTTTAGTTTTACTTCGGTTCATCTTCAGTCCTACTTTCAGACTTTCTCTGTTCAGTTCATTTAACATTTCTTGCAATGCCTCAGCTGTTTCTGAGATTAGGACAATGTCATCAGCAAATCTTAAATGGTTTAGCTTTTCTCCACCAATGTTCACTCCTTTGTTTTCCCAGTCTAGCTTTCTGATAATACTTTCTAGGCATGATGTAAATAATTTTGGTGAATCTGTATCTCCCTGACGCACGCCCTTCTCAATCTTAATTTTTTCTGAGTCCTTATGTAATTTAACTGTAGCAGTTTGTCACGGGGTTTTTGAGATTTTTTATTAACGAATACTTTATAATGTTAATTGTAAATATGGTCAATGAATTGACTTGTGAGAATCAAGCAATGATTAATACTTTATGCCGGATTACTTCGACGATTCTCTAAGGACGAGAATTTATTTACTTTCTCAGCAGTACACAGCAGAGACTAATTACTCACAAATGCTGTTTGTTAGTACTGCTAGCCTCACGAGAAAGTGACTCCACCCCTGACAATCAATAACTAATGCTATGAATGATAAGCAGGTTCTTGCTGGTGCATTAACTCAAAGTTGCACAACGGACTTAAGTTATTAAAAGGACTGGCCTAAGTACCAGTTTTGAATAATCCAAAGCGTTTATGCAAACTAGGAGCTATAACTAAAATAAGCTTAATGTGGAGAAATAAAACACGAGTTTACATTACATTAAGCTCAAGAGAAAAGAACTGTGAATTCATTAATTACAATGAGATAAATTTACGTTACATGTTTCAAAATGAATTCAAAATAACTAAGAGAATACACTCGCTCGCTCACTCAAACGCTAAACTCTTAAGCCTAGGAAAAACGAAAAGAAATACTGGTCAATGGAGAGGGCCAAACGAGTAGTCTGGGCGTCTTCGCGATGAACACCAGACGCTGCTATTCAATAGACCGTCTTCGCCAATTCACCGCTGGGTGGAGATCTCAGGAGCTCGCTGTACAACGACGGCACTGCTTCACGCTGGAGCACAACAGTCCTTATCTCACAACGATCCACGACTGACTGAGTTCAAATTGTGAGAGAGAGGCGAGTGCTGGCCGCACTTGCTAACGGCCAACGAAATTAGTGTGAGTGATTCACACTCACAATAAATCACTCAGCGGAGGTGCTAATGTCGCACACAAGGAGGATCACTTATGAAATAGTGAAAAATGTTCTGAAAACACTCCCGATCGAGTGAATACGGGGACGTTTTAACTGAGTGATACTTATTGGGATTCCACTAGAATTAGTGGTTTTCCACCAAAGTTCAATGTCACGAGTTTGTTTAACCCCTACACCGCGGGCATGTTTACTGATGTTTTGCGTGTGCCGCGGGGTTATTCGGGCTCCAACAGACTCTCAAAAAATATTTGCCAAAAATCAGTTATTAGTCCTAGAATATTAAAATTATATATGCTTATGGCACATACATTCAGCTTTCTCCTGGAATGTTTGTTGAGCCCTCATCAGTTACCGTAGGACTTGTGGAGACCTCTGAAGTTGGGTAACGAAGTCTCCACTTTACACTTCCTGACAACCCGTAATATGATTACCACAGCCAGATATTAACACTATAAACACTACTCTATGATTTTCAAGTAGTTTGGGATCCATACTCCAAATAAAAGACACTGTGAAAGCAATGAAAATTATGAGCGCGTCTGACCGCCGCACTTGCGCTAGTTCGCTCTTGGTACGCTGTCATTTATTATTCATAAAACCCCTCACACTTTATATTTCTATTACTATATAACACTTATATATATCTACAGTCTTTATCCATAAGTTTCCTTCAGTAGTATTAGTTTATTGTCACTGTAGGGATTCAATTTCTTTCAGTAAAATACGTAACATTCACTTTCTCGTCCTGTATACTGGCATTGAGAGTGAATGTCACTTTCATCTTCACTCTCATAACTCATAGTATTCAGACATGCTATAGTGAAACTTTCACTTTCATTACTCCTAGGGTATATACTCGTATTCTTATAATACTACTCATTTACATTTCTATTTACGTTCTCTATTTTATTTACGTTATTTACATTTCTATTTTTTTTACACTGTGTTATGCACTGTCACTTGAAGTAACTTATAAAACTATTTTCCATTGTTCACGTATATTTACATTCATTACTTTCACTTGCTGTTTACACATTATTTACACATTATTTACAATTCCACTTGCACTGTTTTACTCAATAGAAAGATCGTAGTCACTCTTTTATCAATTGTCAGCCCTTTACCTCTTTCCACACGAGGTTTAGTAGGGGGTAAAGGTCACAGGGCCCTTTGCATGGGGGTGAAAAAAGGCCCTGAAGTCAGCAAGAGGATGAGCCGTACCTCCTCTTCGGAAGATGAGAGAGGACTGATAAAGGAAGGCCGGCCCGGGTTGAGGCCTACTTGGGGGTTATTCAGTGCTACCAACATAGCTCTTGAAACAGCTATGTATTTCACTGAAATGATTGGCAGGAAATCTAGACAATACATTATAAATTAGGTAGTTCCAGGTGAATGTAAATATCACTTAGGCTTCTCCCTTCCCTCCTTATATGTATATTTATTACGAAAATAGATTATGTGGCATATTTCAAGGGGAAAAAAACAGCGAAAATTAGCGAACGAGTGCACGTGAGGTGTTGTCAGGTGATAATTAGCCAATTCCAGGTATATGGCACTCTCACTTACCTTATTTCTTTCTTGTATATATTATTTGGTATAAGAATAGGGCATAGGGCTTATTTCAATGGATGAAATCAGTGAAAAATTCCAGGGAAGATTTACTTAGCGTAGCACGGCCGGGCAGGCGAGAGGATAGTGTAATGGATGGGGGGTAGGGAGGGGAGTCAAGAACGGGGAGAAATGGTTAAATTGTCAACAATGGATGGGAGTACAGATGAGATTAGGAGTGCTGACTAGTGTTGGACATTGGCAGTACTGATAGATGATACAAGCCCCCACTTGGAAGCCCGGGTGAATTCAAAATAACACAGAATCACAAAAGCGACGCCCCGCGGTATGATCCCTTGCTCCCAAGCGTTACGAAAGTGACGCCCCGTGGTTAAGGGGTTAAATACTGAATCGCGCCAACTCATGACATTACACCCCATCAAGATCAATTTTTTTTCCTTCAGGAAAAAAAAAAAATTCAATTTACATACATATAAATCCTAACTTAGTCATACAAGATTCACACTGTGGTGTGTGTGCTATCCTGCTACAGGAGAAAGTCACAGTCGCCAGTGAGCTAAAAAAAACTCGTATTTATGTTACTAGAAGCAAGCTTGAGGAAAAAACTCCGTGACAACGGTGAAAAATCCTGTACTCAGGTCAAACTGAGTGAAAAGTTCGCTACATTTACATTAACAACTAATTGTTATGTAGCATGATGTATGTAATACATGGTGTAGGTTTGACAGTTGTGATGTAACTGTACCTATGTGTAAAATTACACAATGCAAATCAATAGTAAATGATGACGACGAGACAGAAGAGAAGAGGCAGCAGCATGCGTCAGGGACGATCAGCTGTTCTGCACGACAATGCTGCACCCGCCACCTGCACCTGCGAAAGGAATCAAGGTGGAACATCAAAAGTGTCATTTCTCTCTCTCTCTCTCTCTGCCAAGCAATCAGTACTTATGTTATTATTAACCAGGAAACATAGTCTTTGGATTTACAAATCTCTCAGAACTCTTGTAGTTTACTGGTTAACGCTTATTAACCCTTTAACCGCGGGCTTGATTTGCTTTTTCTTGCGGCACCCGCGGGCATATTCGCGCTCCGACAGACTCTCTAAAAATATTTGCCAAAAATCAGTTATTAGTCCTAGAATATTAAAATCACATATGCTTATGGCACATACCTTCAGCTTTCTCCTGGGGTGTTTGTTGAGCCTTCGTCGAGTACCGTAGGACTTGTGGAGAAACATAGTCTTTGGATTGGGTAACGAAGTCTCCACTTTACACTTCCCGACAACCCGTAATATGATTCCCACAGCCTGATATTATCACTAGAAACACCATTCTATGATTCTCAAATAGTTTGGAATACATATTCCAAAAAAAAAAAAAAAAACACTGTGAAAGCAATGAAAATTACGAGGGCGTATGACCTTCCCACTTGCGCTAGTTCGCCGCTGGTGTTGTCATTTATTATTCATAAAAACACTCACAGTTTATATTTCTATTACTATATAACACTTATATATATCTACAGTCTTTATCCATAAGTTTCCTTCAGTAATAGTAGTTTATTGTCACTGTAGGCATTCAATTTCTTTCAGTAAAATACGTAGCATTCACTTTCTCGTCCTGTATACTAGCATTGAGAGTGAATGTCACTTTCACCTTCACTCTCATAACTCATAGTATTCATACATGCTAGAGTGAAACTTTCACTTTCATTACTCCAAGTATATATACTCGTATTCTTATAATACTACTCATTTACATTTCTATTTACGTTCTCTATTTTATTTACATTATTTACATTTCTATTTTATTTACACTGTATTATGCAGTGTCACTTCAAGTAACTTATAAAACTATTTTCCACCGTTCACTTATATTCATATTCATTGCTTTCACTTGCTGTTTACACATTATTTACACATTATTTACAATTCCACTTGCACTGTTTTACTCAACAGAAAGATCATAGTCACTCTCTTTCAATTGTCAGCCTTTTACATCTTTCCACACGAAGTTTAGTAGGGGGTAAAGGTCACAGGGCCCTTTGCATGGGGCTAAAAAGCGGGGGGGAAGTTAGCAGGAGCAAACAGACGTACCTTCACCCACAGATGACAGTGAACTGATAGGGGTGGGCCGGGGTGGCCTACCTAGGGAAATGCATTACTGCCAATGTCAGCCTCTTGACAGCTGCTAATATATAGCAGTGAAATGATTGGCAGGAAATCTAGACAATACATTATAAATTAGGTAGTTCCAGGTGAATGTAAATATCACTTAGGCTTCTCCCTTCTCTCCTTATATATATTTTTAGTACGAGAATAGATTATACGGCATATTTCAATGGGAAATAAACAGCGAAAATTAGCGAACGAGTGCACGTGAGGTGTTGTCAGGTGATAATTAGCCAATTCCAGGTGAATGGCACTCTCACTTACCTTATTTCTTTTTGTTATATATTATTTGGTATAAGAATAGGGCATAGAGCTTATTTCAATGGATGAAATCAGTGGAAAATTCCAGAGAAGATTTACTTAGCGTAGCACGGCCGGGCAGGCGATAGGAGAGGGTAATGGAGGGAAGGTATGGAGGGGAGTCAAGAATGGGGAGAAATGGCTAAATTGTCAACAATGGATCGGAGTACAGATTAGATTAGGAGTGCTGACTAGTGTTGGACATTGGCAGTACTGATAGATGATACAAGCTACCACTTGAAAGCCCGGGGGAATTCAAAATAACACAGAATTGCAAAAGTGACGCCCCGTGGTATGATCCCTTGCTCCCAAGCGTCACGAAAGTGACGCCCCATGGTTAAGGGGTTAACCAGGAAACGTGCCAGTTCTTGAATTTACAAATCTCTGAGAATGGGCAGTTTACTAGTTAACCTAACATTATTAACCAGGAAACGTGCTAGTTCTTGAATCTACAAATTTCTTAGAACAATCAGTTTACTGGTTAACCTAACACTACACTTACGATTAATTACAGGAAGCTGAGAATCCTTACGCAATCTCGGGCAGGTCACATTTTAACACCCACCGTGGGTGTGAACACTCATGTGGATAATGTGCATTCTCCGGGAATCCTCTGAGAGGCCCACAGCTCGAGACGTTCCACAAGGTAATTCATACACAGCCTCGGACTGTCTCTGCAGGATTCTCAAACTTCCCCCTTAACTTACGTATACATGTATATACAGGTCCTGGACGTAACGTGTCCTGTGGGAGCAACGGGCGAGACGTCAGGTCTGCACCCAAATTACCACTGCCCTCTCTAAACTGATCTGAGATTATGGGTGTGGATTCAAACGGCACAGGAAGGATGTGTCCCTGTTTGGTGATACATGGACACACATTGCAGGAACGCACAAAACTATCAATGTCTCGTCCGCTCCCTGGCCAGAAAAAGTCAGCATGGATACAGCCCTGGGTTTTCCTTTTGCCCATGTGACCTCCTGAGGCTGAACAATGACCCCATTCTAACACTGCTTGGCGGTACTAAGCGGGAACGACAAACTGCAGTCGAATCTCGCCCTGGAGTGTTCGTGATGCACGGTAGAGCCGTCCTTGTTTACGAAGGAACTTGGCTTGACCTCCTCGTGAATACTTTATCATACTACCATTTTGTTTCTTTCGCACGGCAGCAAGTATCGGGTCAGAATGTTGTTCTTGAACAACAACTTGGCTACATATCAGATCTTGTGGCGATTCAATGGTCACCGCGGTGACACAGTTCGGAGCTTCAGCCATGGCTTGTGTTACTGTAGCTGAAGTCTGAGTAGCATCATCTTCGGTGCAACCATACTTGGCACCGGGAATATTGCCTATGATAAGGTCAAATAAAGGCTCTGGCATGACAACTGCGACTGTCGTACCAGTGTAAAATGGAGTTGTCACCTGGATATTTGCCTCAGGGAACAATCTCACTGATCCATCCATAAGGTTAGCATGGATCTGTCGACCTGTGTACTCCTCAGGCCGAACCAGACTCTGCCTGACAGAGCAACCTGAGGAATCGTTGTCTCTCAGGACCTTCACGGGAATGCCTCCCACAAACCCTGGCTGAACAAGGAAGGCACTGTCACCTGTGGGAGGGCCTGTGGTGAAAGCAGCCAGCCACTGATGAGGCTGCTGAATAAATGATGCGGCAAACATGGTGCCCTGAGAATTAGATACCTGAGGGGTCGTACTGACTGTGTGGGGAGATGGAGCGTTGACCTCCTGTGGCAGAGTGTTCACTGTCGCTGGGGGACTAGAGAACTGTGGGGAAGTACCCGTACTGCTAGGGACGACACCACCATGCTGCTGCTGAGGAGTGAAGGCTGCGTTCGCCTCCTGCCTCCGATACACTGGGGCTGGTGCTGAATAGGTTTGTCCCTTCGGTCAATTGCGTGGCTGATACTGGTGCTGGTTAGGGTTCCTGTTGTACCTGTTCTACTCAGGCTTCTGAGTGTTTTGCCCCTGGTCCTTCTGCAGTTTTGGACCTTGGCCACTATTCTGAGAACGACCTTGTTGCTGGGGTTCAGTCTGAGACGGTTTCCCAGATTTATCAGCTTTCCTGTTCCAGGTATGCTGCTTACGAGTTTGATACCCGTATGCTGTGAAGAATGCATCAGCCTTCTGCACCATTTGGCTGGCATTTCTTACCTGGCAGATCTTAAGCTAAGCCATAAGTTCGGCAGGCCACGACTTTTCTAGCTGCGTGCGCAGAATAGGGTCAATTATCCCCTCATGCGTGGAAGGAGTTTCATCTTTCTCCATCCACTCATCTAAGTAAGCAGTAAGCCAGTCAAGAAACTGAACGGCAGTCTCTTTTTTCTGTAAACAGGCCCTCATGAACTGACTCTTGGCGTCATCAACTGTGAGACCGTATGCTTTGACGAGTGCGACCTTCATCATCTCATACGTGAGATTGTCTCCAAGAATTCTGTGGAGAATATCGAGAGCAGGGCCCTCAAACAGACTAAGAAACTGAAGCCACTTAGCTGCATCATCCAGCTGGTACAGTTGAGCCATATCTTCAAAACGAGCTGTGTATGGCTCGATTCGCTCGCCTTCCTTGTATGGGGGAAGCTTGATGTGTGGGGTCGCCAGAACATGTGCAGGGAGAGCGCTTGTGGAGCTTGGGCCAGCTGTACCAGCTTTGTCTGAAGCCAAGGAATCTCGCTTGAGCTTCAACACCTCAAGTTCATGTTTTTCGCGTGCTTTTTGCTCGGCACGTTCGTGTTCTCGTTCTCTCTCACGTTGTTCTAACTCGTGTTGACGTTCTCTCTCGCGTTCCTCGTGCTGTTCTCGCTCGTATTTGCGCTCTTTTTCACGTTCCTCACGCAAAATTCGACGCTCTTCACGAGCATCATTCTCACGTTGCTGCTTGTAACTAATCCGAGAGAGGACATGGTCCTTAATTTTATCGGGGTCAGTAAGCCCCATATCTTTAGCTTCCTGTACATAGACGTTGGCAGACATGATGCCAACTCAGTCTGAGTGAACTAAGGACTAAGTACTGACTGCTATTTTGCAGAGAAATGCCAATAATCAAGAATAAAGAATATAGGCACAGGTTAGTGATGACCAGTTTTATGTAGTTAAACTGGTAAAGAAAGAAAATTGAACAAACCACTGACTGTGAAAACTATTACGTAAATTAATAAAAATGAATTAATAATCACCAGTAAGACAGTGCCTATAGACTTTAATGATAAATACCTAAGTATGAGTGATTGAGTATTATCTCATTAATAACTTTAGAGCTAGGAGTCAATATCCTGGAATGAGGTCGCCAGATGTCGCGGGGTTTTTGAAATTTTTTATTAACGAATACTTTATAATGTTAATTGTAAATATGGTCAATGAATTGACTTGTGAGAATCAAGCAACGATTGATACTTTATTCCGGCTTATTTCAACGATTCTCTAAGGACGAGAATTTATTTACTTTCACAGCAGCACACAGCAGAGACTAATTACTCACAAATGCTGTTTGTTAGTACTGCTAGCCTCATGAGAAAGCGACTCCACCCCTGACAATCAATAACTAATGCTATGAATGATAAGCAGGTTCTTGCTGGTGCATTAACTCAAAGTTGCACAACGGATTTAAGTTATTAAAAGGACTGGCCTAAGTACCAGTTTTGAATAATGCAAAGCGTTTATGCAAACTAGGAGCTATAACTAAAATAAGCTTAATGTGGAGAAATAAAACACAAGTTTACATTATATTAAGCTCAAGAGAAAAGAACTGTGAATTTATTAATTACAATGAGATAAATTTAGGTTACATGTTTCAAAATGAATTTAAAATAACAAGGAGAATACACTCGCTTGCTCACTCAAACGCTAAACTCTTAAGCCTAGGAAAAACGAAAAGAAATACTGGTCAATGGAGAGGGCCAAACGAGTAGTCTGGGCGTCTTCGCGATGAACACCAGACGCTGCTATTCAATAGACCATCTTCGCCAATTCACCGCTGGGTGGAGATCTCAGGAGCTCGCTGTACAACGATGGCACTGCTTCACGCTGGAGCACAACAGTCCTTATCTCACGACGATCCACGACTGAGTTCAAATTGTGAGAGAGAGGCGAGTGCTGGCCGCACTTGCTAACGGCCAACGAAATTAGTGTGAGCGATTCACAGCAGGGAAGAAAGGTTGCTGGCTCTTTGGAAGCAGTGATAAGAAACAGGGAAGTGAGCATGGAAGTGAAAAAGTTACTACATGACAGTATCGTGATACAAACTCTAACGTATGGAAGTGAAGCTTGGATGTTGTTGGAAGGACACAAGTCAAGAGTGAGAGCAGTGGAAATTAGTTATTTAAGAGGAGCCTGTGGAGTCACATGGAGAGACAGGCTGACGAATGAGGATATAAAGGAGCGTTGGGGTGTGGATGTGGATGTGATAGGAAGCATTATGAGGAACACACTGAGGTGGTTTGGCCATGTGGAGAGGATGGAGGGTGAAAGACTGACGAAGAGAGTGTATGTGAGTGAGATGGAGGGGGGAAGAGGGAGGGGGAGGCTGAGGATGAGATGAAGGGATGGGGTGGAGAGGTATATGAGAAAGGGGGGGTGGGAGTTGGGAGCATGGCAGTGAAATGGCGGGGGACAGGGCGACGTGGAGGCGATTTGTTCCTGGCCACCCGAAACGGGATTGAGGCGTCTGGTAATAGATAGATTCACACTGACAATAAATCACTCAGTGGAGTTGCTAATGTCGCACACAAGGACGATCACTTATGAAATAGTGAAAAATGTTCTGAAAACACTCCCGATCGAGTGAATACGGGGACGATTAAACTGAGTGATACTTACTGGGATTCCAGTAGAATTAATGGTTTTCCACCAAAGTTCAATGTCACGAGTTTGTTTAAATACTGAATCGCGCCAACTCGTGACACAGTTCCCTCTTTATATATGTTTTCGAGCAGGTTTACAATGTTCTCATTCACTCCTTGTTCTCGCAATGAATTTATCATTGTTATGTGGTCCACTGAGTCGAAAGCCTTTTCGTAATCAACATAACCTAAGCACAGTGGTTTATTATATTTTATAGTTTTCTCAATTAGCTGGTTCATTGTATGTAGATGATCAATGGTCGAATACCCGCTTCGGGATCCTGCCTGTTCACGAGGTTGGTTTTCCTCCAAAATTGTTGTTATTCTGTTCGTAAGGACTTTTGTGAAGAGTTTCTAAATGTCTGATAATAAGCTAATGGGTCGATAGTTACTAAGAACTTTTGAGTCACCTTTTTTGTAGAGTAAAATAACTATTGCATTACACCATGTTTTGGGAATTTTCTTCTGTTTTATGCAGTGGGTAAATAAGTGAGAAAGCCTATTTTGTACTTCTACTCCAGAATCCAACCGTAAATCTGTTACTATTCCATCCTCTCCCAGAGCCTTCCCTCTTTTCACATTTTTAAGACAAATATTTGCTTCGTCTGGTGTTACCTAGGTATTTCACTTGTGTCAACTGAAAAGTTAGCTATTGGTACTACTGTCTTTGATGCATACAGTTCTTTGTAAAATTCTTCAACTCTCTTCACCATCTTATCTCTTCATTTAATGATTTCATCGTTTTTTTCTTTCAGTGATGTCATTTGTTGCTTTCCTAGTGCCATTTTGCTTTGGACCTGTTTCAGACTTTTTCCATTTTTGATGGTTTCTTTGATCTGATCGATGTTTCTCTTTCTTTTTTCTTCTCTTTGTCTTTTGTTGAGAAGCTTATTTAATTCTACTCGTTCTATTTCGTCTTTCTTTGTCTTTACTCTCATTTCCCTTCGTTTTTTCATAAGCTCGAGTGTCTTTTGTGAATACTTCTTGGCTTTGGTTGTATTAGGTTTTCCTACTACCTCTGCTGATTCTTTTAGCACTTTTGTTAGTCCGTCATTCAGCTCATCAATGTCACATTCAGCATTACTTAGAGCCTGAAATCTGTTCCTTATTTCCAACTGAAAGGCTGCTTTGTTTTCATTTACTATTATTGGGCATATCTTTTTATCTTTAATCATCATCTTTCTTTCATTTCTGAAATTGAATCTGGCTGTGCAACCCACCATTCTATGATCACTACCTATATTTACTTTGTTGATAACAGTGACATTTGTAATCATGTTATTCTTATCTGCTAAAATGAAGTCGATTTCATTCTTTGTTTCCCCATTTGGGCCTATCCAGGTCCACTCTCTTCCTGTTCTTTTGTGGAAGAATGTGTTCATTATTCTCAAGTTAAACATTTCAGCAAAATTTACCAGCATTTCTCCTCTTTCATTCCTTTCTCCCACTCCAAATTTTCCCATACATGCTTCTCCATTTTTCGACTTCCCAACTTTTGCATTGAAGTCTCCCATGAGTATAGTATATGTTGTATTTTCTTCTTCCATAATCTGGGAGATGTCATCGTAGAATGTTTCTATTTCTTCATCTGGGCTTTGAGAAGTTGGTGCATATACTTGTATGACTTTCATGGTATATTTTTTGCATAATCTAATGACAACAAATGCTGCTCTGTCAGATACACTGCTGAATTTAACAATGCTGTCTGCAAGATTTCTGTTAATTAGAAATCCTACACCACTAACTCTTTCATTTTCCTTTCCTCTGTAGTAAAATAGGTGTTTGCTGTCTTCGTGCTGAATTACTTCTTTTCTGCGGATCTCACTCAAACCTACAATATCCCAACTAATGTTTTCCAGTTCAGTCATCAGGTTATCAAGCTTGTAATCTTCTGCAAGGCTTCTTACATTGTATATATATATATATATATATATATATATATATATATATATATATATATATATATAACATGTGGTAGGTGGGGACGCTCACCATCCACTCACTCGATCTAGTGCTGCTCTCAGGTGTCTGCCCTTTCCTCTCCTCCCTCTTTTCCTTCCTTCCTCTTCTGCCTTTCTTTACTTCATGTTTTACTCGTCCTTCTGCCTACGGGTGACTTTACACTCCCTCTTTGTCTCTCTTTCCTTCATTGTTTCCTGTTCCTTCTGCCTATGGGTGACTCTACACTAAGTGACAAGCCAAATGGTTTCCTGTTCACCAGGAAACCATTTACTACGCTGGGTGGTAACCATGTAACCATATTATGGCGCCTGGTGGTTTAGTGGGTTATTGGAGCACTCCAATCGGATTGAGCCGGTGAAGATGTATATCCAAGGGTTGGTTGGGGTTATTGCTCACATAATGCCACTCAGGGATGAGTGAGGCTGGTCACTCTCATCTTAAATGTCAGGACCAACTTGCCTAGCCCTGGGCCTTACGCTCCTCGTGGGGCAACGTAGGATTGGATGATGGATATATATATATATATATATATATATATATATATATATATATATATATATATATATATATATATATATTCATTCATTCATCATCCAGTCCTACGTTACCCCATGAGAAGCGTAGAAGCCCGGGGCTAGGCAAGTTGGTCCTGACATTTAAGATGAGTGACCAGCCTCACGTATCTCTGAGTGGCATTACGTGAGTAATAAACCCCAACCACCCCTTCGATATTAAACTCCACCGGCTCAATCCGATTAGAGCACCGTAATTACCCACTAAAACCACCAGGCGCCAAAATTTGGTTGTATGGTTACCATCCAGCGAAATAAATGGTTTCCTGGAGTACAGGAAACCATTTGGCTTGTCACTTAGAGTCACCCACAGGCAGAAAGAAAAGGAAAGAATGAAGGAAAGAAAGACAGAAGAGGGAGTGTAAAGTCACCGTAAGCAGAAGGACGAGGAAAGAATGAACGAAAGAAAGAAGACGATATATATATATATATATATATATATATATATATATATATATATATATATATATATATATATATATATATTTATATATATATATATATATATATATATATATATATATATATATATATATATATATATATGTGTGTGTGTGTGTGTGTGTATCTGTGTGTGTGTGTGTGTGTGTGTGTGTGTGTGTGTGTGTGTGTGTGTGTAATGAAAAGAAAGAAGAACCAAAGGCATACAGGTTGCAAATGTTGTCCTTTCAGCAGAAAGCCAGAATAAAAACCATATTCCGAGATACCTGGAAAACTTGACTGTGGACGAATGGAAGTCGTAGGCATCGGGCATGACTATGTATATACAGTATAATACCACATCTTGTCACTGCAAATTTGATTCGTCTTCCGCACTGGTTGAAATTGTAAAGTATGCTGCGAAATATACACAGCTGCTTACCGTGCATCAGGCAGTGGTATACTACGGCCAGTAAGACAATTATCTGTTTTTCTATCTGTTTAATGACAATAATTGTAATACGACACTGTTGATTTTCATTATGTTAATTAGGCCTTTGTGACAATGGAAACGACCGCAATTCAATTACACCAAATGAGTTTTAAAATCCCCAGTATATTAGTCTGTGGAAAACCGTGAGCGAATTATTAATGAAATTTGTCATTATATTTGTGCGAGATAATTAATTCCTCCTCAGGTAGTAACTGAGAGGAATTTCACATTTAATTATCAGACAATATTCGCGTGGCTGACGTATAGCTTGTTTGGTGCGTCTGCTGTCCATACCAATGTCCTGTGAAACTAATTCCAGGATATAGCTGACGTTTTACATTCCACACAGATCATCACAAAGGTAACGTCTTCCCGTAAAATCAGCCTCTTCCACATAAAATCTATTTACAGATCTACAAGCAATCATGATTAAAGCTTGAAATATTCACTAGTCTTCTTCATTTATGGAAAGGAGAAGTAGTAAATTAGGCATTGGTGTATATCGCAAAAATAACTATGGTGTTACTTACGGAGGACATGAATATCAGAATAACAGCACGATGTAGTACAGCTTTTCATGAAGCAATTCTTTTCTGACTACAATGTACGTCACCAGTAACTGTGTATGCAGTAGGGACTGTCGAGTCAGCAGTTATGCTAACTAAAGCCTGACATACTGCGGCAATGATGGCTGCTGGCCCGACAAGAATCAATCATGGAGACTGTTGGCCTGATATGAGGCAATTATATTGGCTGTAGGCCTCACATTAGACAATTACGCAGATTACTGGCTTGATTTAGGGCAGTTATACTTCTTCCATGATATTTGTCAGCTTTGCTGCCTGCTTACAGGAGCTAGGTAATGAAAGTGGCAGTGAGGCTGTAGGCCATGTACGGTACTCAAAAGGGAAGTGCGGAAGATAACAGTTGAGACACTTACAGGATCCTAAAGAGAGAGAGAGAGGGTTATGTATATAATCTGAACATAGCAATATCTACAGAGCAACACCTCACTTAGTAACATGAAAATCAAAGTGAGCATGCAGAAATTATTTTTTTTTAATTTGCACAAAGTGCAAAGACTACTCCAAGTGTTTGTTTTATTGTATCAGTGTCATTAGATGGCACACTGTATAACTAAGTGCAGAGACATTGGACCCTCTGTAAACCCATCATCATTCAGTCTCCTATAAAGCCCAAGGACCAGCATTAGTATTATATGGCTGTCTTCCAAGGTGATTAAACTTTCCACTCCATGTTCAGCACCAACCCATCAAACCACCCAGTCATTCTTGCAGTTAGTTCAGGTATTGTGAATCTGTGTTTCTTGTTATATCATCATCACTATCATAATCATATTTTCCACTAAGTCATGGAACGCGAAGAATTCGAGATCTAAAATTACGATCAGAAAATCACAAAAGAAGGGAAAATATCAACAGACTGCTCAGTGCAATAGGCCAAGTACCCATTCTGCCACCAATGAAGATTTCCATATTCACGTCGGGGACAAAAGCTCGCGTAATGTTTCTCTTTTTTTTTTTTTCTTTTTTTTTCTGTTAAGCTGTGAGGCATTTCATATATTTTTCTTTTTATGGCATGGAAAGCAATGAACATCAACAATAAATATGAAGTAGGCGCAGTGGAATAAGATGCAAAATTTTGTCTTTGGCTGTGACTCTCACATCTCTCTCTTTCTCCCCTGCCATTCTTACTGCACTTTTCTTGTTTGTTACCACCTATCGTTTTTGTTTGCATTTTATTTTTTTTTCTACAGTGTATTCTCTTTTATTCCCATACCGTCCAGTTCTTAACACATTCCGGTTTTACTGTGCAGCATTCCAGAATTCTTTTCTCTTTCTTCCTCCATCTCCACCATCTGCACTCAACTTGTTTGTCATCCTACATTTTCTCTCTTCCATATTTCCTTCTCACTTTTCTACGTCACTGTTTCCCTCCCTGTCTCTCACTGCAGTTGTCATCATCCATACTCTGCCCCTTGTTCCCGCTATTACCTTCCCACTTTTTTCTTCATTCTTTTCCTCTACTTTCTGTTTCCCTTTGCAACGTTATCTCTTGGTACTTTTCCCCCTGTCCCGTTAGCGTATCAAGTGGGGATTAAGACGCATTCAGCGACAAGGAACAGCATACTTAAAGTCGCTTGTTTTGGCTATTTGAACTGCCGATGACAGTTTACGCCACCTCCCTTAATAGGGCTCAAGGGTCCTCTGCATATCACTGAATAGCCCGGTTGTAACACACACACACACACTGTCACGAGTCAGCGCGATTTCCTATTTAAATAAACTCGTGACATTGAACTTGGTGGGAAACCGCGAATTCTAGTGGAATCCCAGTATATATCACCCAGTCAACCGCCACGAATTCACCCGATCGGGAGTGTTTTTTGAACCATTTTTCACTGTTTCATGAGTGATTGTCTTTGTGCGCGACATTAGCACCTCCACTGATTTGTTATGGGCGTGTTTCGCTCATTCTAGCCTTTAGCAAGTGCGGCTGAACACTCGCCTCTCTCTCACGATTTGAAGTCAGTCAGGATTTGAGCGTCGTCGTGGCAGCAGGTTTGATTGGGCCGGAGCAGCGAGTGTGGCAGCAACCTTCCTTAGCCGAAGCCCAGTTCCCGCCGCCGCCATTGTCCAGTTCCTGAATTCCCACCTAGCATGAATCAGCGAGAGGCCTAGCGAGGCAGCGTCCTTCCTTAGCAACGACGCCCAGTTCCCTCTTAGCCCACTTTTCTGACCAGTATTTTCCTTTCATTTTTCCTAGGTTTAAGAGTTAGCTTTTGAGTGAGCGAGTGAGTGCGATCTTATTTTGAATTGATTTTGAGACTCATGTAACGTTAATTTATTTCATTGTAATCAATAAATTAACAGTTCTTTTTCTTGAGCTTAATGTAATGTAAACTCGTGTTTTATTTCTCCATATTAAGCTTATTCTAGTTGCAGCTCCTAGTTTGCATAAACACTTTGCATTACTCATAACTGGTAGTTAGGCCAGTCCTTTTGTATTAAGCTTAAAATCCGTTTGCCATCTAGGAGTTAATGCACCAGCAAGAACCTGTTTATCTTAGCATTAGATATTGATTGTCAGGAGTGGAGTCACTTTCTCCAGAGGCTAACAGTACCAATAAACAGCATGTGTGAGTAATTAGTCTCTGCTGTGTACTGTTGAGAAAGTTTATAAATTCTCGTCCTTAGAGAATCGGCGAAGTAAGCTGGCATAAAGTAATCATTGCTTGATTTTCACAAGTCAGTTCTTTGTCCTGTTCTCAAGTATTATTGCATATTATTTTTTAATATTGCATATTCATCAAAAACCCCGTGACATTTGGCGACCTCATTCCAGGATATCAACTCCTAGCTCTAAAGTTATTCACGAGATAATACTCACTCACTCATACTTAGGTATTTATCATTAAAATCTATAGGGATTATCTTACTGGTGATTACTGATTCAGTTCTATTAATTTTACGTAATAGTTTTCACAGTCAGTTGTTGTTTAATTTTCTTTCTTTACCAGTTTAATTAGATAAAACTGGTCAACACTAACCTGTGCCTATATTCTTTATTCTTGATTATTGGCATCTTTCTTTGCAAAATAACAGTCAGTACTTAGTCCTTAATTTACTCAGACTGAGTTAGCATCATGACTACCAGCGTCTATGTACAGGAAGCTAAAGATATGGGGATTACAGACCCCGAGAAAATAAAGGACTATGTCCTCTCTCGGTTTACTTACGAGCAGCAACGCGAGAGTGATGCTCATGAGGAGCGTCAAATTCAGCATGAGGAACGCGAAAAAGAGCTCCAATATGAGCAAGAACAGCGCGAGGAACGCGAGAGAGAACGCGAACACGAGCGAAAACAACGCAAACTCGAGTTAGAACAACGTGAGAGGGAACGTGAATACGAGCGTGAACAATGAGAACATGAACGTGCCGAGCGAGAAGCACGCGAAAAACATGAACTTGAAATGTTGAAGCTCAAGCGAGATTCCCTGGCTTCAGACACATCTGGTACAGCTGGCCCAAGCTCCAAGAGCGCTATCCCTGCACATGTTCTGGCGATCCCCCACACATCAAGCTTCCCCCATACAAGGAAGGTGAGCGAATCGAACCATACATAGCTCGTTTTGAAGACATGGCTCAACTGTACCAGCTGGATCATGCAGCTAAGCAGCTTCAGTTTCTTGGCCTGCTTGAGGGCCCTGCCCTCGAAATTCTCCACAGAATTCGTGGAGACAATCTCACGTATGAGACGATGAAGGCCGCACTCGCCAAAGCGTATGGTCTCACAGCTGACGACGCCAAGAGTCAGTTCATGAGGGAGCGCTTACAGGAAAAAGAGACTGCCATTCAGTTTCTTGACCGGCTTACTGCTTACTTAGATGAGTGGATGGAGAAAGATGAAACTCCTTCCACGCGTGAGGGGATAATTGACCTTATGCTGCACACACAGCTAGAAAAGTCGTGGCCTACTGAACTTATGGCTCAGCTCAAGATCTGCCAGGTAAGAGATGCCAGCCAAATGGTGAAGAAAGCTAATGCATTCTTCACTGCATACGGGTATCAAACTCGCAAGCAGCATGCCTGGAACAGGAAACCTGATAAATCTGGGAAACCGTCTCAGACTGAACCCCAGCAACAAGGCCGTTTTCAGAATAATGGCCAAGGTCCAAAACCGCAGAAGAAGGACCAGGGGCAAAACACTCAGAAACCTGAGTGGAAGCGGTACAACAATCAGAACTCTAACCAGCAGCAGTACCGGTATTTCAAGCAGCAGCAGGGCAAGGACAAACTACGTAACCCTCAGTCAGGACAATCAACTTTAGTGTATCGGAGGCAGGATGCAAATGCAGCCCTCATGCCACAACAAGCGTACAGTGGTGCCAACCCCACCAGTACAGGTACTTCCCCGCAGTTCACTAGTTCCCCAGAGTCAGAGAACCCTCTTCCACAGGTGGTCAATGCTCCAGCTCCTCAGGTGGTGAGCATGACCCCTCTGGTATCAAATTCTCAGGGCACCATGTTTGCCGCATCATTTATTCAGCAGCCTCATCAGTGGCTGGCTGCTTCCTCCACAGGCCCTCCCACAGGTGACAGTGCCTTCCTTGTTCAGCCAGGGTTTGTGGGAGACATTCCTGTGAAGGTCCTGAGAGACAACGGTTCCTCAGGTTGCTCTGTCAGGCAGAGTCTAGTTCAGCCTGAGGAGTACACAGGTTGACAGATCCAAGCTAACCTTATCGATGGATCAGTGAGATTGTTCCCTGAGGCACGTATCCAGGTGGCATCTCCATTTCACACTGGTATGACACTTGCAGTTGTCATGCCAGAGCCTTTATTTGACCTTATCATAGGCAATATTCCGGTGCCAAGGAGAGTTGCACTGAAGATAACGCTACTCAGACTTCGGCTACAGTAACACGAGCCATGGCTGAGGCTCCAAACTGTGTCACCCCGGTGACTATTGAATCGCCGCAAGATCTGATGTGTAGCCAAGTTGTTGTTCAAGAACAACACTCTGACCCGACACTTGCTGCCGTGCGGAAGAAACAAAAGGGTGGAGTGATAAAGTATTCACGGGGAGGTCAAGCCAAGTTCCTTCGTAAACAAGGACGGCTGTACCGTGAGTCATGAACACCCCAGGGCGAGGTTCGACTGCAGTTCGTCGTCCCCGCAAAGTACCGCCTAGCAGTGTTAGAATGGGGTCATTGTTCAGCCTCAGGAGGTCACCTGGGAAAAGGAAAACCCAGGGCCGTATCCGTGCTGACTTTTTCTGGCCAGGGATGGGATGAGAGATAGACAGTTTTGTGCATTCCTGCAATGTGTGTCCACGTACCACTAATCAGGGACATGTCCTTCCTGTGCCGTCTGAAACCACACCCGTAATCTCTGAGTCAGTTGAGAGACAGGACAGTGGTAATTTGGGTGCAGACCTGACGTCTCGCCCTTTGGCCCCACAGGACACAGTATGTCCAGGGCCTGTACATACATAAGTACCATAAGTTAAGGGGGAAGTTTGAGAACCCCACAGAGACAGTCCGAAGCTGTGTGTGAATTACCTTGTGGAACGTCTCAAGCTGTGGGCCTCTCTTAGGATTCCCGGAGAATGCACAATATCCTCATGAGTGTTCACACCCACGGTGGGTGTTAAAATGTGACCTGCCCGAGAATGCGTAGGGATTCTCAGCTTCCTGTAATTAATCGTAAGTGTAGTGTTAGGTTAACCAGTAAACTGCTTGTCCTAAGAAATTTATGAATTCAAGAACTGGCACATTTCCTGGTTAATAATGTTAGGTTAACAAGTAAACTGCTTGTTCTAAGAAATTTGTGAATTCAAGAACTGGCACGTTTCCTAGTTAATAAGTGTTAACCAGTAAACTACAAGGGTTCTAAGAGATTTGTAAATCCAAAGACTACGTTTCCTGGTTAATTATAACATAAGTACTGATTGCTAGGCAGAGAGAAATGACCCTTTTGATGCTCCATCTTGATTCCTTTTGCAGGTGCAGCTGGTGGGTGCAGCATTGCCATGCAGAACAGCTGATCGTCCCTGACTCATGCTGCCGCCTCTTCTCTTCTGCCCTGTTGTCATCATTTACTATTGATTTGCATTATGTAATTTTACACATAGGTACAGTTACACCACAACTGTCACACCTACACCGTGTATTACATACATCACGCTACATAACAATTAGTTGTTAATGTAAATGTAGCGAACTTTTTGCTCAGTTTGACCTGAGTACAGGATTTTTCACCGTCGTCACGAAGTTTTTTCCTCAAGCTTCCTTCTATTAACGTATATACGAGTTTTTTTTTAGCTCACTGGCGACTGTGGCTTTCTCCTGCAGCAGGATAGCACACACACACACCACAGTGTGAATCTTGTGTGACTGAGTAGGATTTATATGTATATATATTGAAAAAAATTTTCCCTGAAAAAAAAAAAAAAATCATTTTGATGGGGTGTAATGTCACAAGTCAGCGCGATTTTCTATTTAAATAAACTCGTGACATTGAACTTGGTGGGAAACCGCTAATTCTAATGGAATCCCAGTATGTATCACTCAGTCAACCGCCACATATTCACCCAATCAGGAGTGTTTTTAGAACCATTTTTCACTGTTTCATAAGTGATCGTCTTTGTGCGCGACATTAGCACCTCCGCTGAGTGATTTGTTATGGGCGTGTTTCGCTCATTCTAGCCGTTAGCAAGTGCGGCTCGACACTCACCTCTCTCTCATGATTTGAAGTCAGTCAGGATTTGAGCGTCGTGGAAGCAGGTTTGATTGGGCTGGAGCAGCGAGTGTGGCAGCGTCCTTCCTCAGCCAATGCCCAGTTCCCACCGCCGCCGTTGTCCAGTTCCTGAATACCCACCTAGCATGAATTGGCGAGAGGCCTAGCGAGGCAGCGTCCTTCCTCAGCAATGACGCCCAGTTCCCGCTTAGCCCACTCTTCTGACCAGTATTTTCCTTTCGTTTTTCCTAGGTTTAAGAGTTAGCTTTTGAGTGAGCAAGTGAGTGCGATCTCCATATTTTGAATTCATTTTGAGACTCGTGTAACATTAATTTATTTCATGGTAATCAATAAATTAACAGTTCTTTTTCTTGAGCTTAATGTAATGTAAACTCGTGTTTTATTTCTCCATATTAAGCTTATTCTAGTTGCAGCTCCTAGTTTGCATAAACGCTTTGCATTACTCATAACTGGTACTTAGGCCAGTCCTTTTGTATTAAGCTTAAAATCCGTTTGCCATCTAGGAGTTAATGCACCAGCAAGAACCTGTTTATCTTTCTTAGCATTAGATATTGATTGTCAGGGGTGGAGTCACTTTCTCCAGAGGCTAACAGTACCAATAAACAGCATGTGTGAGTAATTAGTCTCTGCTGTGTACTGTTGAGAAAGTTTATAAATTCTTGTCCTTAGAGAATCGGCGATGTAAGCCGACATAAAGTAATCATTGCTTGATTTTCACAAGTCAATTCTTTGTCCTGTTCTCAAGTATTATTGAATATTATTTTTTAATATTGCATATTCATCAAAAACCCCGTGACACACACACACAATTATTGAACCGCCAATGTCCATTCACCTGACCTTATTTCACTTTGTCTTTCACCTTCTCACCGTGGAGAGAGGGAGGGGCAGAGAAACTAGGGATCGTGACTGCACGTATTGAGCCCTTTCTTTTTCTTTTTTTCAAAAACAATGTTCAATATAAGCTGAAACACAGGTTAGCACACTTGTATCCCACAGGATTATATGTTCATCAAGCGGGTCTGGCAGAGGGATGGTCCATCTGTAAGGACTCCATATTATAATAATACAACTCACAGATAGATAGATAGATATAGATAGATAGATAGATAGACAGATAGAAGCACCAAGCCAGGGATGAGATAGGAAGTGTGTCAGCGAGAATCGAACAAAAGGAAACAGGCCTGCAACTCTTAAGTGAAGGAATGCTGGATGTGCACCCGAAACAGTACATACACACAGACATACAGTGTTCTAGAAGCTTCAACAGCATTATAGCCCACATGACACGACCCCTGCTAAACGAGAATATGGGAATCAGAGCTCAGAAAGGGGCTAGCCATAGAACCGACAGGCAGTGGAGAGAGCAAACAAGAAGAGGGGTCCAACGAGACTTAGTAAATTAAGTACCTTTGTAATACATACCCTGCTCAACTTAGACTTTCTTCAAAGATAATAAATCAAGATCACCTTACTGTATTCATCTTTAACTCCTGCTCTTCGATTACCAAAATAACTTGAACCAAAACTCAAGACTTACATATTACAAGACTAAAGAGTTACATATATATAAACGGTGGCTTTCGCAAGTGAATCAATGATTGAACGAAATTGCCGCACATCCTTACATGCTGTTCACCTTTGTCCTGCGTACATTTTCATTTTTCAGCCTACTGAAAAAGTCCCTTGTGAAATGACTATCGTAAGAAATCACCACATTCATAATCATCACTGCAACTTCACTTTTGCTCCAGATAAGCCTTTACACCATCAACGCATCGGACACTCACAGTTTTTTTTTTTTCACTCATAACACATCAGTTTACATAGTCTGTCCAGATATACCACCATCTCATACTTCAACATCAAGATTATACATAGCACTAGACTACTGTGCAGTATTTACACCATCCATGTACTTTATCCACCATCAAACACTACGCCATCCTCAAGCATACACAAAAACATTTCCACCCACTGCCTGATATGGACTTAAACATGAGCACAGGTATTAAGTTGACTTCACCTAAGTTTGAAACTATGCAACTGCTCAATGAAACAATGAAGCCCTGGGAAGATTTGAGTTTGAGTATGTTCAACCCATATTATGTGTATAGCCCAGCACATACTGTCTTTATAATCTTCTGTATTGTATTTGCAGTAGTGCCGTTCGCAATGCGCAGAATGCATGCAAGAATTGCAAACTTGGAGTCAGTATTTAGTGGGGGTAAGGTGCGAATTCAAGTAAACCCCCCCTGAATGAACTGTACATATTTTGTATATACTGTAGTATTAATTTTACAAAAAAAAAAAAAATAGAATAACACATGATGTAGAAGTATACCAGTATCATTATCTCTATATGAAATATTAATAGCTCTTACCATAATCTTAACTTTGAACTATTTTTTTGGCATATATGCATTTTACTGTTATACATACACTTCTTACAAAATGTCATACAATAACCAACTGAACCATATTGCATTTGTTCAATTATGTATACAACTTGTTTAAAATGTAATATTACTGGATCATTGCAATATAAACATGAATATTATATCTATGCAATATTACAATCAATATTATGCATCAATAGATTAGCATATGTCAGTGATGATTGCTGTCGGAGGACCGCCAGCTCGCGTGACCGAGCGATGTCAGTACTCCATATTATAATAATACAACTCATAGATAGATAGATAGATAGATAGACAGACAGATAGAAGCACCAAGGCAGAGGATGAGATAGGAAGTGCGCCAGCGAAAATCGAGCGAAGGGAAACAGGCCTGCAACTCTTAAGTGAAGGAATGCTGGATGTGCACCCAAAGCAGTACATACATACAGACATACAGTGTTCTAGAAGCTTCAACAACAGTACAGCCCACGTGACACGACCCCTGCTAAACAAGAATGTAGGAATCAGAGCTCAGAAATGGGCTAGTCATAGAACCGACAGGTAGTGGAGAAAGCAAACAAGAAGAGGGGTCCAACGAGACTTAATTAGTAAATTAAGTCCCTGTGTAATACATACCCTGCTCAACTTAGGCTTTCTTTGAAGATAATAAATCAAGATCAACTCCCTGTATTCATCTTTAACTCCTCCTGCTCTTCGATTACCAAAATAACTTTAACCAAAACTCAGGACTTTCATATTACAAGACTAAAGAGTTAAAAATATATAAATGGTGGCTACGAAGTTTCTACACATCTGCCCCAGTGACGTCATCAGGAGGGTCATTTGCTCAGGCACAGGCCTTGTAATTTAGGAGGCATTGGTCAATCCGCTCTACCAAAAATAGAAACGATCAGAAGAATGGGAAAGTGAGCGCACTGATTTCATCAAAACTTTTCAGGTCAGTTCGTTGAGTTCCTTGAGAATGTCTTCCACCATATAAAGTTTTCCGCCATGAATTATAGGTCAGTCCCCTTTACCAATCTTTTTTCAGAATTTGTGAAAGGAGGGTAGATGTGGCTTTGATATCTTAGTGCTAATTGTACTATGGACTCTCATCCGTTGTGATACTTAGGCAGCGTGATCCCTCCTAATGATTCTTGGGAGGGTAGCTGTCTCCCAAAAATCAGTGCCCTCAGAAATAGGAGAAAGATTTGAATAAAACTTACCAGGTGAGTTCGTCTGGTTGCTCCAAAGGTTTTTCACAATACACAATTTTCCAGCCACGATTTTTAGGGGGACCCCCCCCCAACCAAATTTAAAATTCTCAGAAACTGTAAAAGGAAGCCAAATATGGCTCTGGTATCTTGGAACATGTTGTACAATGGACTCTCACCTGCAATGTGATATTTAGGGAGCGTGACCCTCCCCCAATGGTAACTGGGGGGTTAGCCCCCTTCAAAAAATAAAAATGATAAGAAATAAACAACTGTGAGCACATGGATTTCAAAGAAATTGGCATAAATATCGCAGGACTGGGTATGCAGTTTCCGTTTCCTCTCAATGCACAGGAAGCAGCTGTACACTCACTTTACTGTAGCTCCATATGGCTGAGAACCAGGTTGATGTAGTATCTAATATACTATAGTCGTGAGTGTGTGTGTGTGTGTGTGTGTGTGTGTGTGTGTGTGTTCTTACCTAATTCTTACCTAATTGTATCTTTACAGGAATGAGTCAAGCTCGTACTGTCCCGTGTCTTAAACCATATTTATCGTACATATCCTTAAATTTGTGAATTGTTTTGGCACACACTATTTCATTCGGTAGTGCATTCCATTGATAAATTGCTCTGTTTGGGAAACTGAATTTCCTTACGTCTTTATCACCTCTCTTCTTATGCAGTTTTTTGCAGTGTCCTCTTGCTGATGCTTCTCCATATGTTAAGTAATCATTTATGTCTATTTTCTCCTTCCCTGATATGCACTTATATAGCATTATCATGTCACCCCTTTTCCTTCTCTCCTGTAGTGTTGGTAGATTCAGTTTATTTAGTCTTTCTTCGTAGCTTAGGTCCCTTAAGCTTGGTCTCCATCTTGTAGCGGCCCTTTGAACTTTTTCAATCTTGTCTATATGCTTCTTGAGATGAGGACTCCAGACTACTGATGCATATTCCAGGGTTGGTCTAATGAATGATGTTATTATCCTTCTTAGCATGTCTTCATTTATGTATGTGAATACTATTCTCATATTTGCAAGCAGTGTATACATGTTCCGTACCTTCTCGCTGATGTGGTCAGCCGGAGATAGTCTGTTTTTGATAATCACACCTAGGTCTTTCTCTCTTTCTGATGTGTATAGGGTTTTATTTCCTAACTTATAATCCCAATCAGGTCTTTTTCCACTTTTACCAAACTTGATTACATGACACTTGTCCACATTGAATTCCATTTGCCATGTACTACTCCATTCATGAAGTTTATTTAATTCTTCTTGTAGCTCTTTACAAGAGTCTGTGTTAGTAATTCTCCTTTGTATTTTTGCATCATCTGCAAACATATTCAGTTAGCTCTCATTTCCAGTGTTACTGTTTATATCATTTATATACACTAAAAACATGATTGGTGCCAGCACTGAACCCTGTGGTACTCCACTAGTCACTTCTTTCCATGATGAGTAGTTTCCTCTTAATACTGTCCTCATTTCTCTTTTTATGTGAAAGTCTTGCATCCAACAAAACAGTTTGCCTCGAATTCCTCCTTGATGGTACAGTTTCCATAAAAGTCTTTGGTGTGGTACTGTGTCAAAAGCTTTCTTGAAATCTAAATAGATACTGTCCACCCATCCTTCCCTTTCATGTATTGTGTTTGTTACTCTGTCATAGTAGCTCAACAGATTAGTAACACATGATTTTCCTTTTCTGAAACCAAACTGTCTTTCTGTTATCATACTGTGTTTTTCTAGATGATTTACCCAAGCTTTTCTTATAAGCTTTTCTAATACCTTGCTTACAACACGGGTCAGTGATACTGGTCGGTAGTTGAGTGGATATTGCCTATTTCCTTTCTTGAATAAGGGGACAATATTTGCTTTTTTCCAAATATCAGGTAGTTTACCTTGACACAAGGATTTCTTGAAAATTAAAAATAATGGTTTACTTAACTCCTTTGCACATCCTCGTAATACCCAACATGAAATTTCATCAGGACCACTTGCTTTTCCTCTGTCTAATCTACTTAACTCCTCCTGTATTACTTTTTTTGCTATTTGTATAGCTGGTAGTATGTGTGGACATGCGTGTTCCACATAGTCCCTCTCAAAATTTTTTTCTTCTGTAAAAACTAATTGGAAATTCTTATTTAGTGCTTCACAAATTATTTTCTCTTGTGTATAAGTGATTCCCTCGTCCGTAATGGATTGTATTATATCTTTTACTATGGTTTTGCTTCTGATATAGCTGTAAAACAGCTTTGGCTGATCACTACTTTTATTTATTATATCCTCCTCAAACTGTTTTTGGGCTTCCCTGCTTATTCTTGTATAGTCGTTTCTTGCCTGTTTGTAATTATTATACGCCCTTTCATTATTGTGTCTTCTGTATCTATTCCACAACAAATCTCTCCTTTCTTTTGATTTTTTACATTCCGTATTGAACCATTTCTGTATTTTCTTATCTGCTTCTTTGTGCTGTGGGATGTACTTCTGGACTCGTATTTCAAAAAATTCACAGAATTTTTTATATATAGCATTTAAATCTTGTCCTCTAAGCTCATTTTCCCAATCAACTTCTAAGAAATACTTCTTTAGGTCTTGATAATTTCCCTTTTTATAGTTTAGGCTCTTTTTGTAACTGTCATTGCTGTTTGCTATGTCATATGCTATCCTGAAGTTATAATTTAGTACTGCATGATCGCTTTTGCCAAGTGGAGGGTAATATATTAAACTGTCAATATCATTTTCTTGCCTAGTAAATATTAGATCTAGCACTGAAGGTACATCAAGTCCTCTTTTTCTGGTGGTTTCCCTCACATGTTGCGTTAGGAAAAACTCTTGTACAAGATCCAGGAGCTTTTGGTCCCAACAGCTTTCTTGGCTAATTATATCTAGAGTATTCCAATTTATATTTGTATTGAAATCCCCAGTTAGTATAATTCTTTCCGATTTCTCTTCCATTTTATGTAGTAATGATCTTATACTCTGAATTGTACTCTCTGCCTGGTCCTCATATTCATCTCTTTCCCATGTGTTTGATCTGGGTGGCATGTACAAATTGGCTACAATTACTTTACCTTCAGATGTGTTGATCTCTACTGCAATCAGTTCTACTTGTGATGGTATATCTAGTTTTATTTCCTTGACTTTTAGATTTTTCTTAATTAATATTATAATTCCTCCTCCTTTTTTTAAATTTCTGTCTCTTCTCCATATATTGTATTCCTCTAAGTTTAGTATGTCATTGGATATCCTTGGTGTTAATTTTGTTTCAGTTAGGCATATTATTTGTGGTTCATTTTCTCTGACATAATCATTCATCTCTAGTAATTTAGATACCATTCCATCCACATTTGAGTACATCAACTTTATCATCTTGTTTATATACTTGTCATGACATGGTTCTACTACCTTCCTCCTTTTTCTTCCATCTTGTTTGTGTACCACTTTCGTACCTGCAATCCTATTACTTTGTAAAAAAAAATTCTTCTTCTCCTCTTCTGATCTTCCCTCATTTTTTGTTTTTGCTTCCTCCCTTTTCTCTTTCAGTAATTCCATTTCCTCTTGTGTTAGGCATCTTTTTATCCATACATTTTTGAACTCCTCTTTTTCCGTAAGATTCTTTGCATTTTTTAGTATTCCTTCCACAGTGTTTACACTCTGGAAAGTCATCTTTAGAGGTCTTCTCTTGCTTTTTATTTCCCTAACCTTTTGTGTTCCTCTATGTCTTTACTACAGATTTCCTCTGATACTTCTTTCAGTAAGCTCATTACATTTGCCATCTCCTTTTTGTCTCTTGTGATCTTGTTTTTAACTTCTTCCTCTTCTATACCAGTGATTACTATAGATATGTTTATATCTACTGAATCTCTGACTAACTTTGGATTGTTTTGGATTATTCTTTTCACTTCCTTTTTAATGCTTTTTTCCTCCACCCTTGTTTCTAAGTCTTTCTTTACTTTCACCATTTCAGCATACGTGGTTTCTACATCATTTTTGTAGCTTTGCACAGCTTCATTCACCTGTGTTATCTTCTCCTCAATATCACTGCTCTGGTCCATAAGACTGCTTGCTTGCCTAATTGTCTCTGTGTCAATTTTTAACTCTTCCATAACACTCTCGTGATTGACTACTGTACTTGCCATTTCACTCACTTTCTTCCTAAGTGTACTCAATTCCACTGTTAGTTCACTGATGGTTGTGTCTTTCTTATTGGCCTCCCTTCCTAGTTTTTCTATCTCTTCCTTTTGCAAGTGCATTTGCTTTTTTATTTCATCAATTTCATTTTTGAAAGCCATTTCTAGTTTGTGTATACGTTCAACCAGTCTATTGTGAGTCTCCACTTCAACCAGTTCTTGGTAGAAATCATCATTTTGCTTTTTACTTTTATCCCTTTTCTTTTCCAAATTTGTTTTACTAAAGTATGTATCCATTTTGCAATACTAAAAGAACAGAGTATGTACTTACAGAGTATGTACACTTTCCCCGTGTTGCTGTAGTCTAAACAAACCTAGCTGACTCAGCGCATTTTTTCCTCTTGGTTCTTTTTTTCTGTTTGAACAAGTCTTGTTTAAACTTATTATTTTTTTTCCTTTTAATATGAAAAATCATTTAGTCTAACCTGGTACAGAGCTTGACTCATACAAAGATACTAATTTAGGTAATGCCACTGGCCATGTTGGTTCGGTACAGAGCGCCGATGTCGGACGTCTGCCTCGGATTACTCCCTCTGTGTATGAGTGTGTGTGTGTGTGTGTGTGTGTGTGTGTGTGTGTGTGTGTGTGTGTGTGTGTGTGTGTGTGTAGAGCAGTCAAAGCTGGTAAAATGAATTTCATGATATTTGGCAGGATGGTTGGAACTGGGTCCCAGATGGATCAGTTTCAATTTTATGTCGATAGAGATTTTCTGAAGGAGTGTTTTGAGGCCAGCTATTCAAAGGTATTACAGGGCAAGGTCAAACAGTTCGATCCGATTTTGTTTGTGAACAGTATAACTAAAACAACTTTGGTCTGATCTGAACTAAACCTGGTGGAAGGGTTGAAGGTTAATGAAAGGTGGACATTTTTTAACAGTAAGCTACATGTCGAGGTCATATGGCTTTATGAACTTAAATTGTTTTATATTCAATTAAACTATTCTTCGTCGACAGACTCAGGGAAGGGCAAGGAGGAAATTATTCGAATTTGAGAACAACAGAGTCCAAAGCCACTCGGAAATATCGAAGGTCAAGGTCACATGGCAAGGTCTGCTTATGTTGTTTTGATCTGATTTAAATCAAACTTACTGGGGGGACTGGGCGAAGGAATCCAATTCTAAGAACGCTCTGTAAAAGTTCAGAGTTACAGGTCAAGATCAAAGTTCGAACCGTGCGAGTCTGTGTGTGTGATGACTATAACTAAAAAAGGGTTGATCCGCTTTAGACAAAAGTTACCTTATGCTCTGGCAAGTGGGTGACTTATTGTTTTTTCATGTAGTAGGTCAAAGGTCACCTTCACATGGCACGAGCTGTTTAAATATTTTTCATCCAAGAAGTAAACTAGACTATTTGGAAATGTTCAGAGTGAGTGAAGGAACTCAAATCTGAAAGCAACCAGCCGTAGATCAAGGCCACAGGAAAAGGTTAGAAATTCAACCCTGCAACTCAAAGTTCTGTGTCAGTTTTATACTAAGATTGGAAGAATTAAGGGTCGCCCAAGATTTAAAATATTTTATTTTGCAAACAGTAAGTTAAATCTAAAGGTGAAAAGGCAGGGAAACAGTTTTTTTCTCATCTGGCAACATTAGTGGAACGGTTGAGGATCAGGTATTAATGATGTAATTTGATTTTAATATAATCAGTCAAAAGTCTAGGTCACGGGGCAGCGTCAAATACCCGCGCTTTTGCAATTTGTAGGGTGCATAAGCTACACTCACTGAGTGTTTCCTCTTCCAATGATGCGGTTTTCACCATCACTACTGTTTCTCTACGAAAAATATTGTAAAAGCTCTTACTGTCGTCATAGTTCTGTTAACAAAAAAAACACAACACCCTCGCCTTGTGATCATGACCACTGACCAATGGTTCTCAAACTTGAAATGCTTCATCCATTCGTGACCATGAACCCTCCCACTAAGTTTGGTTCTGACTGAACAGAAATGTTTAAGCTGACCTTGCCCTATGACCTTGACCTTTGTCCTGCTCTATAAAAAACTAACCAGTTCAATATATATCTGACCGTAAATCATTCCACCAAGTTTACTCCGAACAGAAAACAACTTCTGAATTAAAGAAATGGAAGTTTGACACAGGATTGTAACCTTGAATTATGACCTACTGTCCTCAAAACTTAATAAGTTCTCCATTTGCTCACTCTTTATTTTTCTTCCATTCCCCCCCCCCCCCAAATGGATGAAAACTGTAAAAGTGAAGCTACATGACCTGTTACCTTTGACATTTTTCGGACAACGTATGCTGTGTTTTCGCTCCAGTCGAGAAAACAGACCTTTTGTGAAAAAAAAAAAAAAAAAAAAAGGTGATTAGAAATTTTACGACTAGAGAAGTCTAAGTAAGAACAAGAAAAAGAAGAAATCAGGGTTTTTATAGATTGTTTCTAAGCATGTTTACCTACTGTTGACGTTTCAGGTATACACAAGTGTGAAGATTAAGACTAGATGCTTAAAAAAAAAAAAAAATGCTTCTGTGTTTATGAGTTGTAAGAGGAAAATATGTGCTAAGGCTTATGGATGCATCAGCGTCTTCCCCACACAGAGTCTCTACCGACACTGGAAGATATCTGCAATAAAAGGTGACTAATGAAAAAAAAAAAAAAAAAGGTTTTATCACTCTTGTTCTAATGCTGTCCACAACAAGAAGAAGGCCTACATAAGGTACCGGAGCCAACCCATCCTTGAATCTCATCTCTCATGTTTGTGCCCAGAACCGTGCCAAGTTCATTTTTCGCTTTGCTAAAAATAATTTCATACGTACAATATGCTCTAAATTCCTGCTCCTTTAGGCATCTTGTCAAAGCTTTCTAACAACTTTACCTTATCATTGTTCCCACCTCTCTTCTCGACTCTGATGGCTCCGTAGCTATTTCTTTTACTGATAGAACAGATCTCTACACTCAGACTTTCTTCTCCAATTCCACCTTAGACGATTCCGGTGCTGTTCCATTATCACTTCCCTCCCCTCTGACTTCCTCATGGCTGATATTAAAATTTCCTCAACTGATGCATTTTCTGCCATATGGACCTGCATGAGGTCCCTCCTGTTGTCCACAAGAAGTGTGCTTTTGGGCTTACACCCTGCCTATGTAAACTCTTTCGCCTTTGTTTATCAGTTGCACCATATCTGTATTGCTGAAAGTTTGGTCTCATTCAGCCTGTCCCAAAGAAAGGTGACCATTCCCATCCCTCTAACTATCGCTAATTGCTTTAACACGGGGGAGGCAGTGGCTGAATCGGTAGAGAGGCAGCCTGTAGTCCTAATGGCCCCGGGATCGAATCCCGGCTGGGTCAGGGAACAGTTTCATGATCTTAATTTCATAAAAAAGCAGACTTTACTAATGCACCAGAAGACCCGCCGACATGTTGTAAAAATACCGTCGCTGATACCAGTACACCAGTCCTGTATGAGACAGCCCAGTGTCAGGACTCCATATTATAAACACAAATCATAACAGAAAGCATGATGTATAGATAGATATATAGATAGACAGAGCACCAGACAAGGTGTGGGAAAGGGAAATTACCTTGCAACTCTTTAAGTGAAGGAATGCTGATACACACACGAACAGCGCCTCATGACCATTCACACACATACACACACACTGGCTTCTAGAAGCTTCACATCAGTATATTCCACATGACACGACCCCTGCTAAAATAGGAATTTAGGAAGCAGAGCTCAGAAGGAGACTGGCCATAGAACCAGCAGGTAGTGGAGAGAGTCAATAAGAAGAGGGGTCCAACTAGACTTACTTAGTATATTAAGTCTCTGTATAATACATATGCTGCTCAACGTAGACTTTCTCTGAAGATAATAAATCAAGATCAACTCCCTATATTCATCTATAACTCCTCCTGCTCTTCAATTAACTAAAGACTAACCTATTACAACAACTAAGAGTTACATATATAAAAATGTTGGCTACAAAGCTTTAACAATAAATGGTGGCAGTAACGAACGAGCTACGAGTCTACGAGTTTACGAGCCTATGAGTCTACGAGCATACAGTAGCAACGACGAGTTACGATTGAGGATCAACAAGCTCTACGATTAACTACAAATAACAAGTCTTCAAGACAACTCTAAAATATTCACGCAACTTCAAGCAGCAGCAAGAAGAATTAAAAACAAAGCAATTAAAGGAAAAGAAAGACCAGAGTAACAAGCACAAAAAATAACAACACTCTCTCCCGCCTACCTCAGTCGCTGACGCAGAGGTCAAGACACACAGCAAAACACCAGAGCCACATTTATAACGCATCTTACCTTTCCTCACCCAGATTACTCATCGCTACTCAGTTACTCACCACAGTTAGCAGTGTGGGAAGTCGACGTCACCATGTGTATCTGCTGAGACGACATCACCATGCATGTTTGCTGAGACAACGCCACGCCAATCAACATGTGACTGACACCAGGCACTTCTCACCCACTACTCATTACTCATTATTCACATAGCTCCTACTCATACTCATTTATTTCCACAATATTGAGTTGAAATTCGATGTTCTATGATGAGGTTCACCTGTGACCACAGCTGTTAACCACTATATTCAACAGGCCGTGGAATTTCCTGAGAAATATCGTCCATCAACACAGCTCTAGAATTATCGAGAGGAAATCTTCATTCAACCCTGCATTAACTTCTGAGATCGACAGTTGCTTCGTCATGCCTCTCCAATCTGTATCAAGTGGGTGTAATTATACTTACTCATTTCATCTCAGTGCTAAAATTAGATATATTCAACTCCTTTACTTATTTTTATATATACACTCATACACTCACTATTTATCAATTATTACAACTCATTTACTCATCTATTTAGTAAGGACATAAACAAAAGACGTATTTCATAAAACCATACCTTAGCAATATGAGTTCTTTTTCGCTAAGTGATATGACAGGGATATTTTCACCCCCACCCGTGTTAATACCAGATGATACACAATTAGGAGAGCACCAAGGCAACACACCCATTGTACAAAATTCACCACAAACTAAAGATCAAGAAACAAATACGTCAGTTCTAGATGATGAGTGGCAAACCCCCTCTGACTTAGCAAGTGAGGACTTTGTCTCTGACTTGCATACCTATGAAAATATACTTAACAGGGTTCATCGCTCAGGCAAATTCTTTTCCACTAATCCCTCACACAACGGTAAACAAGTCCAAGTTAAATTAACAGACCAACCAGTGAAAATGAACACCACAGATCAAGCTCAAGAATTTGTTTATCATGAATATAAAACTGCCCCGAAATTCTCTGGCACAGAGAAAGATCGTATTGACATCATTTCATTGGTCAATCAGCGTGAACAGATCTACATCAAAAGACATATTAAAGACGAACAAGAGAAAATTGCTATTTTTTCCTCTTGCATTAGCCAGAAAAGATGTCCGGCAAGCGACTTACTAAGGTCAGATAAGCTCCTCAAGGCTAAGACATATGATGAATTTAAAACTGAATTTTTGAAGAAATTTTCTGGAGGTATGAACTTTTTGCCAGGTATAATCCCAGAATTACATACCGGTAAGATTGTAGATCTTGTAAGGGAGCACACTACAAAGCATGTGCTCGGTGAAATAACTGCTGATGTCTCCACGATCAAAAGGACATTATTAGCTACCTTAGAAAACTCAAACTGGATAACAGGAGATGGAAAGATGTCCCCAGACCTCGTCGCGGACATCATTGGTTATGTAGCTGCCTTGTGTAAATTACCTGATAGGACCCTTAAGATCGCCAAGACGATAAAGTACACCCCAGGCATGTGCTTACTAGACTTAATGAACGAGGTAGAGATGCGGTGTAGCAAAGCAGGGATGGTTGAAACACAATCACATTCTAGTAGAATGAGAGTGTCTGAGACAGTATCAGCTGTGAAAACAGCTACAAGTACCCCAAACAGAGAGCAAAATAGATCGAGAACCGAAAGCAGGCAGAGCAAACAACTAAACGTGTCAAGGGTATGATCACAAATACCAGGCTATAGGCAGCTTCATAAGTTTCCGTGCAGCCCAAGCAGATCTCGCGCCATAGACACCACTCAATATGGGAAGTCACCTCGTAGATCACAGTCAAGAGATAGGTCCATTCTATGTCATTATTGTGCAAAACCAGAACACACTAGGAATGAATGCTTTATCAAAACAAAGGAGGATAGACAAAAGACACAAGGATTTGGTCCCTTCTGTAGACATCATAGGTGCCAAGGGCACTGGACCAGTAACTGCAAAACAGTAGAAAAATTTGTGTCTATGTTCAAATCGGGAGAAGACCAAGTCATGACAAAAAACGAACAAACGTAAAGAAAAGCAAGTCTAAAATTCACATAGGAGGCATGTTGGGAAATGAGTGTATCTTGATACCAGCTGTATGTGAGGATCAAAACGTTTCCTTATTTTTAGACACAGGCTCTCCAGTGAACTTAATAACACAAGAAGAAATAAATAGAATTTTTAGAAATAAGAAGAAAGTAACTTTTCTGGAAGAATCTGACTTAGACTTATATACAGTAGATGGAAAACAAATCACAGTAAAAGGTATGATAAGGTTAAACATCAGTTTCACAGAGACTACAAGACCAATCTCTGCATTTTTCTATATCGTTGAAAACTTAGCAATTAAAGCTCATATGTTACTGGGCTTAAGATGCATGAGAACAGAGAAAATAACTTTACTCCCACAAATGAATGGAATAGGCTTTGACAATGAATTCATAGAGGAAATACCATCAGAGCCCTCACCGATTAGTAAAAGAGAACCAAAAAGAATTGGTAATATTAAAATCTTAAACAAACATACACAAACAGATGAGTGTATAGAACCACTCACACCACCAGCCCCAGCCTCCAGGATTAGAGACCCAGGTAACAATACTGATTTATCAGTTTTTCCCTCCCATCTCACCAATGATTTAGTTATACCACCTAATTCCTATATGAAAGTTACCATAAAGAGCAAATTACCGAAAAAAAGAAGAATGATCCATGATATAGAAGTATACCAGTATCATTATCTCAATATGAAATATTAATAACTCTTACCATACTCTTATCTTTGAACTTTTTTTTTTTTTTTTGCATATATGCATTTTACTATTATACATACACATTTTACAAAATGTAATACAATAACCAATTTAACCATATTCAATTATGTATACAACTTGTTTAAAATGTAATATTACTGGATCATTACAATATTATCATGAATATTATACCTGTACAATATTATAATCAATATTATGTATTAAGATTGAAGAAGAAGACTATTATGTATTAATAGATTAGCATATGTCAGTGATGACTGCTGTCGGAGGACCGCCAGCTACGTGACCAAGCAATGTCGGGACTCCATATTATAAATACAAATCATAACAGAAAGCATGATGTATAGATAGATAGACAGAGCACCAGACAAGGTGTGGGAAAGGGAAATTACCTTGCAACTCTTTAAGTGAAGGAATGCTGATATGCACACGAACAGCGCCTCGAAACCATACACACACATACACACACACCAGTATATTCCACGTGACACGACCCCTGCTAAAATAGGAATTTAGGAAGCAGAGCTCAGAAGGAGGTTAGCCATAGAACCGGCAGGTAGTGGAGAGAGTGAATAAGAAGAGGGGTCTAACTAGACTTACTTAGTATATTAAGTCTCTGTATAATACATACGCTGCTCAACTTAGACTTTCTCTGAAGATAATAAATGAAGACCAACTCCCTGTATTCATCTTTAACTCCTCCTTCTCTTCAATTAACTCAAGACTCACCTATTACAACAACTAAGAGTTACATATATAAAAATGTTGGCTACAAAGCTTTAACAGTAGCATGTATTCAGTATGGACGGTGGGTGTTAGTGACGAAGGGGTGGTATGTGTAGGTATGTAGGAGGACTGTGGGTGATATGTGCAGGTATGTAGGAGGACTACTTGGCCTTGGGATAGGCCCTGAAGCCTTTGTCCAGAGTAGGACACACACACACACACACACACACACACACACACACACACACACACACACACACACACACACACACACACACACACACACACACACACACACACAAAATCCCGTGTTTCAAAAGTTTTCAAGTCTATTCTTTAAAAAATCAAAGGCATCTTTCCTAGCACAACCTTCTTTCTGATCGTCAGTATGGGTTCCACTAGGGACGCTCCTTTGGTGATCTTCTCATCTTCCTTTTAGACTCCTGGGTAATCCATCTTTCGGGACTTAGGCGAGAGCTTTGCCATTGCACTCAACATCTCAAAGGCTTTCGATCGAGTTTGGCATAAATCTTTAATTTCCACACTGCCCTCTTACGGTTTCTATCCTTCCATCCACGCCTACATCTATAGCTTCCTGTCTGGTTGTTCTGTAGCTACTGTTGTAGACGGCCACCAATTTTCTCCTAGCATTATCAGTAGTGGTGTTCCTCACGGCTCTGTCCTAACACCAACACTTTTCTTTTTATTCATCAATGACCTTCTAAGCTCTATATCTAACCCTATCTACCCATATGCTGATGACTCCACCCTTCACCTTTCCATTCACTTCTCACAGTGTCTATCTCAGCAGTTACTTGAACAAACAAGGGATGAGGCTATGCATACTTAATGTCTGGCTTGGGACATATCTATGATTGGGTTAAAGTAATCTTGTTTTTAATGCATCAAAAACTCAGATCTTACATCTATCAATGCGACAAAATCTTCCGCAGGGGTCCCCTCTAATTTTAACATCCAACTCAATCCCACATAATCTTTAATCATACTTGGGTTCTCGGGATTAATCTTGGAAAGATCAAATTACATTTCTTGTAAAATCTACTTCCAAGATAATGGGTATGCTAAGCCGACTTTGTGCCTTCTTTACTCCTACATAGTTGTTGACTTTATATAAAGGTTTTATTCGCCCCTGAATAGAGTACAACTCTTATGTATGGAGAGGCTCCCCACATACAGCTCTTCTCAACAAGATGGAGTCAAAAGTGTTTCGTTTTCTTATCTCTCCTCCTCTTACTGGCTTCTTTCAACCTCTGTCTCTTCTCGTCACTGTTGCATCTTTATCTCTTTTCTCTCGCTACTTCAATGGTCACTGCTCCATGTGAACTGTCTGCATGCAACCCTCCATTACTACGGCGGGCTTATAGCACCCATCTAGCAACAGACTCTCATCCTTTTCTGTCCAACTCTGTAATGCAAGAGTTAACCGTTATTCTCAATCCTTCATGTATGCAACAGATCAACTCTGGAACTCTCTCCCTCTGTCTGTATTTCATACTGCCTATGATCTCCAGTCTATCAAACGCAATGTGTCCGGGCATCTCGAAATGAATGGTTCTTGCATTTGGCTTTCCGTTATCTTGTTTTTGTTTTTTCTTAGAGGGAACAATTTGCTGGCTCCTAGCCCTTGGTTCCTTCTTCCTTGCACAAAAAAATCGTAGGTACAGCAGGAATAAAATTCTAAATACTTCATCGTCTTGAGGGAGTTAGCTAGTTACTCAAACTTGGTTAGCATAATAAGGAATCAAAAATATTAAATGATCTTTCTTCTTCTTCTTCTTCTTCCGTTCCTTCTCCTCATGTTCCTCTTGCTCCTATTCCTCCTCCTTCTGCGTGACCAGTGTGTATTTACCCTTGATCAATTAAGACGTCTTGTATTAGGCATGAACGTCTCGTTTCAGCGCAGAACAAATAATGAAACAATGGGACGAGACGGGATGCACCGCACGGCGAAATTATAGTATGAAGGATTTAAGAACAGGAGAGCTCCATGAATGGAAGTCAGTAAAAAAGAAAAAGAAAGGAGAAACGAGAGATGAATTGGAGAAACTGAAGGACGAAGGGCATAACACAGCAATAAACCGCAAGGCAAGAAAACAGTCTGAAGGTTATTTTCCAAGAGAAGCGAGTGAACTAATTTCCAGCCAGATAGTAAAACCGGCCGTGAGGGTCCATTAATGTAAATTTTCATCGAGCCCTTAATTTATCACCGGCCCAGGTGACTGGCTCACAGTTTACTGCCGCCTTCACGCCCACCATCACAGGTTAAGGAGGCGATGGACCTGTTTGATCCTCGCTTGTTTCTTGACACATAAACCATCTTCCATTTCTCATTCCCGCAGTATGGTTTTATTTATGATTGCACTTTGCCCACTCCCCAGTCCTCTGTCTGTCTGTTTGTCTGTCTCTGTCTCTCTCTCTCTCTCTCTCTCTCTCTCTCTCTCTCTCTCTCTCTCTCTCTCTCTCTCTCTCTCAAGTTATTAGGAGTATGAGAAATATAGTGAGGACCAAGAAAAACACTAAAGGATCCAAGAAATTTGGCAGAAACATGAGTATGGCCCCGACTGAACACGAATTTGTCTCTTCCATTGCGGCACCCTTGCGTTCTGTGGACTGAACGTACGAGTAAGCGTGCACAAGCCAGTCTCATTTCACATCTCGTGCCTTTATTACTCGCGGTTATACGAGTACACAGGACGAGGATCTAAACCTGCTGGATCACGTGGGCCATCACCCGGACACAGTTGCCCTAGAAAAATCCCGTTTTCCTCTCTGGACATATGTTATTCAGCTGTGGACTACAGCCATATTATGCTGTCTAGAAATCAGTATCTAAGTGGTGATCAGCAGACAGTCAGATCTCTCTGTTAGATATCCTTCCTATACAGACGCTTCTCGGAATCCTTCACAAGACGACCGTCACGGCAGCCAGTCAGACCTGGTAACCAGTCTGGTTACAAGGACGCAGGATATTATGCATCACAGAGTTTGAGATGATTATGGAAGTAGTCTCACGCTTCATCACTCATTATTTGAATATCGACGCCATTTACTGAACACTTTCCCAGGAGGTGATGCTTCTGCACAAAGTCGCCGTGAATCAAGAGCTCCAGTGAAGAAACACAGGCATGATACGCTAACCCGCCTACGAGCATAACCTCTATGTTCAAAAGGCGTAAGGAAAAGATATTCATCCACACACTTATAGCTTGCTCAAATACCCGACAAAATACCATTAATACCAAGTCAGTTTGAACATATTAGCCGTGTCGCATCTCACATTCAGAGTGTCTCATTCCTGTTAGCTGTCATTCTCCTGGATAGGGAATAACATAGCGACTAAGGCGAAAATTCGTGGAAGAAGCTGGTTGTCTGCATGCCCTTACGGTAAAAAGATATCTGTTCTGTATCTAGTAAGACCTAGTGTCAACTGAGTCTCTCAGTTAACATGATCATTGCCTTGTAATACATAAGGTACAATAAAAAAGGTTCTCAAGCTCTGTCCATGACCTCTGAAGGATATAATAAGGGCATGAGGCTGCAATTGACAAGACCTGTGTGTGGTATTTTATTCAGAAAGAACTTGACTCACATAGTTCCACTGTTGTCGGAACGTGGGGAGGTTTGGTATGATCTTGAGTATATTCCAGGCGACATATTAGTGTTCTGATTATCACTAGTTCATTCCCAATGCTCATATCAGAATGGCACGCATACTCACATTTATCAAAGCCAGACACTTATTATCACACTCGCACAAAAGCCTTAGGGTACGGTAT
This sequence comes from Coenobita brevimanus, assembly GCF_032717465.1. Classification (NCBI taxonomy): domain Eukaryota; kingdom Metazoa; phylum Arthropoda; class Malacostraca; order Decapoda; family Coenobitidae; genus Coenobita; species Coenobita brevimanus. The sequence continues at coordinate 8,711,172 of NC_136994.1, forward strand.
ATTGCATCGCTCGGTGTGTGTGTGTGTGTGTGTGTGTGTGTGTGTGTGTGTGTGTGTGTGTGTGTGTGTGTGTGTGTGTGTGTGTGTGTGAGTACAATATGAATCAATCAGATATGTCAGCTGATTCGCTTTGGACCATACCTACTGTAGTGGAAAGAATAGCGGTTAACAACTGATGAAGTGACTTGATTATTAGAAGAATAGGTCATAGGTCAATATTACAGAGCATAGTCAACTAAAACAATGTTGATTAGTTTGGCCAGACTTGATGGAAGGGTTATGAGACAAGCAATGATGAAGTAACTCGGGTTTTAGGTCAATCAGTCAAAGAACAATGTCACAAGGCAAGATACAAGATTTGATCCAGTAAATCAAACAATTTTTATTAGAACTGAACCAAACATAGTGGAACAGTAGAAGGACAATCATGGATGAAGATAATTTATCATGAAAAAATCAAAGGTCATGGTGAAAGGGCAAAGTTAACTCAGACAGCTTTTGTCTAATCTCAACCAAGCTTAGTAGTAAGATTGTCGGTCTGATAAGGCTGAAATCATCTGTTTTTGAGAATAATCAGTCAAAAGCCAAGGTCAAAGGACAAAGTCAAATGTTCGGTCTTTGATTGACAGGTTTTTATACTGGGAGTCTCTAAGTGCTCCTCTTTGTTATGACTAGCTGGTTTTAATATTAGTTGTATGAAAAACTATAATCTTTCAATCTCCTAACAGTAAAGTACGAAAGATTCTTCAAATACTCTTTCATGGACAAATGCATCTCGCTTTTCGGGGAATGTCGGCACCTGTTTTGCTAACGCGAGGTGTTAATTACTCGTGCATAAAACCATGGAATATAAATGAAAACGTTCACATTCTCAGTACATAATAGTGCCACATGAATCTTCCACAGGCTTTGGTATTTTGGGTCAGGAGAGACGACTGAATAATATCGCTCCGCAACACACCGAATTGCAAGCATGAATGTACACAGTGTAGTGCCCAATTAATCTTGCGAATCCCATGGACAAGCAGAATTACCGGCAGCAGTGCATGTCTGGATGGGATGGATACCGTACTTTACAACCTTGCCGGAGGTGCCGAGAACCCGGGAGCCCTGGGAGTAATTCGGGATGGGTTGAGATGGTTTGGGTACGGTGGGGGGAATGTACAGTAGGTAGTGCTGGGGTGAGGAAGGGATGGAACTGAGGCGTAATTTAAGTGGGTTAAGGGACAGGACACAGGTGGTATTGGGAGAGTAACTTACGTGGGGGATGTAATGAGAAACTGAAACCGGGCAACGAGACATACAGTAGCAGGGGCAGTGCTGCAAGTGAAAAGAAAATTGGAGTGGAACATTTCATTGGTATAAATGGATCACCGTGATAAGGGTGACAAGCGACAGTGTCATGAATTCAAGATGGAGGCTACATGCATATTTGGTTATGACAAGCTGCGAAGTGGAGAAGCGCGGCAATAAATATATGTGCAAGCAAATTCTTTGGGTAAAATATGAGGAATAATGAAGTGAGGTATGTAAAAATAGTTTAGTAAATATGAGTCAGCCAATGAAAGCTGGGAAATAAGCGTGTATGGGAACTACCTATAGACGGAATAATTTAGTGTGTGATGACTGATGAGAGTTTGAACATTCCGAACATAATGAGGAAACAAAGCTGAATACGCGGCTGTAAGGTTGGAGAGGTTTGGTGAATGAGGAACACAAAGGTACCAGTAGATAAGTTACTAATATATGGCTGTGTTGATGCAGTGTTGATGCCACCAGATTTATGGGTGTTTTATGCAGTATTCAATGAAGAGGCACTAAAATCTTGTGACCTTCCGCCTTCCTTGATTTACGGTTGAATAAGAGTATACTGAGAAGCATAAAAAGTATGTGTGACATGGAAGTCTTTGTGGTGTTTTCATGGTTTTATGTCTAATATACGATAATCCTGTGTGTGTGTGTGTGTGTGTGTGTGTGTGTGTGTGTGTGTGTGTGTGTGTGTGTGTGTGTGTGTGTGTGTGTGTGTGTGTGTGTGTGTGTGTGTGTGTGTGTGTGTGTGTGTGTGTGTGTGTGTGTGTGTGTGTGTGTGTGTGTGTGTGTGTGTGTGTGTGTGTGTGTGTGTGTGTGTGTGTGTGTGTGTGGTGCCGCCAAAACTGGAAAAAAGAGATTGATGAAACTGCGGGATGGTTGGAGTTGGATCCTAGATAAGCCAGTTTCCATTTCATTTTCGAATGATACTGCATATCCTGATGTGGCGTTTTAACCCCTATTGTTCCCATGGGTGTTACAATAAGCACACTTGGAGGAGGCGGCGGGGCATTTCCATGGATTTTTTCATACACCTTTGCAAAGAAAGAGAAAGAGAAGGGATGTATATATAGCTACACTGCGATATTTATTACTTTATTGATGCTACGAACAGATGACTTTATTCAACAAAAAATGGTGGCAGCTATGGTGATGGTAGTGGTGGTGGTGATGATGGTGGCTGTGATGATAATGGTGGTAGCTGTGATGATGATGGTGGCGGTGGTAGCTGTGGTGATGGTGTTGGTCACTGTGATGATAATGGTGTTCCTGGTGGTGGTGATGGTGTATCTTGTGACGGTGGTGGTGTTCCTGGTGGTGGTGATGGTGTATCTTGTGACGGTGGTGGTGGTGTTAAATGTGATGGTAGTGGTGGTGGTGGTGGTGGTGGTGGTAACTGTGATAGTGGTAGTGGTGGTGGTGGTGGTGGTGGTCGTGGTCGTGGTGGTAACTGTAATGGCGGCGACGGTGGTGGTGGCGGCAGCGGTGGTTGTGGTGGTAGCTGTTCTGAATATCTCTCATTTAGGCAAGTTGTGTCCCAAAAGGGCCGCAAACCACTTGCTCCAAAGCGAAGCATGGTTGAGAGATAGCTCTTGTTATCACTAAATATCAGTTCGCAAACTTATTATGTATAATGTTAGTAGGCAAGCACAAAACGCCCTCTTGAAGTTCGAGACAACAGTTAATGCAAAAATAAACTCACAGATCACAAAACCGGATAATAGGTAAAGACACTGGCAAGGGAAATAAAGAATGATAACGAGATACCTATGATTTTAGTGTTAAACCAGAATTAACCGATACATAGTGTGTGTGTGTGTGTGTGTGTGTGTGTGTGTGTGTGTGTGTGTGTGTGTGTGTGTGTGTGCGCGCGAAGAAGGCATAGTCTATCTGAATGAAATTCTTCCGTCAGAAAGATATTGAGATGGATGTTGCCGATTATTTTTAACAAGACTCATATTCTCCAGGTTATTTTCCTCACCTTCGTCTTATTTTCCTCACCTTCGTCTTATTGTCATGCAATTTCCTAATATTTGCAATCGTACAAAACAGTTAAGAAATTAGTATAATAGCAATATGATATTCTGAACCTTCCTTGCGACGAAGTAAGATTCCAGCCTGTTGGCTATATTAAATGTTAGGATCGATGTGCATGGACTGGCAGTGGGTCATTGCGGGTGGGACGACAGTCGGTGTGTTGAAGTTAGGGTAATTGTGGGTGGGGTGGCATTGGGTGTGTTGCTTTTAGGGTAATTGTGGGTGGGGTGCCATTGGGTGTCTTGATGTTAGGGTCAAGATGGGTGGCGTGGCAGTGGGTGTGTTGATTTTAGGGTCAATGTTGGTGGGTTGGTAGTGGCTGTGGTTATGTTAGGGTCGTTGTGGGTGGACTAAATGTGGCTGTGTTGATGTTAGGTCAGTGTCGGTGGAGTAGCAATGGGTGTGATGATGTTTGGGATAGTGTTTGTGGAGTGACAATGGGTGTATTAATGCTAGGGTCAGTGTGGATTGGGTGGCATGGGTATGTTGATTATAGGGTTGGTGTGGGTGAAGTAGAAGTGGGTGTAATAATGTTAGCGTCAGGGTGGGCGGGGTGGCAGTGGGTGCATTTTTCACCATGTTTCTCATCACCGATATTTCTTGATGACGGATGACCAGACCGTATGTCTCTCTCATGATGAAATTATTTAAAGAATATAGGCCTATCCCGCACGTGGAAATAATGCTGCTACAGATGAATGAACAGCGCTTCCATCACAGCTTTGATTGAATTGTCGTGCACCTTTTTCGTTCATTTGATATTTCACTGTTACCTTATTACCTCTTCCTTAGTTTTAATGTCGTCATGGTGAGGCCAATAAGTGAGCGAGAGTTGATGTTATTTGTGTCGATTCTCATTCACTGCTAAACTGGTTCCACTGTGCCTACGTTTTAATTGTACTTATCCACTTTCATAGTCTATAATTCCTTGAACATTCTTGGCTATATTGCCTATCTGGCTATTGGATCGAATGTATGGAACAATTATCCAAAAACCGTAATTGGCTCTCATAATATTTGCATTATTCCCTGGATACTCCTTTTCTTCACTGCTTTCATATTCCACTTAAAAAAAGTTTACTGAAAGAGTCCCAGCAAAGACAAACGTAACCACTGCAACTGCTTTATCAATAAATATGTGCGTTTGATACTGTCGTGCATACAAGACATCATCAGCAATACTGTGAAAACTGTGGGATCCTACGGGGTCGAGCTCCACCGAGCGCACTCAAGTGCAGTTCCTGTGGTCGTAACAGCTAAATGAAGCCTGTTAGCACTAGTGGACGCATAAAAGTTTCATTACTTTCCCTGAACACTGTATCTAGACAGACAGATAGACAGATAGATAAACAGATAAATGGGTATAGTTTGGAGATTCGGATTTCAGGTTTGGAAATTTTGCCATAATCCTGTATGATTGAATAAATAAATGAATATTGGCATTACAGCCGTTCCTTCCAAAATTAACAGTATCACGGCAGGAGAGAGAGAGAGAGAGAGAGAGAGAGAGAGAGAGTGTGTGTGTGTGTGTGTGTGTGTGTGTGTGTGCAGGGGAAGATGCTAAAGGTCCCGACAAATATTGGTTAGGCCAACAGCGCATGATTGCTTATATAACAATATCATAGCATCACGCCTCTGCTGTCGTCTCCTAAGCCCGTCCTCTCCATTACAACACAGTCGGGAATCACGCGGACCCACTCCCCTCAATAACCGAGTGCAATTTTTGTAGTACCAATTAATCACTTTCATCTTTGTCTATGATCAATAAAAACTTCGCCTTGTTTATCTTGATAACTGTAGATCACATTTTGGTACATTTGGAGTCCGTGTCTGCGTCTTCACCCCCAAATCCCACACACTGACAGTATGTTGTTATGACCTTCCACTGCGTCATCTCTATATCCATGAATATATTCAACACCATAGGTATAACTAAGAACAGCGACCATACAAATAAACAGTAACAGAGATACTGCTGGTTACAAATTTATAGCACATAGACATAAATACGTACATACAGTACATAGATAGTTGTATAGCCAATAGAGGTATAGATAGATATTATAGGCAAAGATACACTGAGAAACGGATAAGATTTTAGATGTGTATTTCTCATGGAAACATTTGTATTCTTAGCCATGCTTTCTTTAGAATTAACTTCATTTTCACTGTTTCCTACAATTTTATTTCTGCACTCTCTCATCTCCTGTATAATAAAGGACTACATTATTACTGAAAGGGTAAAAAAAAATAATAATTTTCCAAATCTAGGCCCATGGTACAATGGTCTTTAATCTTTGTGTCAGGCACGGTCGTTGCAAAGCTGTCAGCCAGATAGCACCACGGTTCAAATTCTGGTGTGGACAGTTGGTGTCACTCGACTCAGGTGGCCATCTGGGTCGGTAGGCAAAGTGAGTGATTAAAGTAACTGTGGTAACCTGGATGATGTGGCATCGTCGCCCAGGACAAAGGTCTAATAAACCATCACAGGCTCAAAAACCGAAGTTAAGGAACTCCTCATTGAGTTTGCCCCTATGATTATCTTTATCTTTCTGTTTTAACAAACCTACGACTAACGCTGAAAATATCATTTGTTCCACACTGATGTCAGGTATTATGTAGCTTGATCTGTGAATCCGGAATTCCTCATTAAAACCAGAACTCCTATCTCCACCCACACACCATAAGGATATGGTTAACACTCACCAGTTATGTATGTATGTATGTATGTACGTATGTATGTATCTATAAACTTTATATGTACAGTATATATATATATGGAGCCTCTGTGGTACAGTGGTAAAGTGTGCGTTTTCGTACACTGAAGAACGAGGGTTCAAGCCCCGCCAGGGTAATAAACTTTGGGAGCGTTCTTCAGGCCACGTACTGCATTGGCGGACACAAGGGGTGCTGTGGTTGAACCAGTGTTGCATACTAAAAAGTATGCTTTCACCCATTCGGCTTGCACGGGCCGATTACACTTGGTTCACAGACTACACACACATCCAAAGCCACTCCAACACTACAATTACGCTTACAAACACTTCTCACCCCGCACACAATCTCTACCAGACAGCCTAAGCCACTTGGTAGAGGTACATTGGCTGTATCGTCCCCACTTCGGTTGGGATAGGCCGGTCCTGCAGTGGACACTCAAACAGCTGATGATATATGTATATATATATATATATATATATATATATATATATATATATATATATATATATATATATATATATATATATATATATATAATGTTACATAGCCTATGATTTAATCATCCTTTGTATAATTCTAACTTACAGTATGCTGGAAGTTTGATCACGATTCGCCTCGTGGCTTCCATAGTGACCAAGCTTCCATGTTCTACCTCACTCCCCCCTTCTCCTCCCTTATAGTAGAGTAAGTCGTTCTTTCTGTTGTTCAGAGCAGGAGTGTCAACTCTTTGTCCCCTATGGCTTCATTTGCGTGTCCATCTTACAAGTTGTATCAAGCTCTGCCGGCCCCTATATAATGAGCTCAGTCTCTGCATTAATTGCCACTTAGATCTACTCCTCATTTTGTTCACATCTCTGTCCTCACCTGTACAGTTGTTATTATTTTTGTGAGTGCTCAGGAAGTCTCCAACCATCTAGCTGCTGTGTAATTTGAGTATAAGTGTTATTACATTTTTTCTTGTACTGTATAGCATAAGGTGTTGGTTCGCAGTCCTGGTAAGGTTTTTGTGGTTAATGTAAAGTTTTACTGTCAGCCATTATTAATAATATTTTGTATCTGTAATAATATATCTTGCATTAACTGAGCATTATCCGGTTTTCTCATTTTTTCAGGGCTGACTTAGATAAATTTACTCTTGCTAATTTCGTGTTAATAGAGGCTATTGCAGTTAACCATATATTTAACCTGTTTTTTGCCATTACATTATCCTTATGAGTCCTAAATGTTTAGTTGTTAGTTTGAGCATTAATTTTAACTTGTAATTTTACCTAACTCTTTTGTTTTGAACCTGGAACTTTGCGGGACAGTAGTGATTTTAGTCTCTGTTCCGTAACATAAATTTGGCGACCTCTTATCAGGATATTCAGGATATTATCATAAGGATATTGCTTGATATTTTGTGACTGTGATTTATTCATGCTGTCTACTATTACTACGCTTGATGAAGCCAAAGATTTTTTGTCAAATGTGCAAACAGTGTGTGATGTAGAAAACAGAACAAAGAATGAACTTAAGCTTGTTGCTCAACAATTGGGAATTGCTGTTCGCTCTTATCATTCTAAAGGTCAAATTGTTGACATGATTAATGAAAGCTTGTTTAATGTAACTCCTCCAGAGGAGCAAACGCAGATTGAAATAGCTAAGATACAGCTAGCCCAGCAGGAGGCTCGTGCTAAGGAGGCTGAGTTTCAGGCACGTTCTAAGGAGGCACAGGCACAAATTGAAATTGCTAGGATTCAGGCAGACCATGAGTATTGCATGAAACAAGGTGGAACTGGATCATCTAGCTCTGATGATTTTGATCTGGCTAAAAATGTTAAACTTGTCCCTCCTTTTAATGAATCTGATTTAACAAAGTATTTTCAGTTGTTTGAGAGGGTAGCTACAGGTTTTAATTGGCCCAAAAAGTATTGGCCAGTACTCCTTCAAACTGTTCTCACCGGTAAAGCTCAAGTAACTTATGCATCTTTGCCTCAGGATCAATCTGATAATTATGATGTAGTTAAGAGCTTGATTCTTAAGGCCTATGAGCTTGTTCCTGAAGCCTATAGAGTAAAATTTAGGACAACTTATAAGCAAGATTAGCAATCCCATGTTGAGTATGCAAAAATCAAAGAAGATCTGTTACAGCAGTGGTTAAATTCTAAGAATGTAAACTCTGATTTTGATAAATTTAAGCGGATGATTTTGCTGGAGGACTTCAAAAGGTGTATTAATAAAGATGTAAGCCTATATCTTGATAAGAAAAGAATAGATAATTTGTCTGATGCTGCAGTTTTAGCTGATGAATATGTTCTCACTCACAAGAGATATTCTAAAGAAAAGAGGAAAGCTGAGAGTAAGTACGTTGCCTCTACTCAGAGTACAGATAACAGGAAAGAGAATAAAGATGATGTTTCTCAGGAAGTAAATACCAGCTTCACCTCTAGATTTCAGAAAAGTAAATGTACTTATTGTAGTAAGCTTGGTCATACTACGGAGAAATGTTTCAGGAGACAGCGTGATGTGAACAAAAAGGAGTCTTTAAATATTCAGTCAATTGGTCTAGTGTCCACCTTTGAGAGTTCCCAGAATTCTTTAACTGAGTTAACTGAACCTGTTTTGAGGGGTAAATTAAATTCTCATGATGAAGCTCCTCTTTTGAGCAGTAACGTGGGTGACACTCTCAAGAGTTCATGTGCTAATTTCCTGTCTGATGGTTTTGTCAGTCCTCTGGACAGTAATAACAGGAAGTCAGTTAAAATATATCGTGATACACGTGCTTGCCAATCCCTTACGCTGACCAGTGTTCTAGGCTCTAATGTTAATTCCTCTGATGAAACTGTAATCTTACAAGGTGTAGGGAATAATTACTTCTCTGTCCCTCTGTGCACAGTGAATTTAGAGTCTGGTTTTGTTAATGGTTCCGTTATGGTTGGGTTGGTTGAGACACTCCCAATGTCAGGTGTAACTTTCTTACTTGGAAATGATATTGGTGGAAGTCAAGTGTGTCCAGCTCCTCAGTTGTCTGGTGAGCCAGTGACTGCTGCCCAGGATTGTGATGTCCCTGATGTGTTCTCTGCATGTGCTGTCACTAGGGCTAAGTCTAAAGTTACTGGTGACTTAGAGGATAATGATGATGATGATGTTATCCTAGCTGACACTTTTCTTGCTAATTTGGACCACTCACCAGATGAGGCAGTACCCCGTAGTGTTGCTAATTTGTCTCGTCAAGAGTTGGTTGAGTTGCAGGTTGCTGACCCTGAGTTGAAAGGTCTAGCTAACTCTGCTTGCAGTGAGGAAGAGTCAGCTGGTGCTTCTACTTGTTATTATATAAAGTCAGGAGTACTTATGAGGAAGTGGAGACCCCCAACAGCATCAGCCGACTGTGAATGGGAGGTTGTACATCAAGTTGTCATCCCTCGTGTTTGTAGGCAGGATATCATTAGAGTGGCTCATGATTCCAGTTTGGCAGGACACCTTGGAGTGAGGAAGACTGTGGCACGCATTTTGAAACACTTCTACTGGCCAGGTATCTTCAGAGATGCTTCCTGGTATTGTAAGTCTTGTCACACCTGTCAAGTTGTGGGGAAGTGTAATCAGACCGAAAAGGTTGCACCTCTAGTTCCCATTCCTCCTTTTGAGACGCCATTCACCCGTGTGTTGGTGGATATTGTGGGCCCTCTTCCTAAGACTTCTTCAGGATTTTCTTATGTGTTGACCCTGATTGATATGGCTACTCGTTATCATGAAGCCATTCCACTTAGAAATATCTCAGCAAAGAACGTGGTTAAGGTAATGCTAGGGGTCTTCACAAAGTTTGGTCTACTCAAGGAGGTACAGTCAGACCGGGGAAGTAATTTCATGTCAAATGTTTTCAAGCAGTCTCTGAAAGAGTTGGGCATCACCCAGATCACGTCTTCAGCTTACTATTCCCAGACCCAAGGAGCGTTGGAGAGATATCAACAAACACTCAAATCGATGCTCAAGAAATACTGTTTGGAACATCAGAAAGACTGGGATAAAGGTCTTCCATTCGTTGTATTTGCCGCAAGAGAATCTTCAAATGAATCACTGGGTTTCTCACCCTTTGAACTACTGTTTGGCCATGAAGTAAGAGGACCCCTTAAGCTACTCAAGGAATGCTGGCTGTCGGAGGAAGATGACGTCAACCTGCTGGAGTATGTGATGAAGTTCAAAGAACGGCTGTCCATTGCTTTACAGCTGGAGAGAGAGAATTTAGGAGCTGCTCAGGAGATGATGAAGACTTAGTATGATAAGAACTCCAGGTTACGCCACTTTCAGCCAAGAGATCAGGTTTTGATTCTGCTACCGGTGCATGGGCAACCTCTTCAAGCCAAGTTTAGTGGTCCTTATTTCGTGGAGAAGAAACTCAGTGATGTCAACTATGTCATTTCGCCACACCAGATCGTAGAAAGAACAAGCAACTTTGTCACATCAACATGCTAAAGTTATATCACAGGCGGGACGAAAATAACCCAGTCTGCACTGTAGCTGTTCCACCCGAGTCTGCAAGTGAAGTTCTCCCATGCAGCATGAGCCTGAGTGATAGTTTGGGGAAGAATCCTGATATCATGAATGATCTCCAGACTAAGGTTTCTCATCTAGCTCCCGAGGAAAGGCAGGAGTTTTCGGCATTACTGCAGGAGTACCCGCAAGTGTTCCGTGCCACTCCAGGAAGAACCACTGTGTTGATGCATGATGTCGATGTTGGAGACGCAAAGCCAATTAACCTGCCTCCTTACCGTGTGAACCCAGTGAAAGTTCCTCTCATCCAGAAGGAGCTTGGCTACCTGTTGGACCACAAGATGATTGAGCCCTGTCAGAGCGAGTGGAGTTCTCCTGTCACTCTAGTCCCTAAGCCAGGTGGGTCGCAGTGGCTTTGCATCGACTACAGACGTGTTAATCAGATTACCAAAACAGACATTTACCCTCTCCCTCGCGTGGAAGATTGCATAGACAAGATCGGAAAGGCTAGGTACATAAGTAAGTTTGATTTGTTAAAGGGATACTGGCAAGTACCTATGACTGAATGTGCTAGGGAGATCTCATGTTTTGTAACACTAGGAAAGACTTTTGCATGTTCTGTAATGCCATATGGTATGAAGAATGCACCAGCCACATTTCAGAAGCTCATGAATCTTGTAACAGAGGGTTTGGCAGGGTGTGTTGTTTATATTGATGATGTATTAATCTTCAGTGACAACTGGAAAGATCACCTATGCCATGTCAGTAATTTTCTTGAGCCTTTGGTTTAGGCTAATCTTGTAGCTAATTTATCAAGCGTGAGTTTGGTCAAGCTAAAGTTCAGTACCTTGGGTACGTAATTGGTGATGGACATGTTGCACCACCAGCAGCTAAGGTTCAGGTTATAAGTGATCTTCCCAGACCTAAAAGTAGGAAAGAGCTACAAAGATTTTTGGGAATGGTAGGTTATTACAGGAGATTTGTTCTTAACTTTTCAATTCTTGTATCACCACTTACAGACCTACTGAAAAAGGGAGTTAAATTTGTCTGGACCGATAACTGTGAATCCTCTTTCAGCAAACTTAAAGCTATCCTATGAAGTCAGCCAGTGCTCGCTAATCCAAATTTTGCTAAGCCTTTTAAGATGGCTGTTGACGCAAGTGATACAGGAGCTGGGGCTGTTTTGCTGCAAGAGGATGATCAGGGTATTGAACACCCTGTATCTTATTACAGTAAGAAGTTCACTCCACCTCAAAAGAACTACTCAACTATTGAGAAAGAGCTTTTGGCCTTGATTTTGGGTTTACAGCATTTTTCATTTTATTTGTGTTGTGGTTTTGACCCCATAGTCATTTATACCGATCATAACCCACTGAAATTCCTTAGTAAGTTTAAAGATAAAAATCAGAGATTGACAAGATGGAGTCTACTTCTTCAGGAGTATTCATTAGACATACAACATGTCAAGGGGAAAGAAAGTGTTATTGCAGATTGCTTATCTAGACTTTAGACAGATTGTTTTAGAGTAATAAGAAATTTCCTTTGTAAATTTCTATTTTTTTTTTGTGGGGAGGTGTTACATAGCCTATGATTTCATCATCCTTTGTATAATTCTAACGTACAGTATGCTGCATGTTTGATCACGATTCGCCTCGTGGCTTCCATAGTGATCAAGCTTCCGTGTTCTACCTCACTCCCCTCTTCTCCTCCCTTATAGTAGAGTATGTCGTTCTTTCTGTTGTTCAGAGCAGGAGTGTCAACTCTTTGTCCCCTATGGCTTCATTTGCGCGTCCTTCTTACAAGTTGTATCAAGCTCTGCCGGCCCCTATATAATGAGCTCAGTCTCTGCATTAATTGCCACTTAGATCTACTCCTCATTTTGTTCACATCTCTGTCCTCCCCTGTACAGTTGTTATTATTTTTGTGAGTGCTCAGGAAGTCTCCAACCATCTAGCTGCTGTGTAATTTGAGTATAAGTGTTATTACATTTTTACTTGTACTGTATAGCATAAGGTGTTGGTTCGTAGGCCTGGTAAGGTTTTTGTGATTAATGTAAAGTTTTACTGTCAGCCATTACTAATAATATTTTGTATCTGTAATAATATATCTTGCATTAACTGAGCATTATCCGGTTTTCTCATTTTATCAGGGCTGACTTAGATAAATTTACTCTTGCTAATTTCGTGTTAATAGAGGCTATTGCAGTTAACCATATATTTAACCTGTTTTTTGCCATTACATTATCCTTATGAGTCCTGAATGTTTAGTTGTTAGTTTGAACATTAAACTTTAACTTGTAATTTTACCTAACTCTTTTGTTTTGAACCTGGAACTTTGTGGGACAGTATTGATTTTAGTCTCTGTTTCTTAACAATATATATATTATAAATAACAGAACGGAGGAAGGAAAAACAAATGAGTAAAAAAAAATAATCCATACACCAGATTACTGGTGTCCTCTGTTCATAAAATATCTGTAACAGTAAGACTTGAACAGTTGTGGGTTGAAATTTGGAGGGAAACAACTCTGGGGAAGCGAGTTCCGGAGAGATGCAGTTCGGGTAATGAAAGAATTCTGATAGGCAGAAGTTCTGCAATATGGCTGAGTGACATTCCAGTCATGAGCGCTACCAGATGCCCATGTAGCGCAAGGGAAGGCATGGAGAGGTGGCACCATGGAAGCAACTTCGTCTGAGCATTTGCCAAAAAAAATATCTGTAAAATAATGCAAGGGAGGCAACATTCCTTCTTACTTGCAGGGGAGGTAGTTTATATGTAATGGCAGGGTTGTTCATGATTCTAACAGCTTTGTTCTGAATTTTGTCTAGTTGTCTTAATGCAACATCTCCACAACCATTCCACAAGGGTGAGCAATATTCAAGGTGAGAGCGCACATGACTCCTATAAATTGTAGCTAACTGCTCATCGGCGAAGAAGTTACGGACTCTGTACAATAATCCAAGTTTCTTTGAGGTGGTTTTAGCAAGTGATCTGACTTGAGAGGTCCAGTTGAGGGCACTGTTAAGTGAGATGCCAAGAATTTCAATACTTTTGGAGATGGGAATATTAGCAGCACTGAAGGTAATGTACGAATCTGGCAATATCTCTCTATTAGTAAACTGTATATATTTAGTTTTACTAGCATTAAAAGAGACAAGGTTGTTTTGTCCCCATTCACTGATTGTAGATAGATCTTGATTTATGGAGATGGCTGAACTGAGTTGAGAGGTAGAGATATTAGACTTTGTAAATGGATGCCTGAGTGTGAATGAACTATGTAGTGTTGAGTCATCTGCATATGAGTGAATGGGATTTTGTGAGTGACAGATAAGAGATCATTAATATGAACCAGAAATAGGGTTGGCGCCAGAACTGATCCCTACGGCACGCTGGCGATAACTGAGTGGAAATTGGAATATACATCATCTACTTTTACTCTTATTTTCCTGTCACTAAGATTTGAAGAAATCAAAGGAAGAAAAGACGTTAGTCCATAGCAAGGGAGTTTGGACAGCAGGGAACAGTGCCATACTCTGTCGAAAGCTTTAGAGATATCAAGAGCTACTGCATGAGTTTCTCCAAAAAGATCAATTGATTGATGGATGGTATGAGTTAAGAGATTCAGTATGTTAATGGTGGACATAGCCACACAGCTGGCAAAGACATGTAACCCCGAGGCACCTGGAGTACCAAGTGAAGGACCAGTGGAATAATATTAGTAAAAGGAAGATAGACAAACAAAAGTCTCAGAGAAATGATGAATTGAAGAAAGATACTCTTCATAACCATTAACTCTAGGAATTTTTCCAACTGAAGGTTTACTAATAAGAAACTTGATCTTGGTGTACTAATGAGAAGTAAAGAAAACCGAACATTTATTTTGTCGAGTGTAATATACCACCTTATTACATACATATACAAGGAACACCCCCTTATGTACAACATTTCAGTCACTTTTTTCTTTATGCAAGATGAGGGTATAGAGTATATTCCTTCTCTCTTCTGCATTAAACCTGGCCTTGTTCTCTCTGCTGCTCCCTCTCTATTACCTCCACTCTCCTCCCACTCACATTCAACTTCTTCTCCCCCCCCCCCTCCGGTCTATATCGTGGCTCATTACAGTATGAAACCCTTGGATAAATGAGGCAAGGTAGGGGTCCTGAAGCTTTAGGATGAGTTGACAGGGAGAAGAGCGAGAAGGCAAAGGCAACATTGAAGAGGAAGAAATGGTAGTTTTAGCTCTAGTAGACAGAATATAGCCACCAACATTTCGTTTGAGGTTAAGGTGTCTGTTTATAGGTAGAAAGAACTCATCTTACTCCATACATCTGACTCACATTCACAGTCCTTCACTTTATCTTTTCACTCTACATTCATCATCTTTCATCTACTATGTATCTGTCTTTTGCACTTTGTATATTAATCTGGGTTCATTAGTTAATTTGTTCTCCATTCCTTTCTTAACTGTCTCAGGCCTGGAAGATTCACTCTTCTAATTAAAGTCGACGGCCGTTTATCAGTAAGAGAATACGAGAATTGTCCCGCACTTCCAAGAATTAAACGTTAAAATACTCTCAGACTCCTAGCTTCACATTCAGCTGAAAAAATTATCTGATACTATCTGGAATAATATACTATAAAAAATGTGACCATTAGTGTTAAATAGAGTTGATTATTGTCACTTCTCAGTTCAAAGCACATTTTGGCCACTTTGACTCAGTAATTCCTCTTTACTCCTCTATTCAGTGTTGTCATAATCATGCATCTTTGGTTCTCTCTCTTCCATCGCCCTTTCAGACCTCTCGCCCTTCAGCTATTCCTCTATTCATCTAATTTACTTTCTTCTCCTTTAATTTACTCATCCTAATTCAATGCTATCATAATCATACTTCATTTGCTTCTCTCTCCTTAATCGCCCATTCTGTTTATCACCCTTTAACTATTCCTCTATCCTTCGCTAATTTAACCATATTCTCCTTAAATTTACTCATCCAAATTCAGTGCTATCATAATTGTAAACCTTTTTGTTCTCCCTCCTAAATGTCCACTCAGTCTTTTTGTCCTTCAACGTTTTCCTCAACCCCTCTCCTATTCCAACTTTTTTTTTTTTTCTTAACTCTGCCAAGGAGGTTATGGTTTTGCCGGCGTTGGTTGGTTTGTTCGTCTGTTTGTTGGTTTGTCTGTTAGCAGGATTACTAAAAAACTGTGAATGGAATTTGCTGAAAGTTTTTGGAGGGGTAGAGTACGGCCCAAGAAACAATCCATTAGATTCTGCTTGTGATCCGGATCATCATTTGGATCCAGAAATTTTTTGTTTGTTTTTTCACGTGGTCTCCAAAAGTTTTAAATGAATTTCAATGAGATTTTGTCGAAGGGTGGGCCATGGGCCAAGAAAGAATTGATTAAATTTAGGGGCGGATTCGGATCCTGCAATGGCATTGGCGTAGGTATGCGTTCTCTGAGTGCTTTCTAGTTTTTTTTCTCGTTTAATCTCCCACTTGCTCTTTCCGTCTAGTTTCCTCTTCCCCAGTCGTGACCATCAGTCCTCCAGAGAAAAGAGCCTCTGAGTGCCATTTATCAGGGGTGGTTGGTAGGAAGTATATGCGAGGCCCAACTCCCTCTACTAAACTCCTATTATTAATCACCAGACGGGAGTTCACCTACGGGGCCTCCTAATACACTACAGTTTCATCCTATAGTCCTGTTTTTCTTTATATTCCAGCAGACGACAGTGGATACATGTTTACTCTTCATTATTCACTGTTCACTATTTATATTTGACTTAACACTAAATTTATGGTAGGTGGGGGCGCTCACCATCCACTCACTCGATGTAGTGCTGCTGTCGGGTGTCTGTGCTTTCCTCTCCTCCATCCTTCTATCCTTCCATCCTCTTCTGTCCTTCTTTCCTTCATTCTTTCCTTGTTCTTCTGCCTATGGGTGACTTTACACTCCCTCTTCTGTCTTTCTTTCCTTCATTCTTTCATCTTCCTTCTGCCTGTGGGTGATCCTACACTGAGTGACAAGCCAAATAGTTTCATGTACACCAGGAAACCATTTACTACGCTGGGTGGTAACCATATAATAAAATTTTGGCGCCTGGTGGTTTAGTGGGTAATTATTGCGCTCCAGTCGGATTGAGCCGGTGAAGGTTTATATCCAAGGGATGGTTGGGGTTGATTCTCATGTCATACCACTCAGGGATGAGTGAGGCTGGTCACTCTCATCTTAAATGTCGGGACCAACTGCCTAGCCCCGGGCTCCTACGCTCCTTATGAGACAATGTAGGTTTGGATGATGGAAGGATGCACGGATGGATCACAGAATTGCCTCTGAAGCTGTCTTAGGAATGCTTAAGCGGAATTTGGGGAGTTCACAGTTGTGATGAACGATGGGAGACGAAAAAATTATTCGAGTTCTTTTATCTTAACCTGACCCTTTTTTTTTTTTTTTTTTTTGACATTTTACCGCTTATTTCATGTGGGTCAGTGGCAGAAGACAATACTGTGGCTCTGCATCTTTTCTATCCCACTTTTTCGTGGTTATCGTTATATACTTTTGCTAATCTTTTTATAAAATGGAGAGATGGTTGTTGCAGGACAGGTTAGAATAAAGAGTATTGTTACTCATGATTAAAAGAAACAAAAATCCAACCAAGGTGTCTCCTAAGATAGTGTTCATTTCAACACTGCTCGTTTGATTTCACGGTTCCCACAAAACTCGGACTAAATATATGGCTATATTAATCATTTGCACACACAGATCAAGCTTATATAGCAGCCACTGTGTTCCCTGTGATTTGAAATAATTGTATGATAGTTTTCTCGTTTTAGGATTCAGAAAAATAGGCAGAATCGGTAGAGAGGCGGCCTGCAGTCCTAATGGACCCAGGTTCGAATCCCGGCTGGGGCAGGGAACAGTTTAAGGATTTGAATTTCTTTAAAAGCAGACTTTTCTGATCTACCAGATGATCCACCGACATTCATAAAAGTACCCCCGCTAATACCAGTACACCAGTCCTGTATGAGACAGCCCTAGCATGTATTCAATTTGGATGGTGGGTGTTAGCGCCGAAGTGGTGACATGTGGAGATGTAGGAGGACTACTGAGCCCCAAGGAAGGCTACTGGAACTTGGGAATAGGCCTTGAAGCCTTTGTCCGGAATCAAAGACGTAAAAAGAAAAATGAATCAAGTTTAGAGATTCATGGAACACTATCGAACTCCTTCCTGGATATACCTGTCTGATGATAGCCAGAAGTTCTGGAGAGGGACACCTTCACGTGGTGGCACCGATATAACCGAGTAGTGGATCTTCCTGGTTATACAAACGCCTCTCAGCTCTCCCCTTACCCCTTGAATGAACAATGGTGGACCGAAGGAGAGAAACATATTCAGCCTCCATTTCACAGAGTTCACATCTAAATGAACATGGAGCCACAACAACAATGATTGGCATAATGCAAAACAAATGCGATTCCATTACCTTGTTAAGGTGGTCCAGTCAACTACGGCTTTCTCACAAGCTTCAATTTTTATCTGCATTACACATCTATTCACTAATTTCATAATCCAAGTTCGCAAGTCATTCCGGGAGCCAATAATGTTTTGTCAGGAGCTGAGGAAGTAATTTCTCACCAATAACTAAAATGTCTTTTTTGTGTTTTACTTATTACATCTGTTAAATCTATTAAACGCCTTCAGTCAGATTATGTCTTTTCATTACACAATTGTTATCTGATTATTCTGTTCACCTGCATCGAGTGCTCAAGTACCGAAAGAAAAACGATAATTGAATGAAATCCCTCCACAGCGAGAAATCTCTCATCAGCTGAATAAAATCACCCAAAAATAGCAAGAAGATAGAAGTGCAGTACAACAATACGAAGGGTCATGAAATACCGTTGTTTCGCTTTGCGCCACCTAGTGATTTTTTTGTAAAATAAAAGTTACATCAGAGTTTTGAGAGCCCACCTGCTCCCTTCCCCTTTTTACCACTAAAAGTTTGCTCTCATTTGTCTTTGCCTGCAGCCCGTCATCACCAGCTTCTAAGCAATATTTCTGTTTCTCCCTTAAACTTTTGTTTCCATGATTATCCCCATTGTTTTTGACACAACTGTACTTGTAATTTAAGATTCGTTTTTATTATATAATTGTCAGTGTGCACTGGTGGACGTGTCTGTACTTAATTCATAATGCTGTAAACTACCCAGATGAATGAACTGTATCCATTAAAACTGTGTTTAATGTGAGGACATGACGTTCTTTGGCACGTGACACGTAAGTAGGGTTTAAATCTGTTCGAAACTGCTGTATCATTAAGAAACAGATAAAAATAGTTCGAAAAAAATTATCAAAAATAATCCTATCTTCCTTCCTACCCTTACCTCTGCCTATTTCTGCCATGTTCTGCTACACTTCACGGCATTCTTCATATTTCCATTCTGTCCTTCCAACACTTCATCTTTCAAACATTACCATTCTCTACATCACACGTTCTCATTCCCTTTTCTTTCTCCGTATGCTCTCTGTCATGTCATCAGGGCCATCTTGAGTTTTGTACACTCTCATTTTTTCATAAATTATTTCCATTTGCACTGGATGTTTTTACATTATTTTCTACGAAAAAAAAAAAAAAAACTACAAACCTTACTTTACTTTCAATACTGTGATGAAAATGTTCTTGTCCACGTTAAATTAATCCCATAGGTAATAACTCTTTAGATTAAGGGGAGAGGTTAAAGCAACTCTGATGTCCACCATGAAGTCTGTCTTGAAATAGCTACCCACTAAACTCCCTTGAATGAATATGAAATATACACTGGTAACAGTTTAGTCAAAAGACATACAAAAACTTATAAGACATCAGGCTGTCTGTTATAGAACTGGGAGACACTACAATATTGTGGCTGTTGTATGCAGCGCCGATGACACTACAACTCTCAGGATCAAAGTGGTGCATGATAAAGTCATAGCGTTGTTAACAAGACTTAGCCAACTTCTCACGCACATCTGTCGCTAATGAAGCTTAACTTGAGATTTGGACTTACTCCCACCTCAGCAGTCAAACTCAGGTTAATTAGTGGTGGCGGATTAATTGCCAGGACAGGGAAGACAGCCGTGTGGAAACGGCTAGTACAGATATATCCCACTATAGCAGTGAGGTTTTAACTGCGTCAACTTACAAGGTAGAAGCTACTGTAGGCTCAGTGACTATCAGTGATGATGCTAATGACAACGGTAATATTGGCAGTATTATTACGGAATATAGACACGAAAATAGTGACACGTCTCGATCTTTGAAGCATGGCTGTCGCAAGAAACCCTTACTAAACAAAACGTGTTGTCAAGTGCTGCAGATGTATGGTTATGGTGTGAGGGGTGTGGAGGCGGTGGTGTGAGAGGTGTGGAGGCACTGTGATGTGAGAGGTGTGGAGGCAGTGTTATGTGAAAGGTGTGGAGGCAGTGTGGTATGAACGGTGTGGAGATAGTGTTGTGAAAAATGTTGAATAGTTCTGGTAAACAAATCGGGGCCCTCTTTCTGGGAACCAAAATGTGAGAAATGTTTAATGTATCCAAGTCGGTATCCCTGCCGGGACACAGCTATGCAAGAATTTTCTCGGTACACAACTCATAGGTCGTTACTCTTCCCTAAAGTTGTCTAAGTAAATCAAACAAGTCTCATTGAGTTAGGTGAAACGTAAATTAAATTTAACTCACCTACAATACTATCTTCTATCTTATAGCTAATCCCCCATTGAATTGGCCAATTCGTAAAGGTTACTTAGCTACATGAAGAGGGAGTGATCGTTAACCGATGACGATGAGGCTGCCTGGTATAGTTGCTTGGGCAAGCAAGCGTCCTTATGGTGTGTATATACAACCGTGCTAACTCCACGAGAGCAAGGAGCAGAGTGAGTGAACGCGGCAAGCCCCAACTCTTCATCGAATTGTGGGTTGCCAACTCTTATTTATTTACAGTACTAAATACAGTTAAATTACATCATGATATGTACAGGGCAAATCTAACAAATTAATCTTACTTCCACTTAAACTAAAGTTAGACCAAATATTCCCTTTATCTATGTAAATATCTTAATTCCACATCTGCCTTAACAGGGGAGTCTTTCCCTGCTTGCCACGTCACCTATCGCGCAGACGCAGTTTAGGTCAGTGGAAAATACCACATAATTACATGTATTTACAATGCATAGTTGTCCTTTAATTTATCAATAACAAGAATTATTAAAGAGAACGTCATTTCTGGGTTATTAAAACCGCTTGAACAATTAACAACGGTCTCAATATTTCCTCTGCCTTTAACCAGGGATAACTATGATAAAAATAGAGAGCGCAACTGCTCTGGGGGAAAATATTTCCCACAGTTTTGGGGCCGGCGGAAAATGATATGTTGTATCATGTAATATGACCCTTAGCCAAGAGTTCCCTCCATAGTTCTCGAGAACCTTGTGCTGCGGCCCTACTAGGTCGCGCCTCTTGACCCGTTTGATCTTCACCATACTCTTAATCCGGAGTGGCTGCTAACTCAAGGGGTACCAGTTTATCAATAGTTTTTATACTGGTATTTCCCCTGCATTTTATTTTTACGAGTCTCAGCACCCCTTCAGAATCTGGGTGTGTGGAGATCACTTTAGCTAATGGCCATTGGGATCTTGGCTGTTCAGTCTTCACTAAGACCACATCTATGTTAATAACTGATTTGTTGCTGGCAGCCTGAGCTCCATAAAACCTCTCGCGTAGGCTCAAGATATACTCTTCGCTCCAATGTCTATTCCAAGTATCCAGCACCCTTTTGAGACGTTGATATCCCTCCTGAAGATGTTGTCCTAAATCATTATTTTCTATGTTAGGGTCATCAACTTCTTCCTGGATATCCACACAAGGCATCGGATGGAGCTTCCTGCCACGTAACATGTGAGCCGGTGTTAAGGCCTCTAGCGAGTCGCTAGTGTCATCTTGATAAGTCAAGGGTCTATTATTAACCCTGGTTTCAATTTCAGTTATTACCGTTCTTAAATCTTCTCTCGTGATCTTAGTTCTATGTAATGTTTTCCTCAGGCAGTTCTTGACAATATCAATCATTCTTTTGGTAAATCCATTTTGCCATGGAGCTCTTGGAGCTGTGAACTGCCAAATACAATTTCGGATTCCCAGCGCTGACTTAACCTTTGGGTTGATCATTACGTTCAACAGTAAAGGTGCTGCTCCAACGAAATTGGTTCCGTTGTCGCTTATTAACTTGCCAGGACAAGACCTTCTAGCGGCAAATCTGCGAAAGACATTGAGGAATGTCTCAGAGCTTAGGTCTTCCGCTAGTTCTAGATGGACTGCCCTTGTGTAGGCACAAGTAAATAAACAAATGTAAACTTTATGGGGAGTTTCCTCACCCGTAACAGTTATAGCCCCTGTGTAGTCCACTCCTGTTATATGGAAGGGCCGACTTATGTTCACCCTATCCTTCGGTAGGGCTGGTGGTCCAGGGTAGTTAAAAGGTCTCTGCTCATACCTCCTACAATGATGCAGTTTTTGAGATAATTTTTAATAACCTGTCTACCCTTAGGAATCCAGTACCTTTCCCGAATTTGGGCTAAGGTCTGCGGTACACCTCCATGGAGAGTGCAATCATGGGCTTCCTTTATAATAAGTTGTACAAAGCATCCACTCTTTGGTAATAAAATGGGATGTTTGGTTTGGATGGGCAAGTCAGCCTTTACCAATCTGCCTCGACATCTTATCAGACCTTTTCCGTCTAAGAACAAGCCTAAATTCTTCATCAGCTTATTCCTTTTTCCAGTGTCTTGGCCTAAAAGTTTATATATTTCCCCGTAAGAATTTCTTTATACTCTTTTCAGCCAGTATTCTAGGGGATCTAATTTCTGAAACCCCACCTTCTTATTCAAAAATTCAACAACCAATTTAGTAGTATTTAGAAGTTGTCTTATTGATGAGAATCGGCTGATGTCAATTACTTCTGGCTCAGGTACTATAGGATCCAAGTTCACTACACTAATCTCAGCAATACTGTACTGTTTCTGTTCAGGCCAATCCTTAGTGAGTAACCATTTAGGACCTTTAAACCACACATTATCTTTGATCAGTCTCTTTACGGTCGAACCTCTCGAGAGCAGATCAGCTGGATTTTGTTTAGAGGACACATGCATGAAATTAAATTTGGAAGACAGCTCTTTAATAGTCTTCACTCTATTACGGACGAAAGGAATTTTGCTGTCTTCCTGCCCTATCCAGTAAAGACAAATCTCACTGTCAGTCCATATGTAAATAACCTCAAACTGAGTATCAAGAGTAGTGGTTATATACCTGGCCAATTTAGTTCCTACTTCTATGGAAGCCAATTCCATTTGAGGTAGGGTTCTTTCTTTAATTGGCGCAACTCTGGCTTTGGACATTATAATCTTACTATCCTCTCCTGTTGCGCAATAAGCTACTGCTCCATAGG
Source organism: Coenobita brevimanus (assembly GCF_032717465.1). Classification (NCBI taxonomy): domain Eukaryota; kingdom Metazoa; phylum Arthropoda; class Malacostraca; order Decapoda; family Coenobitidae; genus Coenobita; species Coenobita brevimanus. The sequence goes on from NC_136994.1 coordinate 8,734,178, forward strand.
CCCTTTGAGAAGCATCACAAAATATGTGTAAGTGCGACTTCTCATTACTGTTTATTTTCCTGGGAATACATATGCTTGATGTAGTTTCAAACTCCTTTCTAATCTGTTCCCATTGTTCCACATATGTCTCACCTAATTCAGTGTCCCAGTCTAACTTTTCTCGCCAAGCCTCCTGTACTAAACATTTCCCCCTAATAACTATAGGACTGACTAACCCTAATGGGTCAAATAGCTTGGAAACCTGACTTAACAAGGACCTCTTGGTGAGAGCGACATCAGAGAACTTATTTGGTTTCAAACTTATTACATCAGCTGCTGTATCCCAGTTAAGACCTAACACATTTTGAATTTTGGGAATGTCAGAATCTGGATAGTCCTCTTGTATTTTATTCCTCAAAAGCGGTGCATTTGTATTCCAGCTCTGTAACGGCAAATTTGCCTTCCCACATTCGGAATTGGCTACTTCATAAGCCTTCAAGGCTTCCGATTCTGTATCAGCAACACCTTGCAAATTATCCATATAAAAAGCCTGCCCTATTTCTGGACATTTGGCATTTTCAAAATGATGCTTTAAAGTGTTGCAAAGTAGGAAAGGACTAGCACAAGAGCCAAAGAGCACCGATCGAAAACAGTAAGTTTTCAATGGACTATCCTCATTTTGAGGATCATGAGGCCAGAGGAATTTTGTAAATTTCCTATCCTCGTCTCTCAGTCCTATTCTGAGAAAAGCCTTACTAATGTCTGCTGTGTAAGCGTAAGGTTTCTCTCTAAATTTTAGTAACACATTCCCTAACTTCTCTGTTAGTGTAGGTCCATAGTATAGGCAATCGTTCAAGCTAGCTGATCCCTTGGACGCTTTACTACTACAGTTGAATACTATCCTTATAGGAGTAGTTACTGAATCCTTGCTTACAGCATGATGTGGTAAGTAGTGTCCTTCTTTGTGGTTAACAGGGTATTCTACCGCTTCTATAAATTTATTCTTCAATTGATCCTTTATAATATTATCATATGGGATCAGATGTTCTGGTTTATCTCTCAACACTCTTAGAAGATAATTTAACTGAGCTTTAGCTGCTTGGTAATTTGTTGGTAACTTTGAATGGTTTAGTTTCCATGGTAATCCTACCCAATACTGTCCATCCTTAAATTCCACAGACCGATTATTCAGATCCAAAGTTATCTTATCTTCAGGGGTTGGTTCCTCAGAGTGTATACCTACACTGTCTAGGTCCCACAGTTTGTGTACAGGTTCAATGTTTTCATCCAACAAGTCATTTATCTGAGTAGGTTCTAATTCTGCACCTATTCTAGCTACCATCAATGACTGTGTGGGGGTAACAAAGACTGAGTCTACTAGTTTGGCCTCTCCTTTAACTTGTTTTGGAAAAGGCAACTGACCCATAATAAGGTTACCTCCTGGACTCTTGAACAACTGTACCTTATTCCTTTTGAAAGTCCTACGTAGGAATCTTCCACAATAATCAGAACCAATTATCATTTTTATGGGACCCACAGTATCTGATACCACATTCTGTTTAGCCAACTTTATCTCTGAGCTTTGTAGATGATCAGAGGTTTCCTTCAATCCAATCCCTTTATGTATATACTTGTTTCCATAGTATCAAGCACAGCTGCTGTTATACGGCATTTATATCTGCCTAATTGTATTACAGGTCTAACTAAATCAAAAGACTGAGCCTTCCTAGTTGTCAAGAATCCTGTAATGGCTAGATTTACCTTGCCGATAACTGGTAACTTAATTTCTCCACAATGTCTGCAGAAATGAAAGTTTTCTGAGCACCCGTATCAAACAGGGTACATACTAATTGGTTTCTATTCTCAAACAATACCTTCACATCTGCTATTGGTACTGCAGCTGGCATTACTAATGGAGCATTCCCTTTTGCAATTGTCATATTGACGCTTGCAGGTTTAGGAACCTCAATTTTCATCCTAGGGCATAAAGCACTATGATGATGATCTTTTTTGCATTTAAAGCAAAGATTTAATTTAGTCTTACAGTCCGCGGCAGTATGTTCGGAGTTCATACAGATTATACAACACCCCAGTTCCTGAAGCTTCCCTACTCTAGAAGCATAATCAGGGTAGTGTCGACAAAATACACTGGAATGTTGCTCACCACAAAAGACACAAACTTTCCTGTCTTTTACCATGGAAGGTTTTATTTCCTTAATATCCTCAGCATATCTATTCCTTATCTTTAATACTTTATCCTCGGCCTTTGTGGAGCTAAGGAAAGTACCTATCTCTTCTTTAGGCACATACTTAGTCTTCTCTGACTTAACTTTCCCTATCAGTTGGTTAGTGGGTTTTTTCTTTACTTCAGTCTTCTGTTTGACCTCAGTAGTGTTTAATGTTCCTTGCAAATGTTTACAGAGTTGCATCAAGCCTTCCTCTATCTCTTCACAGGAGAAATTATCCTTCTGGTACCTACCATACAAAGCATCCTTGGTTTTCGGTGGTAGCTTTAAGGACACAATTCTTGAAAGCACCCAATCTGATGTTTTAATATCTTCGTAAGTACCTAAGACCCTTAATTTACGACTTATTGCAATTCTAAATTTTTGCAAGGAATCAAAATCGTGCCTAGGCATGGGTAATTCTATTAGAGACTTTACTAAATGATTTATAACTTGTTCCCTGTCTTCGTAATTTTGTCTAAGGATGGTCAAAGCCACCTCATAGTTATTTTCTTCTACTGGTAATTCTTTTATCAGTTGATATGGTGTTCCCTTGACCTGTCCTAACAAATACGTAAGTTTGGTGACTTTAGGGAGATCTGTTCTATCGTGTATCAAATATTTGAACTGATCCCAGAAAGATTTCCAGTTCTGCTCCCCATCAGATTCCGGAAGCGTTATTTGTGGTAACACAGCTCTACTCTGCTGTGCCACAACTTGTGTTTCCGCGGCAGTGTCAGCTAATTCTGACTCTAGTGTCTTTACTACGGTTAAGAATTCTTCCAATTTGTCTTCAAACTTAGTAGTTTCTGACTCTAAGAGTTCCTTATTTTCAGCCTTTACTATAGCCGCTTCTAAAGTTAAGTAACTCTCTTCGTACTTACTCCATCGATCTTTCAGGATATTTAGGAGACTATTGATTCTCTCCTTGGACAGAGGTATTTGGTCCAACGACTGGTTACAATAATTTATGGCTCTAGTTACCCATCCTGCCATACTACTAGAAGATCTTTGCAATAAAGAAACAGACATGTTGACGGAGTTCTAATTTAATAATTTAATTATGAATTCCAACCACAATTTTACCTCTATTTAGTAATGATTTGATTATTTTAAATTTTGAAGAGGGCAGGGATTAAGTCCTCATTGTGCAAATTATCCCCTCTCCCAATTTCGTAATATTCATTACAGCTCAGCTAATTATTCATTTAATTTTGAGGAGTGTAGGGATTAGGTCTATAATTTCAACCTATTCCCCAGGGTTATTAAACCTCTAGGGTTTTATTTCATACCCTCACTCACACCCATATTCCCCGAGCTCAGAATTAATTACCTCAATACTCCATAGGCCCACCCATAGCTTGTACAGCATAGAACTCTCCTTTCTTATGTTCTACATAATTTATAAATTTCTGCAGAACCGCTTCCCTTCCATGATGGTTCCAATGTATACCATCAGCTTTCAACATTGCTTGGAAGGGCTTGGCATTAAAATGTATGAAATCCCTTCCCTTCCTGGCCCGTTGCAACTTTCGGTTTACAGCTCTGCTAATTATATGTTCCATAACAAACTGGAGAGCCATATGGCAGGTTCCTTGGCTCGAGGAGGGTTATGGCTACTGAGGATTTACAAGGGCCCTCTATGGCTCCTACCACTGCTAAAATATTCTCCACAACTTCATTGACCTCCATGTCCTCATGGATATCATTTCCTCCAAGGAACAGGACCGCACGGTCATGCTCCCAGTCTAGTACGGCATTCAGCCTTTCTTCTTCAGAGAAAGCGCTTGAGGTTCCTCCCGGAGCTCTATAGACACTGCACGTCCACGTCTTCCACTTCAACCGAACGTGGTAGTAAACTGTGCCCCACAAAAGCAACTTTAAACACATTCAGCACCTCGGCACACATCGGTTTTCCTCACTCGGGGCACCAAAAATGTGAAAAATGTTGAATAGTTCTGGTAAACAAATCGGGGCCCTCTTTCTGGGCACCAAAATGTGAGAAATGTTTAATGTATCCAAGTCGGTATCCCTGCCAGGACACAGCTATGCAAGAATTTTCTCGGTACACAACTCATAGGTCGTTACTCTTCCCTAAAGTTGTCTAAGTAAATCAAACAAGTCTCATTGAGTTAGGTGAAACGTAAATTAAATTTAACTCACCTACAATACTATCTTCTATCTTATAGCTAATCCCCCCTTGAATTAGCCAATTCGTAAAGGTTACTTAGCTATATGAAGAGGGAGTGATCGTTAACCGATGACGATGAGGCTGCCTGGTATAGTTGCTTGGGCAAGCAAGCGTCCTTATGGTGTGTATATACAACCGTGCTAACTCCACGGGAGCAAGGAGCAGAGTGAGTGAACGCGGCAAGCCCCAACTCTTCATCGAATTGTGGGTTGCCAACTCTTACTTATTTACAGTACTAAATACAGTTAAATTACATCATGATATGTACAGGGCAAATCTAACAAATTAATCTTAGTTCCACTTAAACTAAAGTTAGACCAAATATTCCCTTTAACTATGTAAATATCTTAATTCCACATCTGCTTTAACAGGGGAATCTTTCCCAGCTTGCCACGTCACCTATCGCGCAAACGCAGTTTATGTCAGTGGAAAATACCACATAATTACATGTATTTACAATGCATAGTTGTCCACGGGGGTTAAATGCAGTAGCATTTAATTTATCAATAACAAGAGTTATTAAAGAGAACGTCATTTCTGGGTTATTAAAACCGCTTGAACAATTAGCAACGGTCTCAATATTTCCTCTGCCTTTAACCAGGGATAACTATGATAAAAATAGAGAGCGCAACTGCTCTGGGGGAAAATATTTCCCACAAGTGTGGTATGAGAGGTGTGGAGGCTGTGTGGTGTGAGGGGTGTGGAGTCAGTGTGATGTGAGGGGCGTGGAGGCAGTGTGGTGTGAGAGGAGTGGAGGCAGTGTGGTGTGAGAGGAGTGGAGGCAGTGTGGTGTGAGAGGTGTGGAGGCAGTGTGGTGTGAGGGGCGTGGAGGCAGTGTGGTGTGAGGGGCGTGGAGGCAGCGTGGTGTGAGGGGCGTGGAGGCAATGCGGTATGAGAAGTGTGGGGGCAATGCGGCATGAGAGGTGTGGAGGCAATGTATCTCATATATGTACAATATTTAAAATTTTATATCAGTTTTTACCATGTAAAACACACACACACTGTTACATAGCCTATGATTTCATCATCTTTTGTGTAATTCTAACGTACAGTATGCTGCATGTTTGATCACGAGCGTGTTCTACCTCACTCCCCCCCTCCTCCCTTATAGTAGAGTAAGTCGTTCTTTCTGTTGTTCAGAGTAGGTGTGTCAACTCTTTGTTCCCTCTGGCTTCATTTGCGCGTCCTTCTTACAAGTTGTATCAAGCTCTGCCGGCCCCTATATAATGAGCTCAGTCTCTGCATTAATTGCCACATAGATCTACTCCTCATTTTGCTCACATCTCTGTCCTCCCCTGTACAGTTGTTATTATTGTGAGTGCTCAGGAAGTCTCCAACCATCTTGCAGCTGTGTAATTTGAGTATAACTGTTATTACATTTTTTCTTGTACTGTATAGCATAAGGTGTTAATTCGTAAGCCTAGTGAGGTTTTTGTGATTCATGTGTTTTTATGTCAGTCATTTTTGATAATATTTTGTATCTGTAATAATATATCTTGCATTCACTGAGTATTATCCGGTATTCTCATTTTATCAGGGCTGACTTAGATAAATTTACTCTTGCTAATTTCGTGTTAATAGAGGCTATTGCAGTTAACCATATATTTAACCTGTTTTTTGCCATTACATTATCCTTATGAGTCCTGAATGTTTTGTTGTTAGTTTGAGCATTAAACTTTAACTTGTAATTTTACCTAACACTTTTGTTTTGAACCTGGACTTTGCGGGACAGTAGTGATAGTTTTCTCTGTTCCGTAACATAAATTTGGCGACCTCTTATCAGGATATTCAGGATATTATCATAAGGATATTGCTTGATATTTTGTGACTGTGATATTTTCATGATGTCTACTATTACAACACTTGATGAAGCCAAAGATTTTTTGCCAAATGTGCAAACAGTGTGTGATGTAGAAAACAGAACAAAGAATGAACTTAAGCTTGTTGCTCAACAATTGGGAATTGCAGTTCACTCTCATCATTCTAAAGATCAAATTTTTGGCATGATTAATAAAAGCTTGTTTAATGTAACTCCTCCAAATGAGCAAACGCAGATTGAAATAGCTAAGTTACATCTAGCTCTGCAGGAGCTCGTGCTAAGGAGGCTGAATTTCAGGCAAATGCTAAGGAGGCGGAGTCTCAGGCTCGTATTCAGGAGGCTGAATTTCAGGCATATGCTCGTATTCAGGAGGCTGAATTTCAGGCATTTGCTCGTATTCAGGAGGCACAGGCACAGGCTCAGGCACAAATTGAACTTGCTAGGATTCAGGCAGACCATGAGTATCGCATGAAACAAGGTGGAACTGGATCATCTAGCTCTGATGATTTTCATGTGGCTAAAAATGTTAAACTTGTCCCTCCTTTTAATGAATCTGATTTAACAAAGTATTTTCAGTTGTTTGAGAGGGTAGCTACAGGTTTTAATTGGCCCAAAAAGTATTGGCCAGTACTCCTTCAAACCGTTCTCACCGGTAAAGCTCAAGTAACTTATGCATCTTTGCCTCAGGATCAATCTGATAATTATGATGTAGTTAAGAGCTTGATTCTTAAGGCCTATGAGCTTGTTCCTGAAGCCTATAGAGTAAAATTTAGGACAACTTATAAGCAAGATAAGCAATCCCATGTTGAGTATGCAAAAATCAAAGAAGATCTGTTAGAGCAGTGGTTAAATTCTAAGAATGTGGATTCTGATTTTGACAAATTTAAGCAGATGATTTTGCTGGAGGACTTCAAAAGGTGTATTAATAAAGATGTAAGCCTATATCTTGATGAGAGAAGAATAGATAATTTGTCTGATGGTGCAGTTTTAGCTGATGAATATGTTCTCACTCACAAGAGATAGTCTAAAGAAAAAAGGAAAGCTGAGAGTAAGTACGTTGCCTCTACTCAGAGTACAGGTAACAGGAAAGAGAATAAAGATGATGTTTCTCAGGAAGTAAATACCAGCTTTACCTATAGATTTTGGAAAAGTAAATGTACTTATTGTAGTAAGCTTGGTCATACTACGGAGAAATGTTTCAGGAGACAGCGTGATGTGAACAAAAAGGAGTCTTTAAATATTCAGTCAATTGGTCTAGTGTCCACCCTTGAGAGTTCCCAGAATTCTTTAACTGAGTTAACTGAACCTGCTTTGAGGGGTAAATTAAATCCTCATGATGAAGCTCCTCTTTTGAGCAGTAACGTGGGTGACACTCTCAAGAGTTCATGTGCTAATTTCCTGTCTGATGGTTTTCAGTCCTCTGGACAGTAATGACAGGAAATCAGTTAAAATATATCGTGATACAGGTGCTTGCCAATCCCTTATGCTGACCAGTGTTCTAGGCTCTAATGTTAATTCCTCTGATGAAACTGTAATCTTACAAGGTGTAGGGAATAATTACTTCTCTGTCCCTCTGTGCAGAGTGAATTTAGAGTCTGGTTTTGTTAATGGTTCCGTTACGGTTGGGTTGGTTGAGACACTCCCAATGTCAGGTGTAACTTTCTTACTTGGAAATGATATTGGTGGAAGTCAAGTGTGTCCAGCTCCTCAGTTGTCTAGTGAGTCAGTGGCTGCGGCCCAGGATTGTGGTGTCCCTGATGTGTTCCCTGCATGTGCTGTCACTAGGGCTAAGTCTAAAGTTACTGGTGACTTAGAGGATAATGATGATGATGATGTTATCCTAGCTGACACTTTTCTTGCTAATTTGGACCACTCATCAGATGAGGCAGTACCCCGTAGTGTTGATAATTTGTCTCGTCAAGAGTTGATTGAGTTGCAGGTTGCTGACCCTGAGTTGAAAGGTCTAGCTAACTCTGCTTGCAGTGAGGAAGAGTCAGCTGGTGCTTCTACTTGTTATTATATAAAGTCAGGGGTACTTATGAGGAAGTGGAGACCCCCAACAGCATCAGCCGACTGTGAATGGGAGGTTGTACATCAAGTTGTCATCCCTCGTGTTTGTAGGCAGGATATCATTAGAGTGGCTCATGATTCCAGTTTGGCAGGACACCTTGGAGTGAGGAAGACTGTGGCACGCATTTTGAAACACTTCTACTGGCCAGGTATCTTCAGAGATGTTTCCTGGTATTGTAAGTCTTGTCACACCTGTCAAGTTGTGGGGAAGTGTAATCAGACCGAAAAGGTTGCACCTCTAGTTCCCATTCCTCCTTTTGAGGCGCCATTCACCCGTGTGTTGGTGGATATTGTGGGCCCTCTTCCTAAGACTTCTTCAGGATTTTCTTATGTGTTGACCCTGATTGATATGGCTACTCGTTATCCTGAAGCCATTCCACTTAGAAATATCTCAGCAAAGAACGTGGTTAAGGAAATGCTAGGGTTCTTCACAAAGTTTCGTCTGCCCAAGGAGGTACAGTCAGACCGGGGAAGTAATTTCATGTCAAATGTTTTCAAGCAGTCTCTGAAAGAGTTGGGCATCACCCAGATCACGTCTTCAGCTTACCATCCCCAGACCCAAAGAGCGTTGGAGAGATATCATCAAACACTCAAATCGATGCTCAAGAAATACTGTTTGGAACATCAGAAAGACTGGGACAAAGGTCTTCCATTCGTTGTATTTGCCGCAAGAGAATCTCCAAATGAATCACTGGGCTTCTCACCTTTTGAACTACTGTTTGGCCATGAAGTAAGAGGAGCCCTTAAGTTACTCAAGGAATGCTGGCTGTCGGAGGAAGATGACGTCAACTTGCTGGAGTATGTGATGAAGTTCAAAGAACGGCTGTCCACTGCTTTACAGTCGGCGAGAGAGAATTTAGGAGCTGCTCAGGAGAAGATGAAGACTTGATATGATAAGAAGTCCAGGTTACGCCACTTTCAGCCAGGAGATCTGGTTTTGATTCTGCTACCAGTGCATGGGCAACCTCTTCAAGCCAAGTTTAGTGGTCCTTATTTCGTGGAGAAGAAACTCAGTGATGTCAACTATGTCATCGCCACACCAGATTGTAGAAAGAATAAGCAACTTTGTCACATCAACATGCTAAAGTTATATCACAGGCGGGACGAAAATAACCCAGTCTGCACTGTAGCTGTTCCACCCGAGTCTGCAAGTGAAGTTCTCCCATGCAGCATGAGCCTGAGTGATAGTTTGGGGAAGAATCCTGATACCATGAATGATCTCCAGACTAAGCTTTCTCATCTAGCTCCCGAGGAAAGGCAGGAGTTTTCGGCATTACTGCAGGAGTACCCGCAAGTGGTCCGTGCCACTCCAGGAAGAACCACTGTGTTGATGCTAATCAGATAACCAAAACAGACACTTACCCTCTCCCTCGTGTGGAAGATTGCATAGACAAGATCGGAAAGGCTAGGTACATAAGTAAGTTTAATTTGTTAAAGGGATACTGGCAAGTACCTATGACTGAACATGCTAGGGAGATCTCATGTTTTGTAACACCAGGAAAGACTTTTGCATGTTCTGTAATGCCATATGGTATGAAGAATGCTCCAGCCACATTTCAGAAGCTCATGAATGTTGTAACAGAGGGTTTGGCAGGGTGTGTTGTTTATATTGATGATGTATTAATCTTCAGTGACAACTGGAAAGATCACCTATGCCATGTCAGTAAATTTCTTGAGCGTTTGGTTCAGGCTAATCTTGTAGCTAATTTATCAAAGTGTGAGTATGGTCAAGCTAAAGTTCAGTACCTTGGGTACGTAATTGGTGATGGACATGTTGCACCACCAGGAGCTAAGGTTCAGGTTATAAGTGATCTTCCCAGACCTAAAAGTAGGAAAGAGCTACAAAGATTTTTGGGAATGGTAGGTTATTACAGGAGATTTGTTCTTAACCCGCCCCGTCCCGACGACGTATGGGTACGTTGCAACGATTTGCATTTGCCAGTCCCGGCGACGTACCAGTACGTCGTGCAATTGCAATGTGCATAATTTCGACAATTTTCAAATTTCGCGCTTGATTTGCGGTACGTACCCTCGCCTGACCTTCCCCTACCTGCCACCAGGCGGGGACACTCGGCGACCCCGCGCGACCCGCGCTAGCCCGCCACTCGTCCACTCACCTGGTAGCCACGGTCCCGCTCAGACATGGCTAAGAGAGGTCTCTCAGAGAGCGAAATTCAAGTCGCCCTGGACACCTTTACCGGCGACAGTGATTCCCCACTGGATGACGAGGAGATGGACAAGGATTATGTGCAGCCAGAGGAGGAAGAAACCACCAGCAGTGACGAGGAAGTTCCGTCACCCAGGAAGCGGCAGTACGTGACTTACCGTGCTGCTAGAGAGGGGCAGGAGGCAAAGAAGGCACGTGGTATATCATATCCCTATCCCCAGCGTGCCTTGGAAGCAGAATTCGAGGTCGAGGACGAGGACGAGGACGGAGTCGTGGGACGTGCTGCCACATGGTATGGATGGGAGGTGATTACACATCGTGGCCCAGAGCGCACACCACGTCATATGAGCAGGTATGGGCCTAGCATTCTGTTTGGGGAGCTAGGAAGTCACTTGGGGGGAGTGGGGAGTGAAATGGAAAGTCCTGGGATTAGGGAAAGTGAGAGTGACGTGAGTGAGTCATTGCTCTCCCTACGCAGTGTGAGGCGGCAGAGTGAATCACGTGGGCCAGTGCGGGTGCTTTCATTATCACGTGGGGTTGTGAGGGAGGGGGAAGGTGGGGAGGAACCACTCCAAAGCACGTCTTATGCTCCCCAATATCCCCTAACACGTGGTCGAGCAAGGTTGCGTGAGAGAGCACGTGGTGTGGTAATGGAGGGGGAAGGTGGGGAGGAACCACTCCCCAGCACGTCTTCTGCTCCCCAATATTCAACAATTTCATCCCCACAGCCCCCTAATGTTCCTCAAGGCCGTAAGGGTAAGGGAAAGGGAAAGGGTAAAGGCAGAGGGAAGAGGAGTGACAGTGGGGAAGCCCTCCGTACTCCTTCTCCCCAACCTCCCCAACCAGGATCTCCTCCCCACCCAGACGACGGTGGTGATGGGGACGAGGGATTTGTGTCGTGGGATTGGGAGGATGGGAGTGATTTTTCTCCCCTCATTCACCCCTTCACTGAGCAAGGGCGATCTGGCTGCATTGCACCAGGTATTCACTGTAATTCAAGCAGGTTGGATTTTTTCCACCTGTTTTTCAGTGAGGCCTTCGTAGATCAGATCGTTTTTCAAACAAACCTGTTTGCAAGCACCCAGCGCCTAGAAAGTGAAAGATTGGGAACAAGGAGTAGGCATTCTGTGATTTATGATTACCCTGTCTCCATTCCAGAAATGTTCTTATTTTTTGCCCTTGTCCTTTTGATGGGTATAATAAGAAAAAATAGAATTCCTGCTTACTGGACTAGGGACCCTGTTATGTTTACCCCCATATTTGGTCAAGTGATGAGCCGTAATCAGTTTCAACAAATTCTAAGTCGCCTCCATTTTTATGATGCTCATGACCCTGCAAATGCAAACAACACTGACAAAATGAGGCGAATTCAGTTGGTCTTTGATCACCTCATGCAAACCTTTCGATCCTCATTCTATCCCTATAGAGATCTCGTCATAGACGAGAGTCTCGTGTAGTGGAGAGGCAATATTTCATTCAGACAGTATATACCCAGCAAAAGGCACCGTTTTGGGTTCAAGATCTTTGTTATGTGTGACTGTAGGACTGGATATGTGCAAGACATAGTCTTGTACACCGGTGCACAGACAGACATAATAGAAGATCGAAGTATAGGACTTTCGGGAGCAGTGGTAAAGACGATGATACAAGACTACCTTCATCGTGGTCACGTTCTCTACCTCGACAACTGGTACACTAGCCCTCTTCTCGCTCGTTATCTTCACAGACATGAAACGGGAGTCTGTGGAACCGTAAAGGTGAACCGGCGTCACATGGTCAAGGTAGGGCGGAAACTTGCAAGGAGTAAGGTTGTCTTCTTCAAGGCAACAACATCCTTGCAACAATGTGGAACCACAACAGAGAAGTAAGCCTCTTGTCCACGGTTCACCGCCCCTTGATGCACTGTACTGATTCTGTTGATTACCATAGCGAGAGCAGGCGTCGTGTTTGGAAACCTGAGTGTGTAATGGATTACAATATAAACATGCGCCTCGTGGACCAGTCTGACTCCATGATATCGACGGTAGAGTGTGCCAGGACCACGATGAAGTGGTATAAGAAACTGTTCTTTCACTTACTAGATATCGCTGCTCTGAATTGCCACCACCTTCACGCCATGACCACAGGAGTTCAGGAAACATTTGAAGGGTTTGTGAGGGAGCTCACACGAGAAATCTTTGCTAAGTATGCTGTTGAAAGGCCCCAACAGCGCCCCCGCACTGCCCCTATTACCCAGACTCCCCAGAGAATATCCGGCCGCCATTTCCCCACTCCTATCCCTCCCCAGCCCAACAGACCTAGGCCCCAGCGCAGGTGTCACGTGTGCAGTAATTCCCAGGTGAGACTCACGACACAGAGGAAGGACACCCGCTATGAGTGCGTGCAGTGTGACGTGGGTCTGTGTATTCACCCATGTTTTAGTGAATATCACACGTTGCTGCAATTTTAGCATGGTGTGAATGCGAAAGGACGCTGAAATTATGAGGTAAATGCGACAGACAGACGCTCTGTGAAAATATCAGTCATGTGGATCGCCAAATATTAGTATAAAGTGCCTACGGGTAGAACATTGGGTGTAAGTATATAAATCTGCCCTAAGTTGAAACTTACATAGAGAGGGTTGTTTGATGCGATATTCTGTCGCTCAGTGCAATAAATACGGCCCCTTATTATATATTTATTATTATGTGACATTCTTACGGGTATAATATAAGTTCAAATTATTGTATATGATGATGTATATTCTAAGTCAAATATTCATAGCGTGTCTATAAAGATAAGATTTCCTGACGCTTAGTCGAATGAATAAGGCACGTATTAGTCAAAATAAAAGTCAGCAAGTGATAAAGTGAATAATTAGTATATAAGTGTGTGAGTGAATTAGTATATAAGTGTGTGAGTATTATGTATGACGAAACATTCCTTGAAAGGGTTTTTTCAGGCGATATTCTCACGCTCACTTGAATAAATAATGGCAGTAAGTATGTACAGTGCATTCTAGGGATGTAAACGTGTGTAATGTAAGTGGGAAAATATAATTGGAGTGAATAAATAAAGTAGATGATGAAACACGAGTGTTTGAGATCGTGGTTGCTACGTGAGTAGGCGCTAGCATATCGCTAAATGCCCTCGTAATGAATGAAAATAATTGAAAACCTTCACAGTGGTGGAGGAAAGGTTCTATGTAAAGGGGAAAATAATTGGAAAGTGATAAAACAATTTGGTATGTTGAAATACGAGTCATAGCGAGTGCGCTTACTAAGCTGATGTGCGCTAAACTTATGCTGCATGTCATCATAATGAATGAAAACATCTGAAAACACTTACAAACAGTTGTAATTGGTAAATTGTCATTGAAACAGAAGTATACAAGTAGAAAAAATGATAGGTTGACTCATACCAGAAACTTAGCATATAGCATGTTACGACTCGGACCTAACTCGCTATGCTCGCGCGATGGTACAATGCTTATTTTTCCTATATATGTGTCTGAAATCCATTATATTGTTACTGTTATTGTTTATTAGTTCAAATTCAATAAATGCAGAGGTGTTGTGTGTTGTTTGTCACATTATTCCTTACCATAAAAAACGTAAACGCATATCCAGCCCATTACAGAATACGATACCTGCGGGGGGAAACCGCACCTGTACAGACCACTTATAGACCGCAGGGACCACTTTCTTCATGATTTTCCATCGTTTCTCGACCTAAGCGGAAGTTTTAGAATAAAAAAAATTTTTCCAAAAAGGCTCGGGACTGGGGGATGTCATAGGTGCGGAAAGGCTCGGGACGTGACGGGTTAACCTTTCAATTCTTGTATCACCACTTACAGACCTACTGAAAAAGGGAGTTAAATTTGTCTGGACCGATAACTGTGAATCCTCTTTCAGCAAACTTAAAGCTATCCTATTAAGTCAGCCAGTGCTCGCTACTCCAAATTTTGCTAAGCCTTTTAAGATGGCTGTTGATGCAAGTGATACAGGAGCTGGGGCTGTTTTGCTGCAAGAGGATGATCAGGGTATTGAACACCCTGTATCTTATTACAGTAAGAAGTTCACTCCACCTCAAAAGAACTACTCAACTATTGAGAAAGAGCTTTTGGCCTTGATTTTGGGTTTACAGCATTTTTCATTTTATTTGTGTTCTGGTTTTGACCCCATAGTCATTTATACCGATCATAACCCACTGAAATTCCTTAGTAAGTTTAAAGATAAAAATCAGAGATTGACAAAATGGAGTTTACTTCTTCAGGAGTATTCATTAGACATACAACATGTCAAGGGGAAAGAAAATGTTATTGCAGATTGCTTATATAGACTTTAGACAAATT
>NC_136994.1:8758961-8798961 GCF_032717465.1 Coenobita brevimanus
AACTTCCTCATATTTCCCTTCACCTAGCCGTGGAAACTACCCTGAACCGACCCTGGTGAGTCGCTGTCAACCACAAGGGGGCGCTGCTTTTCTACAAGGTGTAAGTCATGAATTGTACAGAATGTGTAGGACTTCCATACAGAGGCAGTTGCTTACCTGTGATCGATCGGTATCCTCGGCCAAAAAGAGTATTCTATGACAAATAATTAAGGACTCCCGCAAGCCACACAGGGCACGGGCAGATCAAGACACTATAGAATATACCAAACAGCTATGGTGAACAACGAGGTTGAAATGATCAAGCGCTTATGATCGATCGGGTTACAGGACAACAAGGCCGCGCTATCAGTGGTCTGCCTATTGGTTTAATTCGGATGAAAATTGAGTTATAATGTTCACACACACACACACACACACACACACACACACACACACACACACACACACACACACAAGCGGTGATACAATGGACATCCCCACGCTATGCACGTCCTGTGGGTGTAAGAAATCGCATTGTGTTTCACTTCGGATATGAAATTGGAAAGTTTTTTTAACATTGCACCTTATTCCATGTACAGGCTATAAAAAAAGTTTCGGCACCCTTACGACACGATACATTATGATACACCACACGAAGCATTCCAAATCATCTCCTGAATTTCGGTGTGTGCTTGGTATCCATGGCCCTGTGTTGCTGGTGTGTGTTACTTCGTCCGCTAATGATGAAATCCAGTGGAAGAGTGAGAGACGTACAGGGGTATCAACCACACCACGTATTCTCGCCGTCTGTAACAGTGATCGTTGCGAAAGGTATCAGAGCAGGGGGTGCCGAAAATTTTTTTAGAGGGTGTAATTCTAAGCTGTCCTTTATTTTGTTGTGGAACTCTCATTGCCGGATCCTCTTAGTGGCTGGCCCACTAACGAATTCGTCTCTGAGTCACTTATTGTAGCAAGAAGAAATTAACTCGTTGTACTAGGAGAGCACCTGGCCATACTGGAGCCTCCATGATGGCTGCGTCAATCATACCAGCGTCTAACTGGACGCCAGGCCATGTTTCCCGGGGATATGAGCCATTCAGAAAGATTAAGTTGAGATTTTTTAATTACAGGTATACTAAGATTCCTTACGAGTTTGAAGTTAATTCATAGAGTCGTGTTAAGCAATTTTTGTTCCTTCTTAGGTCAACAGCTTCCAAGAATCCAGCAAAAAAACTGCTTGGCTGTTCCTGTTCAGTATACTCGCATATTATCACACCAGTGCTCAATCCTGCAGCACCATCTCACCTCTCCAGTTTATTGAATTTCTCTGACCTAATTGTATCAAAGAGAGATCGAAATCCTGCTCAACCTGAATTTTAAAAATGCTGGTCTGCTGGTGGCGAATCCCAACGGGGCGAGTTCTGTCTTTAATCTGCTGAGTTAGCTGAACCACAGTATTCAGAGTGGTTCATGAACCACCTGTGGAATATGCATTATATTACCTATCTCACCTTTAAATACACTCAGATGGAGCTACCCAGCTCTGTGTCACATCCACACACACATTTAACTGTATAGTCAACCACATGCGCTACCGGACACCTGTCACCAACCCCAACTACTCCATTAAACTTTGAAACTGCCACATCATATCAGACTGAACCACTATGGTACACTGATAAACAATCTACCTCACATTCAATTCTACCAGAATGAGGTCTACATTATTTTACTCTTGCCTCCAGTAGATGCATTTCGTAGCTGAAGGAGTGAAGGCATTAACGGAGATTCTTAGTAACCCATAACATATGACATAATTTCTCCAAGATGAATAACATCTTCTGGCATTAAACGGGTTAAAATTAAAAAGTCGGCCCACATTTTTGCTCCAGTCCTCCCCTCTTCTACCGTGAAAATAATGCCACAGAATTTTCCATAATTTGAAATCCTGCTGCCGTTGATTAACCTAATTTTAGGAGGACGCTGATGAGACTCTGCATAACGAACAGGAAGGCTGGAACACGACGTCTTTCATGATTCGCACCTTCTAATTTCTGATTCATTCTCCCCATCTCCCTCCTCCCAGATATTTAGTTACCGGTATATCGTTTTATCCCACTTATTCTTCTCAAGTCTGCTATCTATTAAGTCTCATTCAATCTCTTTTCACTAACGAACGTCTTCTCATGAAGTCCGATATCACCACTCATGCAAGTTTGTCTACTATCTGCATTTTATGGTACTCATTTCTTTCTGCTTCTTGAATGCTGGCAACATTATCATCATCAAGACGGTACCTGAATATTTGTGCATTGCTATATCTTTCCTAAGTTTTATATCATTCCTCCTTTTTTTTTTTTTTTTCACGAGGCATTATGCTGTTTGTTACAACAAATCTTTGATTCTTGTAAAAAAGAAAGCATATACTCGTATATGTATATAAGAAGACTTCCTAGTACCTCATCTTTATTTATTTTCTAAACAGCCCATTAATATCCCCTTTTTTTGGTTCTTATATCTTTTTAATGTCGATTTAGATTGCGTGAATAATGCACATGAATGCAATAAGAAAGCAAAATCAGAATTAAACCTGTAAGGATGAGGTGTTACAAAGCTTCCCATCCGTATGAGAATATCACCCTTGGTCACATAAACAAGGGGACTGACTACAGTAAGGCCTCAGTCTAATGCCAATATACCGGAATTGTATCCGACATTAACCTCTTAACCGCGGGGCGTCACTTTCGTGATGCTCGGCCACAATGGATCATACCGCGGGGTGTCACTTTTGTGATTCTGTGTTATTTTGAATTAATCCGGGCTCTCAAGTGGTGGCTTGTATCATCTATCAATACTGCCAATGTCCAACACTAGTCACCACTCCAAATCTCGTCTGTACTCCCAACCATTGTTGACAATTTAGCGATTTTACCCCCTTTGTGACTCCCCTCCCTACCTGCCCTCCATTACCCTGTCCTCTCACCTCCCACGCCGCACTGCGCTACGCAAATTTCCCCCGGATTTTTCCACAGATTTCATCCATTGAAATAAGCCCTATGCCCTA
The DNA here is from genome assembly GCF_032717465.1 of Coenobita brevimanus. NCBI lineage: Eukaryota > Metazoa > Arthropoda > Malacostraca > Decapoda > Coenobitidae > Coenobita > Coenobita brevimanus. The sequence continues at coordinate 8,762,005 of NC_136994.1, forward strand.
TACTTATACAAAATAATTTATACCAAAAAAAAAAAACAGGTAAGTGATAGCATTATACACCAGGAATTGGCTAATTATCACCTGACAACACCTCATGTGCATTCATTCGCTACATTACCACGGTAATTTCCCCTTTGAATTATGCCTTGTAATTGATGTCTGTAACAAAAATACATATCAGAAAGGAAGGGAGAAGCCTAAGTGACATTTACATTCACCTGGAACTACCTATTTCTTTATGTATTGCCGAGATTTTCAACCTATAAAAAATTAGCATGTAAGTTAGCAGCAGTCAGCCTAAGTGTCATTGTCAACCCTTCCCTTCTCAGATAAGCTGCGGCATTTAGTTCCTTGTCCTCCGCTGTAGTGAAACAATGTCGCACTCGCGCCCCGCCATTCCTGCCGCTTCTGCGCCCATTGCAAAGGGCCCCGTGACCTCTACCCCTAAAAAAAGTAGTGAGGGAAGTAGGAAAGGCCTTAGTGACTCTGCAGTGGCACGTGAACTAGCAGAATTGTCCATGGTGATGATGGACAGTGGTTTTGACTATTTGGGTGAATCGTGTGATGAGCCGGGTGAGGTTATTGTGCCAGAAACTGCTACAACGAGTGCTTCAGTGTCGGAATTAGTGTCTAGCTCCAAAGGAAAGGAGCCTTTAGTGCAGCAAGGACAGGAATTTGGGAAGGGAGTGAAAAGGCGGCGTGTTAGCCTCAGAACAATGCCCCCACGTGACCCAGCCAGCCATGAGTCACGAGTGCATTCACCTCCCTGTTCCCCAAGCCCCACTTCACTCATTTCTTTATCACCGTCGGCTGAGTTATCTCCGGAGTCTTCGTCGTCGGAGTCACCACCAGCATCAACAGTGAAGGCAGGCCATAGAGGTAGAGGTAAATCAAGGAGAGTGAAAAGCAGTGTAGCTAGTAGGGTAAGGGCTGCTAGTGCTGTACGGCAACCTAGGGTGCGAGTGACCTTGACCGAGATAAATCTGCCTCACAGCCACCCTCCACCACCACCACCACCACCCGCTCTACACCGCCACGCCAGGGAATCCTGGACGCCTTCGCGTGGACGGAAGGGTCAGATTTTGTGCCAGAAAATTTATTATTTGATGAGAGCTCCTCAGGAGTTCAGCCTGCCTTCACTATTCACGAAAATGCTGAGTGTGTGGACTACCTTTTGGCCTTCCTAGATGACGAAGTCATGCAGCACATATGTGATGAGACCAACAGGTATGAATCACAACGTGCTGCAAGTGGTACAGGTGCAGCCAAGATGCAACAGTGGTCCATACTGGGAGTGCAGGAGCTGTATGTGTTCTTTGCCTTCATGCTTCTCATGCCACACTCCAAGAAGCATGAGTTGGAAGAATACTGGTCCATGGACCCCTTACTACCCTCACCCACCTTCAATAAGTACATGGCCAGAGATCGCTTCCGGAACATCATGGGAAACCTGCACTTTGCCGACAACGATGTACCTTCCCAAACCAACCCACTCTGGAAGATCCGGGAGATTCTGAGCAGAATGAAGGATAAGTTTATGTCATTCTTCCACCCCTTTCAGAAGGTTGTCATTGACGAATCCTTGGTTTTATTCAGAGGACATCTTCGGTTTGTTCAGTACATTCCAAGCAAACGCCATCGCTTTGGAATTAAGTTCTTTGTACTGTGCGACTGTAAGACGGGGTACATCCTTGACTTCGTCATATATTCAGCCAGCACTGTCGATCTGGATAAAACACACCCCCTTGGCTTCTCAGGCTGTGTAGTGAAAGTGCTCCTAAAAAAGTATTTTGGTGGGAATCATGTGCAGTATACAGACAACTACTATACAGCACCGAAACTTGCCAAATACCTTTCTGAGCACGGCATTGGCTCCTGCGGCACTGTGAAAAGTAATCGTGCCCACTTCCTCAAATTCCCAGAGGCAGGAACCTCGCAGCGAGGAGACGTGCACCTACGCAAGTCTGAGAAGATGCTGGCAATACGGTGGCATGACAAGAGGGTCGTGCACATGCTCACCACCGTACATAAGGGGGAGATGAGAGACAGTGGGAAGGTCGACCGTAGGACAGGCGAACCTGTGATGAAACCTGATGCTGTGTTGGACTATAATTTCAACATGCGGCTGGTGGACAAGTCTGACATGATGATTGGTGAGATCGACTGCCTCAGGAAGAATACTAGGTGGTACAGGAAAGTTTTTCTGCATCTCATAGATATGACGATGCTGAACGCCTTCATCCTGTACAAGATGAAGGTCAAGCCACCCAAGTCTTTCTCCCTGAGGTTATTCGCCAGGACTTGTGTCCAGCAGCTGCTGGAAAGATATGGTAGGGTGACAGCAGCAACTCCAAGGCGCCATCCAGTAACACTTCCCGACCGACTTGAGCAGAGGGCGTATATGGATCAGCACAGACTTGACCTTATGCCTGCCACAGGGAAAAGGAAGGCTGCGATTCTCAGGTGTCAGGTATGTGCACATACCACCCGCCGCACACCTGAGCACAAACGCACCTCTTGGCAGTGCGCTGAGTGCCAGGTTCCCCTCTGTGTTACCTGCTTCTTCGATTACCACAGCCAGAAGCAGTTCTAACAGTGCAAGTGTGAAAGCAGAATAATTTGGAAATAATGTGTAAATAATGCGTAAATAATGTGTAAATAGCAGGTGAAAGCAATGGATGTTCAGTACATATGATTGAACAATGTATTATAGTTTTATCTTACTGAAAGTGACAGTGAATAACATAGTGTAAGTAAAATAGAAGGGTAAATATTGAAAATAGAATAGAAAATGTAAATAGTAATGTAAGTAATTAATAATATAAGAATATGAGTACAAATAATTTATGTTAAAACAGTAAAAGTGAATCCGTGGCTCTCTACATATTTTACTGAATGAAAAATTGAATGACTTCAGTGACAATAAACTAATACGACGGAAGGAAACTTATGGAGAAAGACTCCAGATATATATAAGTGTGATATTGTAATAGAAATATAAAGTGTGAGGGGTTTTATGAATAATAAATGACAGAGTACCAAGAGCGAACTAGCGCAAGTGCAACGATCAGACGCGCTCGTACGACGATCAGACGCGCTCGTAATTTCGATTGCTTTCACAGTGGGTTTTTTTTTGGTGTATGGATCCCAAACTACTTGAAAATCATAGAATTGTGTTTATAGTGTTTATATCTGGCTGTGGTAATCATATTACGGGTTGTCGGGAAGTGTAAAGTGGAGACTTCGTTACCTTATTTCAGAGGTCTCCACAAGTCCTACGGTAACGGACGAAGGCTCAACAAACATTCCAGGAGAAAGCTGAAGGTATGTGCCATGAGCATATGTAATTTTATTATTCTAGGACTAATAACTGATTTTTGGCAAATATTTTTTGAGAGTCTGTCGGAGCCCGAATAACCTCACGGGACACGCAAAAACATTGGTAAACATGCCCGCGGTGTAGAGGTTTATATATACAGTATACAGTATATATATATATATATATATATATATATATATATATATATATATATATATATACTGTTACGGAACAGAGAAAGATAATGTACACTTTAAGTGAGAATACGAAAAGTCACTACTGTCCCGTAAAGTTCAAGGTTCAAAACAGAAGAGTTAGGTAAAATTACAAGTTAAAGTTTAATGCTTAAACTAACAACAAAACATTCAGGACTCATAAGGATAATGTAATGGCAAAAACAGGTTGAATATATGGTTAACTGCAATAGCCTCTATTAACACGAAATTAGCATGAGTAAATTTATCTATGTCAGCCCTGATAAAATGAGATACCAGATAATACTCAGTGAATGCAAGATAAATTATTACAGATACAAAATAATATTAAAACTGATGGACATAAAGATCCCTACATGAATCACAAAAACTTCACTAGGCCTACAAATTAAAATTATGCTATACAGTACAAGAAAAAATACAACAGTTATACTCAAATTACACACAGCTGCTAGATGTTTGGAGATTTCTTGAGCACTCACAATAATAATATCTGTACAGGGGAGGACAGAGATGTGAACAAAATGAGGAGCAGATCTAAGTGGCCATGATGCAGAGACTGAGCTCATTATATAGGGGCCAGCAGAGCTTGATACAACTTGTAAGAAGGACGCGCAAATGAAGCCATGGGGACAAAGAGCTGAAAATCCCGCTCTGGATAACAGAGAGAACGACTTACTCTACTATACGGTAGAAGGGGGGAACTGAGGCAGAACACGCTCGTGATCAAACATGCAGCAACTGTGCGTTAAAATTACACAAAGGATGATGAAATCATACGCTATGTAAAACCTCCCCACAAAGAAAAAAGAAATTTACAAAGAAAATTTCTTATTACTCTAAAACAATCTGTATATGGCATTACAGACCATGCAAAGGTCCTTCCTAATGTTACAAAAAATGAGATCTCCCTAGCACGTTAAGTCATAGGTACTTGCCAGTATCCCTTTAACAAATCAAACTTACTTATGTACCTAGCCTTTCCGATCTTGTCTATGCAATCTTCCACGCGAGGGAGAGGGTAAGTGTCTGTTTTGGTTATCTGATTAACACGTCTGTAGTCAATGCAAAGCCGCTGTTACCCACCCGGCTTAGGGACCAGAGTGACAGGACAACTCCACTCGCTCTGACAGGGCTCAATCATCTTGTGGTCCAACAGGTAGCCAAGCTCCTTCTGGATGAGAGGAACTTTCACTGGGTTCACACGGTAAGGAGGCAATTTAATTGGCTTTGCGTCTCCAACATCGACATCATGCATCAACACAGTGGTTCTTCCTGGAGTGGCACGTAACACTAGCGGGTACTCCTGCAGTAATGCCGAAAACTCCTGCCTTTCCTTGGGAGGTAGATGAGAAAGCTTAGTCTGGAGATCATTCATGATATCAGGATTCTTCCCCAAACTATCACTCAGGCTCATACTGCATGGGAGAGCTTCACTTGCAGACTCGGGTGGAACAGCTACAGTGCAGACTGGATTATTTTCGTCCCGCCTGTGATATAACTTTAGCATGTTGATGTGACATAGTTGCTTGCTCTTTCTACAATCTGGTGTGGCGATGACATAGTTGACATCACTGAGTTTCTTCTCCACGAAATAAGGACCACTAAACTTGGCTTGAAGAGGTTGCCCATGAACTGGTAGCAGAATCAAAACCTGATCTCCTGGCTGAAAGTGGCGTAACCTGGACTTCTTGTCATACCAAGTCTTCATCTTCTGAGCAGCTCCAAAATTCTCTCTCGCCAGCTGTAAAGCAGTGGACAGCCGTTCTTTGAACTTCATCACATACTCCAGCAGGTTGACGTCATCTTCCTCCGACAGCCAGCATTCCTTGAGTAACTTAAGGGGTCCTCTTACTTCATGGCCAAACAGTAGTTCAAAAGGTGAGAAGCCCAGTGATTCATTTGGAGATTCTCTTGCAGCAAATACAACGAATGGAAGACCTTTATCCCAGTCTTTCTGATGTTCCAAACAGCATTTCTTGAGCATCGATTTGAGTGTTTGATGATATCTCTCCAACGCTCCTTGGGTCTGGGGATGGTAAGCTGAAGACGTGATCTGGGTGATGCCCAACTCTTTCAGAGACTGCTTGAAAACGTTTGACATGAAATTACTTCCCGGTCTGACTGTACCTCCTTGGGCAGACCAAACTTTGTGAAGAACCCTAGCATTTCCTTAACCACGTTCTTTGCTGAGATGTTTCTAAGTGGAATGGCTTCAGGATAACGAGTAGCCATATCAATCAGGGTCAACACATAAGAAAATCCTGAAGAAGTCTTAGGAAGAGGGCCCACAATATCCACCAACACACGGGTGAAAGGCGCCTCAAAAGGAGGAATGGGAACTAGAGGTGCAACCTTTTCGGTCTGATTACACTTCCCCACAACTTGACAGGTGTGACAAGACTTACAATACCAGGAAACATCCCTGAAGATACCTGGCCAGTAAAAGTGTTTCAAAATGCGTGCCACAGTCTTCCTCACTCCAAGGTGTCCTGCCAAACTGGAATCATGAGCCACTCTAATGATATCCTGCCTACAAACACGAGGGATGACAACTTGATGTACAACCTCCCATTCACAGTCGGCTGATGCTGTTGGGGGTCTCCACTTCCTCATAAGTACTCCTGACTTTACATAATAACAAGTAGAAGCACCGGCTGACTCTTCTTCACTGTAAGCAGAGTTAGCTAGACCTTTCAACTCAGGGTCAGCAACCTGCAACTCAACCAACTCTTGACGAGACAAATTATCAACACTACGGGGTACTGCCTCATCTGGTGAGTGGTCCAAATTAGCAAGAAAAGTGTCAGCTAGGATAACATCATCATCATCATTATCCTCTAAATCACCAGTAACTTTAGACTTAGCCCTAGTGACAGCACATGCAGGGAACACATCAGGGACATCACAATCCTGGGACACAGCCACTGGCTCACTAGACAACTGAGGAGCCGGACACACTTGACTTCCACCAATATCATTTCCAAGTAAGAAAGTTACACCTGACATTGGGAGTGTCTCAACCAACCCAACCATAACGGAACCATTAACAAAACCAGACTCTAAATTCACTCTGCACAGAGAGACAGAGAAGTAATTATTCCCTACACCTTGTAAGATTACAGTTTCATCAGAGGAATTAACATTAGAGCCTAGAACACTGGTCAGCATAAGGGATTGGCAAGCACCTGTATCACGATATATTTTAACTGATTTCCTGTCATTACTGTCCAGAGGACTGACAAAACCATCAGACAGGAAATTAGCACATGAACTCTTGAGAGTGTCACCCACGTTACTGCTCAAAAGAGGAGCTCCATCATGAGAATTTAAGTTACTCCTCAAAGCAGGTTCAGTTAACTCAGTTAAAGAATTCTGGGAACTCTCAAGAGTGGACACTAGACCAATTGACTGAATATTTAAAGACTCCTTTTTGTTCACATCACGCTGTCTCCTGAAACATCTCTCCGTAGTATGACCAAGCTTACTACAATAAGTACATTTACTTTTCTGAAATCTAGAGGTGAAGCTGGTATTTACTTCCTGAGAAACATCATCCTTATTCTCTTTCCTGTTACCTGTACTCTGAGTAGAGGCAACGTACTTACTCTCAGCTTTCCCTTTTTCTTTAGAATATCTCTTGTGAGTGAGAACATACTCATCAGCTAAAACTGCAGCATCAGACAAATTATCTATTCTTTTCTCATCAAGATATAGGCTTACATCTTTACTAATACACCTTTTGAAGTCCTCCAGCAAAATCATCTGCTTAAATTTGTCAAAATCAGAATCCACATTCTTAGAATTTAACCACTGCTCTAACAAATCTTCTTTGATTTTTGCATACTCAACATGGGATTGCTTATCTTGCTTGTAAGTTGTCCTAAATTTTACTCTATAGGCTTCAGGAACAAGCTCATAGGCCTTAAGAATCAAGCTCTTAACTACATCATAATTATCAGATTGATCCTGCGGCAAAGATGCATAAGTTACTTGAGCTTTACCGGTGAGAACACTCTGAAGGAGTACTGGCCAATACTTTTTGGGCCAATTAAAACCTGCAGCTACCCTCTCAAACAACTGAAAATACTTTGTTAAATCAGATTCATTAAAAGGAGGGACAAGTTTAACATTTTTAGCCACATCAAAATCATCAGAGCTAGATGATCCAGTTCCACCTTGTTTCATGCGATACTCATGGTCTGCCTGAATCCTAGGAATTTCAACTTGTGCCTCAGCCTCCTTAGCTTTTGCCTGAAATTCAGCCTCCTTAGCTCTTGCCTGAAATTCAGCCTCCTTAGCCTGTGCTTGAAATTCAGCTTCCTTCACACGAGCCTCCTGCAGGGCTAGCTGTAACTTAGCTAATTCAATCTGCGTTTGCTCATTTCGAGGAGTTACATTAAACAAGCTTTCATTAATCATGTCAACAATTTGATCTTTAGAATGATGAGAGCGAACAGCAATTCCCAATTGTTGAGCAACAAGCTTAAGTTCATTCTTTGTTCTGTTTTCTATATCACACACTGTTTGCACATTTGACAAAAAATCTTTGGCTTCATCAAGTGTAGTAATAGTAGACATAATTAATAAGTAACAGTCACAAAATATCAAGCAATATCCTTATGATAATATCCTGAATATCCTGATATGAGGTCGCCAAATTTATGTTACGGAACAGAGAAAGATAATGTACACTTTAAGTGAGAATACGAAGAGTCACTACTGTCCCGTAAAGTTCCAGGTTCAAAACAGAAGAGTTAGGTAAAATTACAAGTTAAAGTTTAATGCTTAAACTAACAACAAAACATTCAGGACTCATAAGGATAATGTAATGGCAAAAACAGGTTGAATATATGGTTAACTGCAATAGCCTCTATTAACACGAAATTAGCATGAGTAAATTTATCTAAGTCAGCCCTGATAAAATGAGATACCAGATAATACTCAGTGAATGCAAGATAAATTATTACAGATACAAAATAATATTAAAACTGATGGACATAAAGATCCCTACATGAATCACAAAAACTTCACTAGGCCTACAAATTAAAATTATGCTATACAGTACAAGAAAAAATACAAGAGTTATACTCAAATTACACACAGCTGCTAGATGTTTGGAGATTTCTTGAGCACTCACAATAATAATATCTGTACAGGGGAGGACAGAGATGTGAACAAAATGAGGAGCCGATCTAAGTGGCCATGATGCAGAGACTGAGCTCATTATATAGGGGCCAGCAGAGCTTGATACAACTTGTAAGAAGGACGCGCAAATGAAGCCATGGGGACAAAGAGCTGAAAATCCCGCTCTGGATAACAGAGAGAACGACTTACTCTACTATACGGTAGAAGGGGGGAACTGAGGCAGAACACGCTCGTGATCAAACATGCAGCAACTGTGCGTTAAAATTACACAAAGGATGATGAAATCATAGGCTATGTAACAATATATATATATATATATATATATATATATATATATATATATATATATATATATATATATCACGGAGTGCGGCAGCACTTCGTAAGTAGGAATGGTGCAGGTTCAAAGTGGCGTCCTCTCCTATTGGGCATAGGAGCATTCGCGGGGAAAACGGTCTCAAAGCTTAGATCTAAGCTTATGAACTTAAAGACTTTCGCTATTCAAATGCAAAACTACTTGCAAAGTCTTGCTAACCTTCGTAGGAGTCGCAAATTCAAACAGCAAATATATCGATTTTGTTCTTTCTTTCTCCTTCGTCAGTCATAACTCCAAAACAAAAAGGCATACGCGAGCGTATTATAAACCAAAATGCTGCTTGTCAAGTGCAGATGTTCCTTACCGTCTTTAGAAAAGTATTCAGGTTATGGTTCGCAAGTTACGACCTGAAAACCGCATCGAGATCACCCGTAAGTGCGCCATTTTGCGCAATATTGGTTGACTTCAGCTCGCCTGCAGTTAAAGAACGTACCAAAACACTTCTTTTCACAGGAAGACTCCCTCGTGTTAGTCTTCCAGTGTGCTATGCATGTAACAATCCAAATCTAACACTTGCATTATGTATAATTTTACTTCCACAAAAAATCAAACAAGAAAACAAAAGTTTTCCTCTAAAATGGTTGTTAAGAAGTAGGGATGGCAAAAGTGCACAGATAAGAGATTTAGAAGAAAAAAAAAAAAAAACAGGAGCAAAAGAGCATTCAGGATGGGAGGAGATTTGCAGACTTATACCCATTACTACTTTCCACACTTTAACCACAAACTTGTAGCTGGTGGAATGTAGTAATGTGGATGGGATGTTGTAAATTCTGGATCACCAGGAGCAACAAAGAGGCAATACTAAAACCAGAACCATGACGTGCAGTTGACGTGAAACTGTGGTATGGTAATGATCTAGGTAAAAACACAAAGCCGAAAACAAGCAACAAAAATAAATTTCTAAAGGAACAGGAAAAGCAATAAGGTAGGGAGACTATTGGGGTAAGAAACAAATAGCCAAGATGTCCGTGGTGATGACACCCACTGTGCTGAGGCTCCAAGAGGAACCTTGTAAAGGGAAAGTTATACAGAAACAAGAAAAGAAGTAAGGCAGGGAGAGCACTGAAGTCAGAAGCAAAGAGCCGAGATGCCTGAGGTGGCGACGTTCACTAAGTCTTGGGTTCCAGAAAGAAAGTTGTGAGGCAAAGTTTGAAGCTTGTCATGCACTGATGAACCAGGTAGCGCTACGGGTTTTCTCTTTCCGCCAGAACGCTGAAGAGGGCCTTTTTCTCCCTCTTTTTTATATTCAGCACCCTATATTGGCTGTATCGTTTGTCGTTTTTTCTGATTTTTATTTCTGTCAGTTTTCGCATTTCTTCGCAAATAGTGAAGAAATATTTCCAAGAGCTTAGCAACGAACAAATAAATTCATGATTAATGTGAGTGGAGATAAAACATTCTAAGTGAAGGAAATACTTACAGGGTCCAGGCAGAACAGCTTTATCACTGATAGGAACACTGTATTCTGTTCCGAATATTGGCAGTTATGAATGTGAATGTCGTGTTCCTTACAGTTAACATGCTAATTGTTAAAGTAAGAAACTAAGGAGAGAAGTTACACTGTTAATGGTTAGTATGACACAGTTTGAGAAGCTTGTCCAAAAAGTATGTAGAGTGAACCAGGCAAAGTGAGGCAAGTAAATGATACTGGCTGAAATTACTTCCAACAGGTTTGTAAAATATTGTTGCGCCTTTGAGCGTCTCTCCGTATGCGAGTCAAGTTCTGCTTGGGACATACTGTAGCTTTACCGAAATTATGGCATTTTTAAAAATCTATGATTAGCAATGGTATTTGTCGTTGCTCTGGTTAATCTAGGTAAGGTTTAAACAAAAAGAAAATGAGATGATAATGAAAAAGCAGAGATATCTACTGTAAGGTCTGGCGAGTAGCTAGCATACTGCACAACTTGATAAGTGGAAAGTAACTCATTATCCACGCAGAAACACAATTAAAATTTTTAACTACATTCTGACGTACTGGCCAAAACTTTACTTAACATCCTAATATATCAGGGTAACATAAAACAAGGAGAGGACAGGAACAAGACAGTGAAGGAAAGTGGATGAAAACCCGTGTCGCTGTGAAATGAGAGACCCAGTTTGACTTTTGGAATTATCATGCGAGTTGTGAAGGCAACATAAAAACAAAGCCCCTGGCGACCACTTATGGCTGCCATATTCCCCGTACCCTTACCCACTCCCCTGCTGTATGATCACATCCCGTATCCTCCTGCATCCTCACCCTCTACTTCCAGTTATTTACACACACACACACACACACACACACACACACACACACACACACACACACACACACACACACACACATACACACACAGTGAGGTAAAGCCGGTAATTTTGAAGGTCTAAATGACTTTTTAATCGCACGGAAGGCGAAACTAAAGGCTAGAATTCCTCAAGACTGCTCCCTCCAGTAAAAAATAGAAACAAAATAATAGAGACAGATCATTAATCCGTTCATTTCAAGATGCCTGGATACAAATCGTTTTTTTTTTTTATGCAAGAAAGAAGGAACCAAAGGCTAGAAGTCCGTAAAATTCATCCCTCCATGAAGAAAACACAATATAACAGAGAGCCAAATTCAAGATTTGTTCCTTTCGAGATGCCTGGACACACTGCGTTTGAGAGACTAGAGGTCATAGGCAGTAAGAAATAAAGATAGAGGAAGACAGTTCCAGTGTTGACCTGTTGCATAGATGAAGGACTGGGAGCAACAGTTAACTCTTGCATTAGAGAGTTGGACAGAAAGAGGATGACAGTTTGTTCCAAGACGGGTGGTACGCTCCCGCCGCTGTGGTGGAGGGACGCAAGCAGACAGTTCAAAGGAGGTGTGACCAATGAAGCGACAGAAAAGAGATAAAAATGCAACAGTGCAGCGGGAGCCAGTAAGAGGAGAGATAAGACGAAAAGCCTTTATCTCCACCCTATTGAGAAGAGCTGTATGTGCGGGAGCCTCCCCACACACGAGAATCGTACACTACACAGGGGAAAACAAAACCAGTACATAAAGTCAACAATTGCGCAGGGGTAAAGAAGGCACGGAGTCAGCTTAGCACACCTAATCTCTTGGAAGCAGCTTTTACAAGAGAGGTAACATGATCTTTCCTAAATAAATCCCAAGAGAATGAAGCCCAAAGTACTCATGTGTTTAAGCATGATGCAGGATTTACTTGTAAAAAAAAATACTCCTGTGGAAATTTTTGACGGGTTGAGAGGTGTAAAAACTGAGTTTTTGAGGCATTAAAAACATCAAGATTACTTTTACCCCCATCAGAGGTGTGATCAAGTCAGACATTAGGTGTTCCATAGCCCTTATCCCTTGTTTGCTGAAGTAACTGCTGAAATGGACGCTGTGGAAAGCGAATGGAAAGGTGAAGGGTGAGTAATCAACATATGAGTGGACAGGGGTTAGATGTACACCTTAGAAGGTCACCGATGAACAAAAAGGAAGAGACTTGGTGATAGAACAGAAACCTGAGAAACACCACTATTGACAGCTCCAGGAGAAGTATGGTGGAGGAGAGTTAATGAGACGAAAAGCCTTTGACTCTACCCTGCTGAGAAGAGCGTTACGTGGAAAGGCTCCCCACACATATGAGTTGACAACAGAGAGAAGATAACCCCTGTATCAAGTTAACAACTGTGCGGGCGTAAAGAATGCACGGAGTCTACCTAGCACATCTAATGTTTTGGAAGCAGATTCTACAAGGGAGGTAATATAATCTTTCCATAATAAACCACGAAAAAATTAAACCCCAAATGTGTTCAGATATGACTGAGTAATTTACTGTTTTGCTCGTTTTCCTGGGCATTCCGTTGATTAATTCTACATATGGCTATGCTTTCCCGTTCATATTCCTGAATCCTCCCCGTTCGATTGTATCGTGATGTATGGTTAGGCTGTAGAGGATGGTGATGGTGGTGATGATGATATACTGACACCTCTTCTTCTCCTACTCATTCCCATGATGTGGTGCTGATTATCTTTTAAACAGGTACGTCTATGGCGCAGCTGTTATGATTGTTTCTATATACGTTCGCATGTATGTATGCATATACGTATGTATGTCCCGTACGTATGTTAACGAAATATCAGCCACTGATCCAACTTGGGTTATTTTAAAAATGTTACTTTAACTGTGCATGGGTTTGGGAAGAAATGATTATTGTCTCAGGTCAGGGACCAAAGTTCAGGGTGCAGAAAACATTTTATGAATGGCTGACGCGAGATATATATATATATATATATATATATATATATATATATATATATATATATATATATATATATATATATATATATATTTATATATATTTATATATATATATATATATATATATATTTATATATATATATATATATATATATATATATATATATATATATATATATATATATATATATATATATATATATATATATATATATATATATATATATATATATATATATATATATATATATATATATATATATATATATATATATATATATATATATATATATATATATATATATATATATATATATATATATATATATATATATATATATATATATATATATATATATATATATATATATATATATATATATATATATATATATATATATATATATATATATATCTGACGCGAGATATATATATATATATATATATATCTTTTCATCTCATCAGCCGTTTGTGTGTCCACTGCAGGACCGGCCTATCCCGACCGAAGTGAGGACGATACAGCCAATGTATCTCTACCAAATGGCTTAGACTGTCTAGTAGAGATTGTATGTAGGGTGAGAAGTGCTTGTAAGTGTAATTGTAGTGTTGGAGTGGCTTTGGATGTGTGTGTAGTCTGTGAACCAAGTGTAATCGGCCCACGCAAGCCGACTAGGTGCAAGCATACTTTATAGTATGCGACAATCGTTCAACCACGGCACCTCTTGTGTCCGCCAGTGCAGTAAGTGGCCTGAAGAACGCTCCCAAAGATTATTACCCTGGCGGGGAGCAAACCCTAGTACTTCAGTGAACGAAAACGCACACTTTTCCACTGTACCTCCATATATATATATATATATATATATATATATATATATATATATATATATATATATATATATATATATATATATATATATATATATATATATATATATTGTTACGGAACAGCGAAAGATAATGTACACTTTAAGTGAGAATACTAAAAATCACTACTGTCCCGTAAAGTTCAAGGTTCAAAACAAAAGAGTTAAGTAAAATTACAAGTTAAAGTTTAATGCTCAAACTAACAACAAAACATTCAGGACTCATAAGGATAATGTAATGGCAAAAAACAGGTTAAATATATGGTTAACTGCAATAGCCTCTATTAACACGAAATTAGCATGAGTAAATTTATCTAAGTCAGCCCTGATAAAATGAAAATACACTGGGTAATGCTCAATTAATGCAAGATAAATTATTAAAGATACAAACTATTATGAACAATGGCTGACAATAAGAACCCTTAAATAAAATACAAAAACCTCACTAGGCCTACAAATTAACAACTTATGCTATACAGTACAAGAAAAAATGCAACAACAGTTATACTCAAATTACACACAGCTGCTAGATGGTTGGAGACTTCCTGAGCACTCACAATAATAATAACTGTACAGGGGAGGACAGAGATGTGAACAAAATGAGGAGTAGATCTAAGTGGCAATGATGCAGAGACTGAGCTCATTATATAGGGGCCGGCAGAGCTTGATACAACTTGTAAGAAGGACGCGCAAATGAAGCCATGGGGACAAAGAGTTGACAATCCCGCTCTGAACAACAGAAAGGACGACTTACTCTACTATAACGGTAGAAGGGGGACTGAGGCAGAACACGCTCGTGATCAAACATGCAGCATACTGTGCGTTAAAATTACACAAAGGATGATGAAATCATAGGCTATGTAACACCTCCCCACAAAGAAAAAGAAATTTATAAAGGAAATTTCTTATTACTCTAAAACAATCTGTCTAAAGTCTAGATAAGCAATCTGCAATAACATTTTCTTTCCCCTTGACATGTTGTATGTCTAATGAATACTCCTGAAGAAGTAAACTCCATCTTGTCAATCTCTGATTTTTATCTTTAAACTTACTAAGGAATTTCAGTGGGTTATGATCGGTATAAATGACTATGGGGTCAAAACCAGAACACAAATAAAATGAAAAATGCTGTAAACCCAAAATCAAGGCCAAAAGCTCTTTCTCAATAATTGAGTAGTTCTTTTGAGGTGGAGTGAACTTCTTACTGTAATAAGATACAGGATGTTCAATACCCTGATCATCCTCTTGCAGCAAAACAGCCCCAGCTCCTGTATCACTTGCGTCAACAGCCATCTTAAAAGGCTTAGCAAAATTTGGAGTAGCGAGCACTGGCTGACTTAATAGGATAGCTTTAAGTTTGTTGAAAGAGGATTCACAGTTATCGGTCCAGACAAATTTAACTCCCTTTTTCAGTAGGTCTGTAAGTGGTGATACAAGAATTGAAAAGTTAAGAACAAATCTCCGGTAGTAACCTACCATTCCCAAAAATCTTTGTAGCTCTTTCCTACTTTTAGGTCTGGGAAGATCACTTATAACCTGAACCTTAGCTCCTGGTGGTGCAACATGTCCATCACCAATTACATACCCAAGGTACTGAACTTTAGCATGACCAAACTCACACTTTGATAAATTAGCTACAAGATTAGCCTGAACTAAACGCTCAAGAAATTTACTGACATGGCATAGGTGATCTTTCCAGTTGTCACTGAAGATTAATACATCATCAATATAAACGACACACCCTGCCAAACCCTCTGTTACAACATTCATGAGCTTCTGAAATGTGGCTGGTGAATTCTTCATACCATATGGCATTACAGAACATGCAAAAGTCTTTCCTAGTGTTACAGAACATGAGATCTCCCTAGCACGTTCAGTCATAGGTACTTGTCAGTATCCCTTTAACAAATCAAACTTACTTATGTACCTAGCCTTTCCGATCTTGTCTATGCAATCTTCCACGCGAGGGAGAGGGTAAGTGTCTGTTTTGGTTATCTGATTAACACGTCTGTAGTCGATGCAAAACCGCTGTGACCCACCTGGCTTAGGGACTAGAGTGACAGGAGAACTCCACTCGCTCTGACAGGGCTCAATCATCTTGTGGTCCAACAGGTAGCCAAGCTCCTTCTGGATGAGAGGAACTTTCACTGGGTTCACACGGTAAGGAGGCAGTTTAATTGGCTTTGCGTCTCCAACATCGACATCATGCATCAACACAGTGGTTCTTCCTGGAGTGGCACGGAACACTTGCGGGTACTCCTGCAGTAATGCTGAAAACTCCTGCCTTTCCTCGGGAGCTAGATGAGAAAGCTTAGTCTGGAGATCATTCATGATATCAGGATTCTTCCCCAAACTATCACTCAGGCTCATAGTGCGTGGGAGAGCTTCACTTGCAGACTCGGATGGAACAGCTACAGTGCAGACTGGATTATTTTCGTCCCGCCTATGATATAACTTTAGCATGTTGATGTGACATAGTTGCTTGTTCTTTCTACGATCTGGTGTGGCGATGACATAGTTGACATCACTGAGTTTCTTCTCCACGAAATAAGGACCACTAAACTTGGCTTGAAGAGGTTGCCCATGAACTGGTAGCAGAATCAAAACCTGAACTCCTGGCTGAAAGTGGCGTAACCTGGAGTTCTTAAAATACCAAGTCTTCATCTTCTCCTGAGCAGCTCCTAAATTCTCTCTCGCCAGCTGTAAAGCAGTGGACAGCCGTTCTTTGAACTTCATCACATACTCCAGCAGGTTGACGTCATCTTCCTCCGACAGCCAGCATTCCTTGAGTAGCTTAGGGGGTCCTCTTACTTCATGGCCAAACAGTAGTTCAAAAGGTGAGAAGCCCAGTGATTTATTTGGAGATTCTCTTGCGGCAAACACAACGAATGGAAGACCTTTATCCCAGTCTATCTGATGTTCCAAACAGTATTTCTTGAGCATCGATTTGAGTGTTTGATGATATCTCTCCAACGCTCCTTGGTTCTGGGGATGGTAAGCTGAAGACGTGATCTGGGTGATGCCCAACTCTTTCAGAGACTGCTTGAAAACATTTGACATGAAATTACTTCCCCGGTCTGACTGTACCTCCTTGGGCAGACCAAACTTTGTGAAGAACCCTAGCATTTCCTTAACCACGTTCTTTGCTGAGATATTTCTAAGTGGAATGGCTTCAGGATAACGAGTAGCCATATCAATCAGGGTCAACACATAAGAAAATCCTGAAGAAGTCTTAGGAAGAGGGCCCACAATATCCACCAACACAAGGGTGAAAGGCGCCTCAAAAGGAGGAATAGGAACTAGAGGTGCAACCTTTTCGGTCTGATTACACTTCCCCACAACTTGACATGTGTGACAAGACTTACAATACCAGGAAACATCCCTGAAGATACCTGGCCAGTAGAAGTGTTTCAAAATGCGTGCCACAGTCTTCCTCACTCCAAGGTGTCCTGCCAAACTGGAATCATGAGCCACTCTAATGATATCCTGCCTACAAACACGAGGGATGACAACTTGATGTACAACCTCCCATTCACAGTCGGCTGATGCTGTTGGGGGTCTCCACTTCCTCATAAGTACTCCTGACTTTATATAATAACAAGTAGAAGCACCAGTTGACTCTTCCTCACTGCAAGCAGAGTTAGCTAGACCTTTCAACTCAGGGTCAGCAACCTGCAACTCAACCAACTCTTGACGAGACAAATTATCAACACTACGGGGTACTGCCTCATCTGGTGAGTGGTCCAAATTAGCAAGAAAAGTGTCAGCTAGCATAACATCATCAACATCATTATCCTCTAAGTCACCAGTAACTTTAGACTTAGCCCTAGTGACAGCACATGCAGGGAACACATCAGGGACATCACAATCCTGGGCCGCAGCCACTGACTCACTAGACAACTGAGGAGCTGGACACACTTGACTTCCAACAATATCATTTCCAAGTAAGAAAGTTACACCTGACATTGGGAGTGTCTCAACCAACCCAACCATAACGGAACCATTAGCAAAACCAGACTCTAAATTCACTCTGCACAGAGGGACAGAGAAGTAATTATTCCCTACACCTTGTAAGATTACAGTTTCATCAGAGGAATTAACATTAAAGCCTAGAACACTGGTCATCATAAGGGATTGGGAAGCACCTGTATCACGATATATTTTAACTGATTTCCTGTCATTACTGTCCAGACGACTGACAAAACCATCGGACAGGAAATTAGCACATGAACTCTTGAGAGTGTCACCCACGTCACTACTCAAAAGAGGAGCTCCATCATGAGAATTTAAGTTACCACTCAAAGCAGGTTCAGTTAACTCAGTTAAAGAATTCTGGGAACTCTCAAGAGTGGACACTAGACCAATTGACTGAATATTTAAAGACTCCTTTTTGTTCACATCACGCTGTCTCCTGAAACATTTCTCCGTAGTATGACCAAGCTTACTACAATAAGTACATTTACTTTTCTGAAATCTAGAGGTGAAGCTGGTATTTACTTCCTGAGAAACATCATCTTTATTCTCTTTCCTGTTACCTGTACTCTGAGTAGAGGCAACGTTCTTACTCTCAGCTTTCCCTTTTTCTTTAGAATATCTCTTGTGAGTGAGAACATATTCATCAGCTAAAACTGCAGCATCAGACAAATTATCTATTCTTTTCTCATCAAGATATAGGCTTACATCTTTACTAATACACCTCTTGAAGTCCTCCAGCAAAATCATCTGCTTAAATTTACCAAAATCAGAATCCACATTCTTAGAATTTAACCACTGCTCTAACAAATCTTCTTTGATTTTTGCATACTCAACATGGGATTGCTTATCTTGCTTGTAAGTTGTCCTAAATTTTACTCTATAGGCTTCAGGAACAAGCTCATAGGCCTTAAGAATCAAGCTCTTAACTACATCATAATTATCAGATTGATCCTGAGGCAAAGATGCATAAGTTACTTGAGCTTTACCGGTGAGAACAGTTTGAAGGAGTACTGGCCAATACTGTTTGGGCCAATTAAAACCTGTAGCTACCCTCTCAAACAACTGAAAATGCTTTGTTAAATCAGATTCATTAAAAGGAGGGACAAGTTTAACATTTTTAGCCACATCAAAATCATCAGAGCTAGATGATCCAGTTCCACCTTGTTTCATGCGATACTCATGGTCTGCCTGAATCCTAGCAATTTCAACTTGTGCCTCAGCCTCCTTAGAACGGGCCTGAAATTCAGCCTCCATAGCATGAGACTCCGCCTCCTTAGCCTGAGCCTCCTGCAGGGCTAGCTGTAACTTAGCTAATTCAATCTGCGTTTGCTCATTTGGAGGAGTTACATTAAACAAGCTTTCATTAATCATGTCAACAATTTGATCTTTAGAATGATGAGAGTGAACAGCAATTCCCAATTGTTGAGCAACAAGCTTAAGTTCATTCTTTGTTCTGTTCTCTACATCACACACTGTTTGCACATTTGACAAAAAATCTTTGGCTTCATCAAGTGTAGTAATGGTAGACATCATGAATAAATCACAGTCACAAAATATCAAGCAATATCCTTATGATAATATCCTGAATATCCTGATAAGAGGTCGCCAAATTTATGTTACGGAACAGCGAAAGATAATGTACACTTTAAGTGAGAATACTAAAATCACTACTGTCCCGTAAAGTTCCAGGTTCAAAACAAAAGAGTTAAGTAAAATTACAAGTTAAAGTTTAATGCTCAAACTAACAACAAAACATTCAGGACTCATAAGGATAATGTAATGGCAAAAAACAGGTTAAATATATGGTTAACTACAATAGCCTCTATTAACACGAAATTAGCATTAGTAAATTTATCTAAGTCAGCCCTGATAAAATGAAAATACACTGGGTAATGCTCAGTTAATGCAAGATAAATTATTACAGATACAAACTATTATGAACAATGACTGACAATAAGAACCCTTACATAAATTACGAAAACCTCACTAGGCCTACAAATTAAAAACTTATGCTATACAGTACAAGAAAAAATGTAACAACATTTATACTCAAATTACACACAGCTGCTAGATGGTTGGAGACTTCCTGAGCACTCACAATAATAATAACTGTACAGGGGAGGACAGAGATGTGAACAAAATGAGGAGTAGATCTAAGTGGCAATGATGCAGAGACTGAGCTCATTATATAGGGGCCGGCAAAGCTTGATACAACTTGTAAGTAGGACGCGCAAATGAAGCCATGGGGACAAAGAGTTGACAATCCCGCTCTGAACAACAGAAAGGACGACTTACTCTACTATAACGGTAGAAGGGGATCTGAGGCAGAACACGCTCGTGATCAAAAATGCAGCATACTGTGCGTTAAAATTACACAAAGGATGATGAAATCATAGGCTATGTAACAATATATATATATATATATATATATACATGTATATATATATATAGATAGATAGATAGATAGATATATTTATATATATATATATATATATATATATGTTACAGAACAGAGAGAGATAATGAACACTTCAAGTGAGAATACTAAAATCACTACTGTCCCGCAAAGTTTCAGGTTCAAAACAAAAGAGTTAGGTAAAATTTCAAGTTAAAGTTTAATGCTCAAACTAACAACTAAACATTCAGGACTCATAAGGATAATGTAATGGCAAAACAGGTTACATATATGGTTAACTGCAATAGCCTCTATTAACATGAATTTAGGAAAAGCAAATTTATCTAAGTCAGCCCTGATAAATGAGAGAACCGAATAATGCTCAGTTAAAGTAAGATATAATATTATTACAGATACAAAATTTTATTACTTTTCGCTGACAGCAAAATCCTTACATGAATCACAAAAACCTTACCAGACCTGCGAATTAACACCTCAGGCTATACAGTACAAGAAAAATGGTAATAACACTTATACTCAAATTTTACAGAAGCTAGATGGTTGGAGACTTCCTGAGCACTCACAATAATACTACACTATACAGAGGAGGACAGAGATGTGCACCAAATGAGGAATAGATCTAAGTGGCAATTAATGCAGAGACTGAGCTCATTATATAGGGGCCGGCAGAGCTTGATACAACTTGTAAGAAGGATGCGCAAATGAAGCCATAGGTGCAAAGAGTTGATAATCCTGCTCTGAACAACAGAAATAACGACTTACTCTACTATAAGGGGGAGAAGGGGGGATTGAGGTAGAACACGCAAGCCTGGTCACTATGGAAGCCACGAGACGAATCGTGATCAAACATGCAGCATACTGTGCGTTAGAATTATACAAAGGATGATGAAATCATAGGCTATGTAACATCTCCCCACAAAGAAAAAGAAATTTACAAAGGAAATTTCTTATTACTCTAAAGCAATCTGTCTAAAGTCTAGATAAGCAATCTGCAATAACTTTTTCTTTCCCCTTGACATGTTGTATGTCTAATGAATACCCCTGAAGAAGTAGACTCCATCTTGTCAATCTCTGATTTTTATCTTTAAACTTACTAAGGAATTTCAGTGGGTTATGATCGGTATAAATGACTATGGGGTCAAAACCAGAACACAAATAAAATGAAAAATGCTGTAAACCCAAAATCTTGGCCAAAAGCTCTTTCTCAATAGTTGAGTAGTTCTTTTGAGGTGGAGTGAACTTCTTACTGTAATAAGATACAGGGTGTTCAATACCCTGATCATCCTCTTGCAGCAAAACAGCCCCAGCTCCTGTATCACTTGCGTCAACAGCCATCTTAAAAGGCTTAGCAAAATTTGGAGTAGCGAGCACTGGCTGACTTAATAGGATAGCTTTAAGTTTACTGAAAGAGGATTCAAAGTTTTCGGTCCAGACAAATTTAACTCCCTTTTTCAGTAGGTCTGTAAGTGGTGATACAAGAATTGAAAAGTTAAGAACAAATCTCCTGTAGTAACCTACCATTCCCAAAAATCTTTGTAGCTCTTTCCTACTTTTAGGTCTGGGAAGATCACTTATAACCTGAACCTTAGCTCCTGGTGGTGCAACGTGTCCATCACCAATTACGTACCCAAGGTACTGAAACTTTACCTTGACCAAACTCACACTTTGATAAATTAGCTACAAGATTAGCCTGAACCAAACGCTCAAGAAATTTACTGACATGGCATAGGTGATCTTTCCAGTTGTCACTGAAGATTAATACATCATCAATATAAACAATACACCCTGCCAAACCCTCTGTTACAACATTCATCAGCTTCTGAAAAGTGACTGGTGCATTCTTCATACCATATGGCATTACAGAACATGCGAAAGTCTTTCCTAGTGTTACAAAACATGAGATCTCCCTAGCACGTCCGGTCATAGGTACTTGCCAGTATCCCTTTAACAAATCAAACTTACTTATGTACCTAGCCTTTCCGATCTTGTCTATGCAATCTTCCACGCGAGGGAGAGGGTAAGTGTCTGATTTGGTTATCTGATTAACACGTCTGTAGTCGATGGAAAGCCGCTGTGACCCACCTGGCTTAGGGACTAGAGTGACAGGAGAACTCCACTTGCTCTGACAGGGCTCAATCATCTTGTGGTCCAACAGGTAGCCAAGCTCCTTCTGGATGAGAGGAACTTTCACTGGGTTCACATGGTAAGGAGGCAGTTTAATTGGCTTTGCGTCTCCAACATCAACATCATGCATCAACACAGTGGTTCTTCCTGGAGTGTCACAGAACACTTGCGGGTACTCCTGCAATAATGCCGAAAACTCCTGCCTTTCCTCGGGAGCTAGATCAGAAAGCTTAGTCTGGAGATCATTCATGATATCAGGATTCTTCCCCAAACTATCACTCAGGCTCATACTGCATGGGAGAGCTTCACTTGCAGACTCGGGTGGAACAGCTACAGTGCAGACTGGGTTATTTTCGTCCCGCCTGTGATATAACTTTAGCATGTTGATGTGACAAAGTTGCTTATTGTTTCTACGATCTGGTGTGGCAATGACATAGTTGACATCACTGAGTTTCTTCTCCACGAAATAAGGACCACTAAACTTGGCTTGAAGAGGTTGCCCATGCATTGGTAGCAGAATCAGAACCTGATCTCCTGGCTGAAAGTGGCGTAACCTGGACTTCTTATCATACCAAGTCTTCATCTTCTCCTGAGCAGCTCCTAAATTCTCTCTCGCCAGCTGTAAAGCAGTGGACAGCCGTTCTTTGAACTTCATCACATACTCCAGCAGGTTGACGGCATCTTCCTCCGACAGCCAGCATTCCTTGAGTAGCTTAAGGGGTCCTCTTACTTCATGGCCAAACAGTAGTTCAAAGGGTGAGAAGCCCAGTGATTCATTTGGAGATTCTCTTGCGGCAAATACAACGAATGGAAGACCTTTATCCCAGTCTTTCTGATGTTCCAAACAGTATTTCCTGAGCATCAATTTGAGTGTTTGATGATATCTCGCCAACGCTCCTTGGGTCTGGGGATGGTAAGCTAAAGACGTGATCTGGGTGATGCCCAACTCTTTCAGAGACTGCTTGAAAACATTTGACATGAAATTACTTCCCCGGTCTGACTGTACCTCCATGGGCAGACCAAACTTTGTGAAGAACCCTAGCATTTCCTTAACCACGTTCTCTACTGAGATATTTGTAAGTGGAACGGCTTCAAGATAACGAGTAGCCATATCAATCAGGGTCAACACATAAGAAAATCCTGAAGAAGTCTTAGGAAGAGGACCCACAATATCCACCAACACACGGGTGAAAGGCGCCTCAAAAGGAGGAATGGGAACTAGAGGTGCAACCTTTTTGGTCTGATTACACTTCCCCACAACTTGACAGGTGTGACAAGACTTACAATACCAGGAAACATCTCTGAAGATACCTGGCCAGTAGAAGTGTTTCAAAATGCGTGCCACAGTCTTCCTCACTCCAAGGTGTCCTGCCAAACTGGAATCATGAGCCCATGAGCCACTCTAATGATATCCTGCCTACAAACACGAAGGATGACAACTTGATGTACAACCTCCCATTCACAGTCGGCTGATGCTGTTGGGGGTCTCCACTTTCTCATAAGTACTCCTGACTTTATATAATGACAAGTAGAAGCATCAGCTGACTCTTCCTCACTGCCAGCAGAGTTAGCTAGACCTTTCAACTCAGGGTCAGCAACCTGCAACTCAACCAACTCTTGACGAGACAAATTATCAACACTATGGGGTATTGCCTCATTTGGTGAGTGGTCCAAATTAGCAAGAAAAGTGTCAGCTAGCATAACATCATCATCATCATTATCCTCTAAGTCACCAGTAACTTTAGACTTAGCCCTAGTGACAGCACATGCAGAGAACACCTCAGGGACATCACAATCCTGGGTCGCAGTCACTGGTTCACGAGACAACTGAGGAGCTGGACACACTTGACTTCCACCAATATCATTTCCAAGTAAGAAAGTTACACCTGACATTGGGAGTGTCTCAACCAACCCAACCATAACGGAACCATTAACAAAACCAGACTCTAAATTCACTCTGCACAGAGGGACAGAGAAGTAATTATTCCCTACACCTTGTAAGATTACAGTTTCATCAGAGGAATTAACATTAAAGCCTAGAACACTGGTCAGCATAAGGGATTGGCAAGCACCTGTATCACGATATATTTTAACTGATTTCCTGTTATTACTGTCCAGAGGACTGACAAAACAATCAGACAGGAAATTAGCACATGAAGTCTTGAGAGTGTCACCCACGTTACTGCTCAAAAGAGGAACTTCATCATGAGAATTTAATTTACCCCTGAAAGCAGGTTCAGTTAACTCGGTTAATGAATTCTGGGAACTCTCAAGAGTGGACACTAGACCAATTGACTGAATATTTAAAGACTCCTTTTTGTTCACATCACGCTGTCTCCTGAAACATTTCTCCGTAGTATGACCAAGCTTACTACAATAAGTACATTTACTTTTCTGAAATCTAGAGGTGAAGCTGGTATTTACTTCCTGAGAAACATCATCTTTATTCTCTTTCCTGTTACCTGTACTCTGAGTAGAGGCAACGTTCTTACTCTCAGCTTTCCCTTTTTCTTTAGAATATCTCTTGTGAGTGAGAACATATTCATCAGCTAAAACTGCAGCATCAGACAAATTATCTATTCTTTTCTCATCAAGATATAGGCTTACATCTTTACTAATACACCTCTTGAAGTCCTCCAGCAAAATCATCTGCTTAAATTTACCAAAATCAGAATCCACATTCTTAGAATTTAACCACTGCTCTAACAAATCTTCTTTGATTTTTGCATACTCAACATGGGATTGCTTATCTTGCTTGTAAGTTGTCCTAAATTTTACTCTATAGGCTTCAGGAACAAGCTCATAGGCCTTAAGAATCAAGCTCTTAACTACATCATAATTATCAGATTGATCCTGAGGCAAAGATGCATAAGTTACTTGAGCTTTACCGGTGAGAACAGTTTGAAGGAGTACTGGCCAATACTGTTTGGGCCAATTAAAACCTGTAGCTACCCTCTCAAACAACTGAAAATGCTTTGTTAAATCAGATTCATTAAAAGGAGGGACAAGTTTAACATTTTTAGCCACATCAAAATCATCAGAGCTAGATGATCCAGTTCCACCTTGTTTCATGCGATACTCATGGTCTGCCTGAATCCTAGCAATTTCAACTTGTGCCTCAGCCTCCTTAGAACGGGCCTGAAATTCAGCCTCCATAGCATGAGACTCCGCCTCCTTAGCCTGAGCCTCCTGCAGGGCTAGCTGTAACTTAGCTAATTCAATCTGCGTTTGCTCATTTGGAGGAGTTACATTAAACAAGCTTTCATTAATCATGTCAACAATTTGATCTTTAGAATGATGAGAGTGAACAGCAATTCCCAATTGTTGAGCAACAAGCTTAAGTTCATTCTTTGTTCTGTTCTCTACATCACACACTGTTTGCACATTTGACAAAAAATCTTTGGCTTCATCAAGTGTAGTAATGGTAGACATCATGAATAAATCACAGTCACAAAATATCAAGCAATATCCTTATGATAATATCCTGAATATCCTGATAAGAGGTCGCCAAATTTATGTTACGGAACAGCGAAAGATAATGTACACTTTAAGTGAGAATACTAAAAATCACTACTGTCCCGTAAAGTTCCAGGTTCAAAACAAAAGAGTTAAGTAAAATTACAAGTTAAAGTTTAATGCTCAAACTAACAACAAAACATTCAGGACTCATAAGGATAATGTAATGGCAAAAAACAGGTTAAATATATGGTTAACTACAATAGCCTCTATTAACACGAAATTAGCATTAGTAAATTTATCTAAGTCAGCCCTGATAAAATTAAAATACACTGGGTAATGCTCAGTTAATGCAAGATAAATTATTACAGATACAAACTCTTATGAACAATGACTGACAATAAGAACCCTTACATAAATTACAAAAACCTCACTAGGCCTACAAATTAAAAACTTATGCTATACAGTACAAGAAAAAATGTAACAACATTTATACTCAAATTACACACAGCTGCTAGATGGTTGGAGACTTCCTGAGCACTCACAATAATAATAACTGTACAGGGGAGGACAGAGATGTGAACAAAATGAGGAGTAGATCTAAGTGGCAATGATGCAGAGACTGAGCTCATTATATAGGGGCCGGCAAAGCTTGATACAACTTGTAAGTAGGACGCGCAAATGAAGCCATGGGGACAAAGAGTTGACAATCCCGCTCTGAACAACAGAAAGGACGACTTACTCTACTATAACGGTAGAAGGGGGGACTGAGGCAGAACACGCTCGTGATCAAACATGCAGCATACTGTGCGTTAAAATTACACAAAGGATGATGAAATCATAGGCTATGTAACAATATATATATATATATATATATATACATGTATATATATATATAGATAGATAGATAGATAGATATATTTATATATATATATATATATATATATATATATATATATATATATATGTTACAGAACAGAGAGAGATAATGAACACTTCAAGTGAGAATACTAAAATCACTACTGTCCCACAAAGTTCCAGGTTCAAACCAAAAGAGTTAGGTAAAATTTCAAGTTAAAGTTTAATGCTCAAACTAACAACTAAACATTCAGGACTCATAAGGATAATGTAATGGCAAAACAGGTTACATATATGGTTAACTGCAATAGCCTCTATTAACATGAATTTAGGAAAAGCAAATTTATCTAAGTCAGCCCTGATAAATGAGAGAACCGAATAATGCTCAGTTAAAGTAAGATATAATATTATTACAGATACAAAATTTTATTACTTTTCGCTGACAGCAAAATCCTTACATGAATCACAAAAACCTTACCAGACCTGCGAATTAACACCTCAGGCTATACAGTACAAGAAAAATGGTAATAACACTTATACTCAAATTTTACAGAAGCTAGATGGTTGGAGACTTCCTGAGCACTCACAATAATACTACACTATACAGAGGAGGACAGAGATGTGCACCAAATGAGGAATAGATCTAAGTGGCAATTAATGCAGAGACTGAGCTCATTATATAGGGGCCGGCAGAGCTTGATACAACTTGTAAGAAGGATGCGCAAATGAAGCCATAGGTGCAAAGAGTTGATAATCCTGCTCTGAACAACAGAAATAACGACTTACTCTACCATAAGGGGGAGAAGGGGGGATTGAGGTAGAACACGCAAGCCTGGTCACTATGGAAGCCACGAGACGAATCGTGATCAAACATGCAGCATACTGTGCGTTAGAATTATACAAAGGATGATGAAATCATAGGCTATGTAACATCTCCCCACAAAGAAAAAGAAATTTACAAAGGAAATTTCTTATTACTCTAAAGCAATCTGTCTAAAGTC
This sequence comes from Coenobita brevimanus, assembly GCF_032717465.1. Classification (NCBI taxonomy): domain Eukaryota; kingdom Metazoa; phylum Arthropoda; class Malacostraca; order Decapoda; family Coenobitidae; genus Coenobita; species Coenobita brevimanus. Next base: position 8,789,991 of record NC_136994.1, read on the forward strand.
TAGATAAGCAATCTGCAATAACTTTTTCTTTCCCCTTGACATGTTGTATGTCTAATGAATACCCCTGAAGAAGTAGACTCCATCTTGTCAATCTCTGATTTTTATCTTTAAACTTACTAAGGAATTTCAGTGGGTTATGATCGGTATAAATGACTATGGGGTCAAAACCAGAACACAAATAAAATGAAAAATGCTGTAAACCCAAAATCTTGGCCAAAAGCTCTTTCTCAATAGTTGAGTAGTTCTTTTGAGGTGGAGTGAACTTCTTACTGTAATAAGATACAGGGTGTTCAATACCCTGATCATCCTCTTGCAGCAAAACAGCCCCAGCTCCTGTATCACTTGCGTCAACAGCCATCTTAAAAGGCTTAGCAAAATTTGGAGTAGCGAGCACTGGCTGACTTAATAGGATAGCTTTAAGTTTACTGAAAGAGGATTCAAAGTTTTCGGTCCAGACAAATTTAACTCCCTTTTTCAGTAGGTCTGTAAGTGGTGATACAAGAATTGAAAAGTTAAGAACAAATCTCCTGTAGTAACCTACCATTCCCAAAAATCTTTGTAGCTCTTTCCTACTTTTAGGTCTGGGAAGATCACTTATAACCTGAACCTTAGCTCCTGGTGGTGCAACGTGTCCATCACCAATTACGTACCCAAGGTACTGAAACTTTACCTTGACCAAACTCACACTTTGATAAATTAGCTACAAGATTAGCCTGAACCAAACGCTCAAGAAATTTACTGACATGGCATAGGTGATCTTTCCAGTTGTCACTGAAGATTAATACATCATCAATATAAACAATACACCCTGCCAAACCCTCTGTTACAACATTCATCAGCTTCTGAAAAGTGACTGGTGCATTCTTCATACCATATGGCATTACAGAACATGCGAAAGTCTTTCCTAGTGTTACAAAACATGAGATCTCCCTAGCACGTCCGGTCATAGGTACTTGCCAGTATCCCTTTAACAAATCAAACTTACTTATGTACCTAGCCTTTCCGATCTTGTCTATGCAATCTTCCACGCGAGGGAGAGGGTAAGTGTCTGATTTGGTTATCTGATTAACACGTCTGTAGTCGATGGAAAGCCGCTGTGACCCACCTGGCTTAGGGACTAGAGTGACAGGAGAACTCCACTTGCTCTGACAGGGCTCAATCATCTTGTGGTCCAACAGGTAGCCAAGCTCCTTCTGGATGAGAGGAACTTTCACTGGGTTCACATGGTAAGGAGGCAGTTTAATTGGCTTTGCGTCTCCAACATCAACATCATGCATCAACACAGTGGTTCTTCCTGGAGTGTCACAGAACACTTGCGGGTACTCCTGCAATAATGCCGAAAACTCCTGCCTTTCCTCGGGAGCTAGATCAGAAAGCTTAGTCTGGAGATCATTCATGATATCAGGATTCTTCCCCAAACTATCACTCAGGCTCATACTGCATGGGAGAGCTTCACTTGCAGACTCGGGTGGAACAGCTACAGTGCAGACTGGGTTATTTTCGTCCCGCCTGTGATATAACTTTAGCATGTTGATGTGACAAAGTTGCTTATTGTTTCTACGATCTGGTGTGGCAATGACATAGTTGACATCACTGAGTTTCTTCTCCACGAAATAAGGACCACTAAACTTGGCTTGAAGAGGTTGCCCATGCATTGGTAGCAGAATCAGAACCTGATCTCCTGGCTGAAAGTGGCGTAACCTGGACTTCTTATCATACCAAGTCTTCATCTTCTCCTGAGCAGCTCCTAAATTCTCTCTCGCCAGCTGTAAAGCAGTGGACAGCCGTTCTTTGAACTTCATCACATACTCCAGCAGGTTGACGGCATCTTCCTCCGACAGCCAGCATTCCTTGAGTAGCTTAAGGGGTCCTCTTACTTCATGGCCAAACAGTAGTTCAAAGGGTGAGAAGCCCAGTGATTCATTTGGAGATTCTCTTGCGGCAAATACAACGAATGGAAGACCTTTATCCCAGTCTTTCTGATGTTCCAAACAGTATTTCCTGAGCATCAATTTGAGTGTTTGATGATATCTCGCCAACGCTCCTTGGGTCTGGGGATGGTAAGCTAAAGACGTGATCTGGGTGATGCCCAACTCTTTCAGAGACTGCTTGAAAACATTTGACATGAAATTACTTCCCCGGTCTGACTGTACCTCCATGGGCAGACCAAACTTTGTGAAGAACCCTAGCATTTCCTTAACCACGTTCTCTACTGAGATATTTGTAAGTGGAACGGCTTCAAGATAACGAGTAGCCATATCAATCAGGGTCAACACATAAGAAAATCCTGAAGAAGTCTTAGGAAGAGGACCCACAATATCCACCAACACACGGGTGAAAGGCGCCTCAAAAGGAGGAATGGGAACTAGAGGTGCAACCTTTTTGGTCTGATTACACTTCCCCACAACTTGACAGGTGTGACAAGACTTACAATACCAGGAAACATCTCTGAAGATACCTGGCCAGTAGAAGTGTTTCAAAATGCGTGCCACAGTCTTCCTCACTCCAAGGTGTCCTGCCAAACTGGAATCATGAGCCCATGAGCCACTCTAATGATATCCTGCCTACAAACACGAAGGATGACAACTTGATGTACAACCTCCCATTCACAGTCGGCTGATGCTGTTGGGGGTCTCCACTTTCTCATAAGTACTCCTGACTTTATATAATGACAAGTAGAAGCATCAGCTGACTCTTCCTCACTGCCAGCAGAGTTAGCTAGACCTTTCAACTCAGGGTCAGCAACCTGCAACTCAACCAACTCTTGACGAGACAAATTATCAACACTATGGGGTATTGCCTCATTTGGTGAGTGGTCCAAATTAGCAAGAAAAGTGTCAGCTAGCATAACATCATCATCATCATTATCCTCTAAGTCACCAGTAACTTTAGACTTAGCCCTAGTGACAGCACATGCAGAGAACACCTCAGGGACATCACAATCCTGGGTCGCAGTCACTGGTTCACGAGACAACTGAGGAGCTGGACACACTTGACTTCCACCAATATCATTTCCAAGTAAGAAAGTTACACCTGACATTGGGAGTGTCTCAACCAACCCAACCATAACGGAACCATTAACAAAACCAGACTCTAAATTCACTCTGCACAGAGGGACAGAGAAGTAATTATTCCCTACACCTTGTAAGATTACAGTTTCATCAGAGGAATTAACATTAAAGCCTAGAACACTGGTCAGCATAAGGGATTGGCAAGCACCTGTATCACGATATATTTTAACTGATTTCCTGTTATTACTGTCCAGAGGACTGACAAAACAATCAGACAGGAAATTAGCACATGAAGTCTTGAGAGTGTCACCCACGTTACTGCTCAAAAGAGGAACTTCATCATGAGAATTTAATTTACCCCTGAAAGCAGGTTCAGTTAACTCGGTTAATGAATTCTGGGAACTCTCAAGGGTGGACACTAGACCAATTGACTGAATATTTAAAGACTCCTTTTTGTTCACATCACGCTATCTCCTGAAACATTTCTCCGTAGTATGACCAAGCTTACTACAATAAGTACATTTACTTTTCTAAAATCTAGAGGTGGAGCTGGTATTTACTTCCTGAGAAACATCATCTTTATTCTCTCTCCTGTTACCTGTACGCTGAGTAGAGGCAACGTACTTACTCTCAGCTTTCCTTTTTTCTTTAGAATATCTCTTGTGAATGAGAACATATTCATCAGCTAAAACTGCAGCATCAGACAAATTATCTATTCTTTTCTCATCAAGATATAGGCTTACATCTTTATTAATACACCTTTTGAAGTCCACCAGCAAAATCATTTGCTTAAATTGATCAAAATCAGAATTTACATTCTTAGAATTTAACCACTGCTCTAACAGATCTTTGATTTTTGCATACTCAACATGGGATTGCTTATCTTGCTTATAAGCTGTCCTAAATTTTACTCTATAGGCTTCATGAACAAGCTCATAGGCCTTAAGAATCAAGCTCTTAAGTACATCATAATTATCAGATTGATCCTGAGGCAAAGATGCATAAGTTACTTGAGCTTTACCGGTGAGAACACTCTGAAGGAGTACTGGCCAATACTTTTTGGGCCAATTAAAACCTGTAGCTACCCTCTCAAACAACTGAAAATACTTTGTTAAATCAGATTCATTAAAAGGAGGGACAAGTTTAACATTTTTAGCCACATCAAAATCATCAGAGCTAGATGATCCAGTTCCACCTTGTTTCATGCGATACTCATGGTCTGCCTGAATCCTAGCAAGTTCAATTTGTGCCTCCTGAATACGAGCCTGAGACTCAGCCTGTGCCTGTGCCTCCTGAATACGAGCCTGAGACTCAGCCTGTGCCTGTGCCTCCTGAATACGAGCCTGAGACTCAGCCTGTGCCTGTGCCTCCTGAATACGAGCCTGAGACTCAGCCTGTGCCTGTGCCTCCTGAATACGAGCCTGAGACTCAGCCTGTGCCTGTGCCTCCTGAATACGAGCCTGAGACTCAGCCTGTGCCTGTGCCTCCTGAATACGAGCCTGAGACTCAGCCTGTGCCTGTGCCTCCTGAATACGAGCCTGAGACTCAGCCTGTGCCTGTGCCTCCTGAATACGAGCCTGAGACTCAGCCTGTGCCTGTGCCTCCTGAATACGAGCCTGAGACTCAGCCTGTGCCTGTGCCTCCTGAATACGAGCCTGAGACTCAGCCTGTGCCTGTGCCTCCTGAATACGAGCCTGAGACTCAGCCTGTGCCTGTGCCTCCTGAATACGAGCCTGAGACTCAGCCTGTGCCTGTGCCTCCTGAATACGAGCCTGAGACTCAGCCTGTGCCTGTGCCTCCTGAATACGAGCCTGAGACTCAGCCTGTGCCTGTGCCTCCTGAATACGAGCCTGAGACTCAGCCTGTGCCTGTGCCTCCTGAATACGAGCCTGAGACTCAGCCTGTGCCTGTGCCTCCTGAATACGAGCCTGAGACTCAGCCTCATTAGCACGAGCCTCTTGCAGGGCTAGCTGTAACTTAGCAATTTCAATCTGCATTTGCTCATCTGGAGAAGTTACATTAAACAAGCTTTTATTAATCATGTCAACAATTTGATCTTTAGAATGATGAGAGTGAACAGCAATTCCCAATTGTTGAGCAACAAGCTTAAGTTCATTCTTTGTTGTTTTCTACATCACACACTGTTTGCACATTTGACAAAAAATCTTTGGCTACATCAAGAGTAGTAATAGTAGACATCATGAATAAATCACAGTCACAAAAATCAAGCAATATCCTTATGATAATATCCTGAATATCCTGATAAGAGGTCGCCAAATTTATGTTACAGAACAGAGAGAGATAATGAACACTTCAAGTGAGAATACTAAAATCACTACTGACCCTCAAAGTTCCAGGTTCAAAACAAAAGGGTTAGGTAAAATTACAAGTTAAAGTTTAATGCTCAAACTAACAACTAAACATTCAGGACATAAGGATAATGTAATGGCAAAACAGGTTACGTTTCGTGTTCGTTTCGTTTTTAAAGGCTCCAACGTGCTTGCATGTGTCGGCCTTGGTCACCTAATGGCGGCTCTTCACGCTGCACGATCCATTGCAGCCTCCCTGTTCAGTCCCTTAACCCTAAGGTCACACTTAATGACCTTGTCCCATGTCTTTCTCGGTCTACCCCTCATAACCCCACCCCCAATATTAACACTTCTCACCTTCCTCACCCAATTATCATCCCCCATCCTCTCCACATGTCCAAACCACCTCAATCTACCTCTCCTCATCACAACACCAAAACACTCCAGTCCCATCCTACCTCTCAACTCTTCCATTGTAAACCCAGCCCCTCCAGGCCTTGGACGCAGGGACGCACTGCACATCCACCTTATCATTGTCATTTCTGTACGTCTGAGCCGACGAATATCTTCCTCCTTCACTGCCCAGGTCTCATTGCCATACAGCATTACACTCCTAACACATGCTGCATTCAAAGACCCCTTAGCACGTAGGGAGAGCCCCCTCAATGTCAGGAGAGGCAAGAGCTCCCTGAACTTCTTCCAACCACTTCTCACCCTAGCCACAGAGCTAGCTCCAGCCCCACCTCCAGCACACAACATGTCTCCCAAATAACAAAACTCTTCCACACACTCAAGAGATTCACCAGCAAGTTCAATCCTTTCACGTCTGACAATCTCCACCTGCTCACCCCGGCACGCCGTACACATAAAATCAGCATTATCTCGCAGTCTACCTCTGATACCACTACATCTCTTATGCACCCATTTATCACACACACCGCACAAGATGGAATTACTTCCCACGCCCTTGTGGCAAACTGCACATGGCCACTCTCCCTCGTCTTTGACAGTACCGCCACCAACCCTAGATATCATCACTTTTGTTTTATCTGCATTTACCCTTACCCCCTTTTGCCTCATACCAACTCTCCACTTCCTAAACCTTTCCTCCACCTCCCTTTCATTCTCTGCAATCAACACCAAATCATCAGCATACAACAACTCCCACGGGAGTCCGTTTCTAAAGTCACGTGAAAGGGCTTCATGTACCATGATAAACAACATGGGACTCAAAACTGACCCCTGATGCACACCAACATTCACGGAAAACTCATCACTCAAACCTCCATTCACTCTCACCTGGGTGTGAGCACCCACATACATGGCCATAACCACCCTAACCAGCCACTCCTCCAAGCCAAGCTTTCTCATTGCCCACTTCACCACCTTTCTAGGGACTCTGTCAAAGGCCTTTTCCAAATCAACAAAAACAAAATAAAGATCCCTTCTCCTACCAATATATTTTTCCTGAAGCTGTCGAACAATGAATATGGCATCAGTGGTCCCCCTACCTGGCATGAACCCGAACTGCATCTCATCAATATTCACTCTTTCTCTAATCATACCTTCTAAAACTCTCTCCATTACCTTCATTATCTGATCTAAAAGCTTTATACCTCTATAATTTCCTCTTTCCAGGGCATCACCCTTCTCTTTATACACATTTACAATTACACTCTTCAGCCAATCATCTGGGACAACACACTCATAAATAATCCTATTTATCAGGTCAGTGACTAAACTCACCCCTATATCGCCTGAGGCCTTCAACATTTCGGCAGTCAACCCAGATACACCTGCTGCCTTCCCCACCCTCATCCTGCCTATTGCCTCACTCACGGTAGCAGTATCAATCAAAGGCCAAGGGCCAGACACTGGATCTGCTGGCTCCAAACCTTCCCTGTCCCTGTCAAATTCCTCATTCAACAACCGGTTATAATGCTCTCTCCATGCATCTTTAATATCCTCACTGTTCACCACTACCCTTCCTTCATCATTCTTCACACACTGCTCACCTATGATATCCCGATTATCCCTCTTCACCTGACTTGCCACCCTAAATATATTTTTCCTTTCCCCATGATTTAGGTTATCAAGTAATTGTCTCTGTGACTCCTTTGCCCTGTATACCTCTCTTCTAGCCCTACGCTTGGCAGCCAAATATTCCTCTTTGCTACCACCCTTCTTCCATTCCCGGAAAAGCCTTCTTTTCTCCTTAATTGCAGCTTCTACACCCTCATCCCACCACCAAGTTACTTTATGTCTTGGTGGTCCTCTTGTCCAGCCGCAAGTTACATCAGTAACTCTCAAGAAATTGTTCTTGAGGGCTCTGTACTGTTCATTAACGCCTCTGTCTACAGCTCTCTGTTCAGCCACCACTCTCCTCAACTCGCTATAGAAGGCATCCCTTACTACTTGGTTTTTCAGCTTCCATGTTTTCCTCCTAGGTACATAAGTCCTCTTTTTCATCACTTGTTCTTTAAGCACCATATCACAAATCAACAGTTTGTGCTGCTGCACACACTCCTCACTTCCTATAACTTTAACATCCCTCACTAACCTCCTATCGGCCCTCCTAACCAAAAAATAATCTATCTGACTGCTATTTCCCCCAGACTCATACGTAATTAACCTACTGTCTCTTTTCCTAAAATATGTGTTGCACACAATCATATCCGTTGCCTCCCCAAACTCGAGTATCCTTTCCCCTTCTGCATTCCTTAGACCATATGCACATCCCCCATGCACTCCTTCATAACCTTGTGCTGCTTCACCTACATGACCATTTAAGTCCCCTCCCAAAATCATTATCTCATCATCCCGCATACCACCCACTACACGTATTAAATCATCCCAAAATCTATCTTTCTCTGATTCATCCAATCCTGCCTGTGGAGCATATGCCGATATAATCGCAGCTACCTTTCTTCCCAACAGAATTTTCACTACCAATATCCTATCGCTTACTCTCAAAACATTCACAACATATTCGACCCATTTCTCCGCAACCATCACACCAACACCTCCATATCCGTCTGTCCCCCCCTGCCAAAACAACTTATAGCAACAGTCCTTCCCAACAATCTTTCTGGCTGATCCACCCCTTTACCGGACTTCCTGCAAACACGCCTCATCCACCCACCTCCTACTGAATGCCTCAACGACTTCCCCTGCTCTTCCCCTCAAACTTCCCACATTCCATGAACCGACCCTCATCCCCATGGGTGATTTACTGTCCTCAGGCTTGCTTTGAAACTTATTTTGTTTTGTCATCTTCAGTATTAATAAAGGGGGGACAGACACAGCACAGGTCCCACTCACTGCACAGTTCCAGGTCCAGGCAATGGACTGCAATAGCCTCTATTAACATGAATTTAGCAAAAGCAAATTTAACTAAGTCAGCCCTGATAAATGAGAGAACCGAATAATGCTCAGTTAAAGTAAGATATAATATTATTACAGATACAAAATATTATTAATTTTGGCTGACAGCAAAATCCTTACATGAATCTCAAAAACCTTACCAGGCCTGCGAATTAATGCCTCAGGCTATACAGTACAAGAAAAATAGTAATAACACTTATACTCAAATTATACAGCAGCTAGAGGGTTGGAGACTTCCTGAGCACTCACAGTAATAATACACTATAC
>NC_136994.1:8801461-9048961 GCF_032717465.1 Coenobita brevimanus
CAAAATGTCATTGAAATTCATTGAGAACTTTTGGAGGTATTGTGCGGGATACTCCGGACCCGGAGCTGGATCCGGATCTGCCCCCAAATTTAATCATTTCCTCCCTGTCCCATGGCCCACACTTCCATAAAATTTCATCAAAATCCGTTCATAACTTTTTGATTAATCTTTCTAACAGGCAGACAGACAAACAAACCAACAAACAATCCATCGCAGACAAAAACATAACCTCTTTGGCAGAGGTAATAAGAAGAAACTTGGGAGACACTATTATTAGTCTGGGAGAGAAAAAAAAGGCATACCCAGAAGATATAGTACCGCCCGAAGCCCATCTGAAACGTGAACCCGGTGGACTGCAGGCTGAAGTTACTCTCATTCTACAGACCATCCTCCTCCTTTCGGTCTATAAGGAGGGAGCTGAGGGACGTCTGTACTGTACAACCGAACAGAGGAGAGCTCAGCTATATTAATGCCACCACGTGAAGGTGTCCCTCCAAAGCATTACTCGAACGTGAAAGGGAATGGCGAGAAGCCATGAAACAGGAAAGGGAAACGGAACATAGTACCAAAATAAAAGAAGAGTGAGAGGGTAGCTTTCCAGAGGATAAATTTCCTTCGGGGAGAGTTTAATAACATTGAGTGCAGGTCAGTCGGTCCCAGACGGAGTGAGCCAGTGGCGGGAAGGTGTGGGGAGAGTTTATTTGTGTTGTGGTGTGGTGTGGTGCTGTGGTGTGGTTATACCTTGTGGTGGTATGGTGCGTGGTGTAGTACAACTGGGGATTCTTCCGAGCAATACAGTGGATGGAGCAGCAAGTTAAAGTTGTGGTAGATATGAAGCCAGTTTTTTGCTGACACTGAAATTACAGAAATATGTAATGTGATCGATGATCAGTTTGCAACTAACAAAAGCTTTATTTAAATGAATAAACCATTACCCTACCTGAATGAAAAAAAAGTAACAATAATCACTGCTAATTGAGGATCAAGTCGCATTGCTATGTTGTTCGGAGTAGTAGGTTGTGGCGACCATCATTCACTCACTTTATGTAGTGCCTACTTCATCCTTAGATGACTCAACACAGTGACAAGCCTAACAGTTTTCTGTAACATAGAAAACCATTTACAACGCTGGGTGGTGACCATATAACCAAATGACGGGGTGATGCAAAGCCTACTATAGTGCCATTGTTAACTGGGTCGGGAAAGGGATGTGCGGCGTTCATCCAGAAACGAAACTTTCACATTTTCCCCTGCTTCTTGGTGTGGTTAGGCTCCGTCCACGGCAAGGGAACATCGTTAATTGCATGGGATGGCTCTGCACGGGCGACTGCGTGCCTGCGGTCAATGAATCTGATCGACCAAATAGACCCGGGTTACTTTGCTACTATTGCCATTACTTGTCTCCGGAGCTAGGAGTTTTTTTTTTTTTATGCGAGGAAGAAGGAACCAAAGGCCATGAGCCCGCAATAACAGTTCCCTCCAAGAGAAAAACAAAATACAATAGAGAGCCAAATTCAAGATCCGATCATTTGGAGATGCCTGGACACACTACGCTTGAAAGACTGGAGATCATAGGCACCAGGAAATACAGATAGAGGAAGACAGTTCCAGAGCTGACCTGTTGCATAAATGAAAGACTGGGAGTAACGGTTAACTCTTGCATTAGAGAGTTGGACAGAAAAGGGATGAGAATTTGCATCCAGACGGGTGCTACGCGCCCGTCGTAGAGGTGGAGGAATGCAAGCAGACAGTTCAGAGGAGCAGTGACCATTAAAGTAGCGATAGAAAGGAGATAAAGATGCAACAGTGCGGCGAAGAGACAGAGGTTGAAGGGAGTCAGTAAGAGGAGGAGAGTTAATGAGACGAAAAGCCTTTGACTCCACCCTATTGAGAAGAGCTGTATGTGGGGAGCCTCCCCACACATGAGAGTTGTACTCCACACAGGGGCGGATAAAACCCCTGTATAGAGTCAACAATTGTCCAGGGGTAAAGAAAGAGCGGAGAAGGCTTAGCACACCCAATCTCTTGGCAGCAGATTTTACAAGAGATGTAATATGATCTTTCCAAGACAAGTCCCGAGTAAATGAAACTCCAAGCATGTTCAAGGATGATGCAGGATTAAGCTGAATATTATTAAACATTAATGGGTATACCTGTGGAAGATTTTGTCGGGTTGATAGGTGTAAGAACTGAGTCTTAGATGCATTAAAGACAACCGTATTATTTTTACCCCAGTCAGAGATACGAGCCAAGTCAGACATTAGGTGTGCCACAGCCTCATCCCTTGTTTCTTGAAGTAACTGTTGAGATGGGCGTTGCGGGAACCGAATGGAAAGGTGAAGGGTGGAGTCATCAGCGTATGAGTGGATAGGGTTAGATGTACAGCTTAGAAGATCATTGATGAATAAAAGGAAGAGAGTTGGTGATAGGACAGAGCCCTGAGGAACACCACTGTTGATAGATCTAGGAGAAGAACGATGGCCGTCTACAACAGCGGCTATAGAACGACCAGAAAGGAAGCTAGCGATGAAGGCACAGATAGAAGGATAGAAACCGTAGGAGGGCAGTTTGGAAATTAAAGATTTATGCCAGACTCGATCGAAAGTCTTTGAGATGTCAAGTGCAATGGCAAAGCTTTCGACAAAAGTCCCGAAAGGAGGATGACCAGGAGTCTGAAAGGTAGGTGAGAAGATCGCCAGTGGAGCGTCCCTGACGGAACCCATACTGACGATCGGAAAGAAGGTTGTGATAGGAAAGATGCCTTAAAATTTTTCTATTAAGAATTGACTCGAAAACTTTTGAAATACAGGTCGATAAAGCAATTGGACGATAGTTGGAGGGTTGGGAGTGGTCACCCTTCTTTGGGACTGGCTGAATGAGAGCAAACTTCCAGCAAGAAGGAAAGGTACAAGTTGACAGACAAAGGCGAAAGAGTTTGCCTAGGCAGGGTGTAAGCACAGAAGCACAGTTCTTGAGAACAACAGGAGGGACCCCATCAGGCCCATATGCCTTGTTAGTACTGAGGCCAGTGATGGCAGAAAATACATCAACTGAAGAAATTTTAATGTCAGCCATGAGGAAGTCAGAGGGGGGAAGTGATGGAGGAACAGCACCGGAATCGTCTAAGGTGGAATTGGAGGAGAAAGTCTGTGCGAAGAGATCTGCTTTATCAGTAGAAGAAATAGCTACAGAACCATCAGAGTAGAAAAGAGGAGGGAAGGATGATGAGGTAAAGTTGTTAGAAAGATTTTTGGCAAGGTGCCAGAAGGAGCGGGAAGAATTCGAGTTGGAGAGTTGAGAGCATTTAGTATGGATGAAATTATTTTTAGTAGAGCGAAGAACAGACTTAGCACGATTCCGGGCAGAAACGTAAAGATGATGTGATTCAGGGGTGGGTTGGCTCCGGTACCTTTTGTAGGCCTTCTCCTTGTTGCAGACAGCATTAGAACAAGCGTGATTAAACCAAGGCTTTCTTGCGTTAGTCAAAGGATATGAGAAAGGAATGTATGCTTCCATGCCCGAGAGAATAACCTCCGTAATGCGCAAGGCACACTCAGATGGCTCACGGCCATGGAAGCAATAATCATTCCAGGGAAAGTCAAAGAAGTACAGCCTGAGGGCCTCCCAGTCCGCGGCTCCAAAATGCCACAGACGACGTTTCCCTGGAGGGTCCACAGGCCGTACTGGAGTGATAGGACAGCAGGTTAAGGTAATAAGGTTGTGATCGGAGGAGCCCAACGGAGAGAAAAGATTAACAGAGTAAGCAGAAGGATTAGTTGTGAGGAAGAGGTCAAGTATATTGGAGCTCTCTCCAAGGCGGTCAGGTATACGGGTAGGGTGCTGTACAAGCTGCTCTAGGTCATTAAGGATAGAAAAGATGTAGGCTTGTTCACCAGGTGGATCCGTGAAAGGAGAGGAGAGCCAAAGGTGGTGGTGAACATTGAAATCTCCAAGAATGGAGATTTCAGAGAAAGGAGAAATGGACAGAATGTGTTCCATCGTAGAAGTAAGATAATCGAAGAATTTTTGATAGTCAGTAGAATTAGGGGATAAGTAAACAGCACAGATATATTTAGTCAGAGAATGACAGGAAAGCCGAAGCCAGAGTGTGGAGAATTCAGAAGAATCAAGTTCAGGAACACGAGAGCAAGATAGGTCGTTGCATATATATACACAACAGCCACCTTTGGCTTTGAAATGAGTATAGAGAAAGTAGGAGGATACAGAAAAGGGTTTGCTGTCGGTTGCCTCAGACAGCTGAGTCTCCGTTAGAAAAAGAAGGTGAGGTTTAGAGGAGGAGAGGTGGTGCTCAACAGAACGAAAGTTAGATGAAAGGCCGCGAATGTTGCAGAAATGAAGAAGAGAGTCAGACAGTGGTTCCAGGCACCTCGAGTCGTCACCGGGAGAGGGGCAGATGGCGGGGGCATTTATGGTCCCCCCCCCCTGGGGACTCCGAGGCTTGATTAATCGACGCCATTTTGGTAATTTTGAATAGGAAGTGTAGTGTGTACTGTGCATGTAGTTTGGTGAAGATAGAGAAATTTGTACTGGAGAGCATGCTGGCCTACTCTCTGTGTAACTGAGACACTGAAAAAGTTCAGCAAAAGGGGATGGTCAGGAACTAGTTCTGAGGGCTGATGAAACGGGAGCTCCAGCACTCCCTGTCATCAGCTTTCCATCCACCTCGGGAGTACTGTACTGCCCTGCTCGACTGGTGCTACAGTCTACTCCTCCCAATAATACCGTCAGAAAAGACGGCAATTCATTCCTCGTCCAGACTTGAGGTGTACAAGGCCAAAGTGTTTATATTACACAGCATGATAGGTGGAAACTTCTAAACATTAATGCATTCCTTACGTGGTGTCAGCAAAACAAGACACTTCAATCTGGATTTTTCCTTTTTTTAAAGAAAAATTTTGTTTGAGAGACTCCTGCTTCTGATTACTTCCTAAACATTTCGCTGGCACTGATATGGTGGTGATTTACAGGCAACGAGAACTGCATTTCTACGATGAAGTTGTCCCTACGCAGAAGATAACGGTACACTTTAAAAACCTGAAATGACAGTTTCCGCTGTACTCATAAATTCGATCTTATACCGGCACAATTATCACTATGAAAATTACTATCAGACTTTTGAATTTCTTTTCTGACGGTTTAATGCAGTTAAGTTAGATGTTGTTTTCTCACAGGAGCACGTAAGAGCCTCTTGCTGAATGTTATATCTTACATTAATTTATCTAGCTACTTATTATTGTTAATAACAAGTAGCTTTAATTCACGTCCGTCTGTCCTTGTCTCAGGCACACTCATAATGGCCCTTCGTTGTGAGCTTTAGGAAGTTAAGGATTAGACGACGATAGGCCACCTTTAAAATAAAATTGTCAGGCGGTGGCAAGAATAGCCACATCTCACGTGCTCAATGGGTTACTGAAGAAAGTTTTTAACTCAATGGCGATGAGTGGCTACTCCTAAGCCATCTAAAAGAAGTACTGGAAGACAAATGAATGCATATCAAAAGTTCAAATGACAAATAAAATGTCAGAACCAGAAGGAATATTAGAGTGAATCATAACTCCATATCGTTTCATTCTCTGCCCATCTGTCATTTCGCACGCTACCCTACCCATCCCTTCCTACTGTCACTCTCATGGCACTCCCACCCCTTTCTACACTCCCTCCTAGGCTACTCCCACACACCAGCACCACCATCCCGACTGCCGTGGCCACCTGCACCATTTGCCCTCTAAAAAATGTCACACTAGTTCAAATTCATGCTTTATATGCTTTGTACGTTCCCCTCCTGTGTACACACTAGAATTCAGGCCTGTGTTTATACATCCTTTTTTTATTGTTCTTCTTGTATTGAAAGTTAGTTAAAGATATTCATGCAGTGTTAATGCTAGGTATACAGTTATATGAATTACGATACCTTAAGAATTACTAATCTAACTATTCTTTCTTGTGGTTTAAATTTTCAGGAATTATTCACACTGTGCTCATGACGCACATATTCTTTACTTTCTTTATTGCGTCATCTTTCAAAATTCAGATTTTTTGTTTTTGTTGACTCGCACCTGCTACACAGTGTGGTGAAATGACGAAGTGAATCTGACCAAATGTTTTTGCAAAAATATAGCAGTTGCAACCTCACGGAAATATATATGACTATACGAGCAATTCATGGATATAAATGGCTCATGACAATTCAAACATGGTTTGAAAAAATTCACTCACACACACACACACACACACACACACACTAAATAAATAAATAAATAAATAAAGATAAATAAACAGATGAATAAGTAAATATACTCATTTATGTATATACAGTATATACACGATTGATATTCTCATCACAAAGACAAGTGATCTCAAAGACTCGTTAGCTTCGTCTTGTGTGATAATCATTTTTCCTCTCTCGCCATTTATAACAGGGAGACAGGGAAGGAGGAAAATAAACGTCTCTGTTATATCTGAGGTGCCCAAAATTCTTTCACGTAAGAACACTACGGTACATAGTTACGTTTCTCTTCGTTGCCAAAAATATGCTGGCATCCACAGGTTCGTCACCTGGAGCAAATGGCATCTCATGTCAGTGCAACCAGCCGTCCGTACGACACAAAGCAGAGCGCACCAAAACTTGAGCATTTCAGCAGATGCATTCACCAAGTTTCACGACACGACTTTCGTCTTTGATGGTGTATAAATATAAAGCGAGAGATGACGTAGAACAGACAGTAACACGAAAAAATTGATATATTTTATGAACTTCACATCTACAGACTGTTCTACGTCCATACATCAACGGTTGATGAAAACGTAAGAAGTGGAAATATACCCAGCTAAGATACACTGACTTAAGGGGACATCATCATCGTTTCCCAGTTTCCGAAGTTCAACTGTGACGACGAGATTTGAAGCGACGTTCTTTCTGTGGCAAATTGGATTTGCGGAAATGTAGGTCATAAGTTCATTTCTGTCCCTCTTCCCTTTTCCCCTCATCATGTGCAGTTGGAGCTACGGGGCTACGTGCAGCAAAACGGTCAACTTCCTTCAGGTCTAGAACTTTTTTTCCGTCTCAGTGTTGCTGCCACATTACGAGTTAATTTCGGGGAGAATGTAATAGAATAGAGTATAATTGGGATTATTCCTTATTCCTTGATTGCGAGAGATTTACCCTAAGTGTATTAAAATGGTCTGGAAATATCAGTAAATAAAATGCTGATGTGTGAGCGTTGCGGGTCAGCAGGTGGGAGTAACACCCCAGTGCCAATACAGAGAGAGAGAGAGAGAGAGAGAGAGAGAGAGAGAGAGAGAGAGAGAGAGGCCAAAAATGGAAGTAACAATCGAAAATATCAATAGAAATACAGATCTGAAAGAAAATTTTGCTGATATACTTACAAAAATGCCTTTACTGAATTAAGTCTGGAATAAAGAACAACCAACATACAAAGGTGATTATTAATTTCTGAAGTTTAACTGCATAGCTTACTTAATCGATATACTGAGCTGAATGTGATGAGGTTATAAAATGGGTGGGTAATATTCAAGACATTATGATACTGGTAGTTCTGGATGAGTCCAGTCCTGATCCATGGAAATATAATTTTATAAGACTTTTGAGCCTAAATAATCTGATATTATACATATTTACAGACAGGCAGATAAAGTTCAGGAA
The DNA here is from genome assembly GCF_032717465.1 of Coenobita brevimanus. Classification (NCBI taxonomy): domain Eukaryota; kingdom Metazoa; phylum Arthropoda; class Malacostraca; order Decapoda; family Coenobitidae; genus Coenobita; species Coenobita brevimanus. The sequence continues at coordinate 8,809,146 of NC_136994.1, forward strand.
TGATCGATATTTGCTCAACCTTTTACATTCCAAATCACTATCACTTACCATTTCGAGAGACAATACTTTGATACATGACTCATAGACACTTCGTCATTTTCATTAACAAGGTAATAATAAACACAAAGACAAACGTTTGCTAGTTATATATCCATACATTTTTCTTCTCTAGCTTTGCCAACATTTCGTCAGAGTTTATAAAAATTGTATATAAGAACTTGGGTGAGGCATGTCCTGGTAAAGAAACTTGTCGCTGGAGTGATGTGTTACTGGCAAACTAACTGGAGGCTCAGTCACCTAACATCATATCTCCAGATAGCACGTCTTCCTCTTATTTCTTTAGTAATAATAATTCTCTGCACTCACGCCACGCACACTGTATACAAAAGGGTACGGCATTTTCGTCTCTTCTGAAGTGTACAGTATATATTCTTCAGTAATACCAAACGAAGTAGCTGCAAACACTCATACCGAGTCAGACTCGCTGTGTGTAATAATTTTGTGCTCGTCATCCCCCGGTTGAGGGTGTTTTGTAAATACTCAAAAAATCCCTGCGAGAGGCCCGTGGATGCCTGGCGCTTAATATGCACATCAATATTTACCTGGCCCTCACCCGCCTAACGTAGGCAGCATTTTTTGTGCTGTGTATTTATGCCTCCTGAATTTACGACGATGAACAGGCAAAATATGTTACCGTACTCGAATTTTAAAATAAATTCAGATCCCGTTATAATTGTGTTCATACCCCGAGGTTCGCAATAAATTTAATCATAATGTCATTGAACTTCAACCATCTGCTAGCGACTTTAAGCTGACCCCACTGTTCTGAATACTGAAGGCAAACGTTTACTCTTCCATTGCTTGGTTCGGGGCTCTCATCATGGACTGATATAAAGTTACAACAGTTACTGTATACAAAATCAAACAATGATAATGAAGCAGCGTGCAGTCAGAGTTCTGCAGGAGTTCCGGGACATATTGCTGGAGGAGCTGCATGCCACCTCTCCTTGAATGTCTGGGTAGGTCTGTGTATCTCATCTATAACTGCAGTTCGGCATCAGTCAAATGCATGCAGCCCAAACTGTTCATCAGCCCTGTCGAATAAATGCATATATCAGTATTGGGAATTATGATGGGTAGAGTACTCATCATACCATGCGTATGCTCCATATTCAGGAATTGAACCTCATCCGTGACGCCCATTTGAAGTGAGTATTGGTTGCATGTCCTTTCATATACTTAAATATGTCCACCCCTTACGGTTCAACCTATGACATACAGTGTACAGATTCTGAGAGAAACATAGCCATGACCAAACTTCGAATTCTCTGAACATCACTCTTCCTACAGACATTCCATCCCCTTTTGTACTTTGTTGTAGATTAAATCTGGATTTCACTGTCCTATCAAGAAGCATCGATCCTGTACGGAATCTAATGGACTGATAAAGGTACAGTAATAGATCTTTGTGTAATATCATTGTGTAAAGGCTGTCAGTAAAAACTTGTCAATAGATACAATTTTGCCCGCGCGCGCACTTGTGTGTGTGTGTGTGTGTGTGTGTGTGTGTGTGTGTGTGTGTGTGTGTGTGTGTGTGTGTGTGTGTGTGTGTGTGTGTGTGTGTATGAGGTGTGTTGAGAAATATATATGGATATTAACTGTTTATTATAATCACAAACACTTGTCGTGCTGACAATTTAAACATCGCAGAAAAAAAAGGGTGGGTGGGTGGAATGGTAGGGGGTACAGAGGCAGATGAGGTTGATGCGGAATTTCAGGAGGGTGAGGCAAGACGGTGGTGGTGAAGTAAGAGGAAAGGAGAGCACTCCTTTGCGCAACTGACAGCTTCCCACAAACCCTCACATATCGCAGTTTGGATGCAATTACTGCACCGTCAATAGTGAAACAAGCTTGAGGTGTCTCAGTCAAAACTGATGTGATGGCATTAGCAGAGTGGTTTTGATGAAATGTCGATGCTTCGTGTGATACATGATGCGAGGATTATAATCATATGTTTGACATGTCCTGTCTACCTTTTGTATCTATGCCTTGACAATTATCAGTATAGTATTTTTTGAAAACTATAAAAAACAAGAAGCGGTGCCAAGGCACAGCAAACCCGTCCCCGACAGTCATTTTAGTGCTGACGTATAAACACAACAGGATATCTAGTCAAAGATGTCACATATCAAAATAGGAGTAAATCGGGTAAAATCTGACGATTTTATGCCCATTTGAAATTTTAGGCCAGACCCTCCTGACACTGTCCCCCCCAACTGCTAATTGGGGGGGGGGGAGGTGACTCCCCTGATGCAATAAGGCATGTTGTAGAATGCAGATTTGAAAGATACACCTGTAGGTTTTGGTTTCATGTCGATATGCCGAATTTGAAAGGAGTTATGGCGAGAAAGATTTTTCTTTTTTACATTTTTTGGGCCAACAGCCTGGGCTTTGGCCCAATTTGGTTCCAAATTTAATAAGATGATAAGAAGGTCATGACCCATGATCCCTATCATTTTAGTCAAAATCGCACTAGTAGTTTTCCCGTAAAGTTAAGACACAGACAGACAGACAAACCGAGTGAAACCAATACCCGCCCCCGAGCCCTTCCGGGGAGGGGACGGGTAAAGAAGCATAACTAGTCATCATATGTGAAGTACAGTGCACTGCAATAATTGCCTTTTGTACCTTAGAGAAAGATAAACATTCATGAGCTTACATCATCAGTTGCCGCCATAAATTTAAATAATATCGACCAGCACAAACAAATAAAGAACAAACACGCACCAAAGGTCAATAACATGGATGACTGGGAATAAAAACGATTGAATTTCGTTCGTCAGTTGTCAACACAGACAACGCCGACAAGATAAAAGTTTGGAGAGTCTATATCAAGATAAAATAAGTGATAAAAATAAAGTGTTGAAAAATAAGGTGAAAGGGTCAGTTTGCTTTATTTCCCCTACTAATGACGATGATATTTAGTAGCAGGAATTAATGTACACTGGTATCACTGGGGTAAAGTAGAGATTTTCTTGAATTTCTCCCGAAGCATTATTTGGTGGCATACTTTTCTAGAAAGGCATAAAAATTGGGTGGTTATCCAAAGATAATAACCGAGTTCTACGTTGTTAGAAAAGGCGAGGGGAGAGGGTGGGGAAACGCGCGCACGCTTGTGAGTGTGTGTGTGTGTGTGTGTGTGTGTGTGTGTGTGTGTGTGTGTGTGTGTGTGTGTGTGTGTGTGTGTGTGTGTGTGTGTGTGTGTGTGTGTGTGTGTGTGTGTGTGTGTGTGTGTGTGTGTGTGTGTGTGTGTGTGTGTGTGTGTGTGTGTGTGTGTGTGTGTGTGTGTGTGTGTGTGTGTGTGTGTGTGTGTGTGTGTGTGTGTGTGTGTGTGTGTGTGTGTGTGTGTGTGTGTGTGTGTGTGTGTGTGTGTGTGTGTGTGTGTGTGTGTGTGTGTGTGTGTGTGTGTGTGTGTGTGTGTGTGTGTGTGTGTGTGTGTGTGTGTGTGTGTGTGTGTGTGTGTGTGTGTGTGTGTGTGTGTGTGTGTGTGTGTGTGTGTGTGTGTGTGTGTGTGTGTGTGTGTGTGTGTGTGTGTGTGTGTGTGTGTGTGTGTGTGTGTGTGTGTGTGTGTGTGTGTGTGTGTGTGTGTGTGTGTGTGTGTGTGTGTGTGTGTGTGTGTGTGTGTGTGTGTGTGTGTGTGTGTGTGTGTGTGTGTGTGTGTGTGTGTGTGTGTGTGTGTGTGTGTGTGTGTGTGTGTGTGTGTGTGTGTGTGTGTGTGTGTGTGTGTGTGTGTGTGTGTGTGTGTGTGTGTGTGTGTGTGTGTGTGTGTGTGTGTGTGTGTGTCAGGCAGAGCGTTTCACAAGCCGTTGCATTTCAAACTGAAACAAAAGCATTCGGGACCGAGTACTAATCACCTGCTGAAATTTTTTCTGGCTAAGGTGCAGGTCATCTACAAACCAAATTTAAAGAAAATTTGCAAAACTCCATGGAATTTAGCCACTTCGTGCACAGAAGCCAGGCCATATTAAATATATTATGGATTGGCTGTTTGTGAAACGCAGTCACAGAATTACATAGAATTTTGCGAACTTTCTTCAGATTTGCTTTGTAGACAGCTTGTACATTAGCCAGGAACATATATTAGCGGGCGATTAGCACTCGGCTTCGAATGTATTTGTTTCAATTTGAAATGCAGCTGCTTGTGAAACGCTCTGTCTATCGGTCTGTCTGACACACACACACACACACACACATATATATATATATTTCATTATCATCATCAGCCGTTGAGGTCCACTGCAGGACCGGCCTATCCCTACTGAAGCAGGGACGATACAGCCAATGTATCTCTACCCAGTGGTTCGGCTGTCTGGTAGAGACTGTATGTGCTTATGAGTGTGATTATAGTGTTGGAGTGGCTTTGGATTTGTGTGTAATCTGTGAACCAGGTGTAATCGGCCCGCCTGAAGCCAACTGGGTGCAAGCATACTAGCATGCGACACTGGTTCAACCAGAGCACCCCTTATGTCCGCCAAAGACGTCAGTGTCTCGGTGAATGCTTCCCAAAGTTTTTACAACTCTGGCGGGAGGCGAACCCGCGTCCACCACGTGCGAGACGCGCACACTACCACTGTACCACAGAGGCTCCATATATATATAGATAGATAGATGATATATATATATATATATAGAGAGAGAGAGAGAGAGAGAGAGAGACAGACAGACAGACAGACAGACAGACAGACAGACAGACAGACAGACAGACAGATATAAGAATCGAATACAGTGATAGGAACATAAATCATCGTATTTTATCAGCTCTTAAAACTTGGGCAACAACGAATATATTTATACTTGCTAACTCAGGATAATTTTACTTATCTTTGGTGTACCTACAGAGATCTGAGGGTTTTTGACGCATTCTCATGCAATTGTCATGCGTGTCTGTTTGGTTCAGATCCGTCGAGAAGCTTAGTAGTAACAGGACATGCGCGACAAAGAACAACTTAGAAGTCAAACAGTTCAGAGCCAGTTGATTTAAAGGAAACTTTCCTCCAATGCCTATGTAGTGCAAAAGGAGAAAAGAAACGAAGGAACTCGTTTTTACCGTGTCAGTGCGGCCAGAGAAATAAAGGAAACTCTGAGCGGCAAGAACTGAGCGAGCAGGTGCAACTCACAACACAAACTCTAACACGAACTTTTATCTCAGGACGACCAGAAGTCTCACAAACTGCTTCAAACTGCAACTCAGACTTGCACATAAAAAGGACATGAATGACATATCACAGATATAAGAATGAAATAATAATTTGATAGGTTTACAGAGAAAGTGAGATAAGCACAAAAAAAGGCAACATACAACAATAGGTTAAAAATGAGCAAAGTTGGGGAAAAAGTGACAACCATCTCGTTTCGGCCTTTAATAGAATATTTTTTTCTGTTCTAGCTACCATAAAAATAAAATTCTGATTTTAGGGCTTTCTTGCTTGAATAACTATAAAACGAGGTCTTTTCTGATTAACATTAAAGACTGCAAATGACAAAACAGTTATAATAGTACCATCTCAGTTAGGCTATGTACAATGGACCCGACCTGCACGTACAGAAACACTAATTGTTGGAAACATAAAGGCGTTTGTCGTTGCTTTGTGTGTGTGTGTGTGTGTGTGTGTGTGTGTGTGTGTGTGTGTGTGTGTGTGTGTGTGTGTGTGTGTGTGTGTTAAGGGGGGTGGATGGATACTTGCAGACGATGGAAGGACGAGCGATTGGAAAGAATATAGTAAATACCGTTGTGCAAAAGGGCAGGCGCATGACTAACCATATAATCTTTCTTTGTTGAAAAATATTTAGGCAGCATCTCTGTTTTCATGTGTTTACGTTACGATGGAAGAATTCTTAATAAAAATTATGTGAGAGGCAAATCTTACGGACCATAAGATTTGTTACTGTACCAAAAACACAGTGGTGCATATGTTAGTGTCGCCATTGTTGTAATGACACAGCAAAGCTTTAACCCTTGTAAGGTAACCCTACAACCCCAATAACATGTCAGGTAACCCGGGGTCTGCCAGACTCAAATCTCTAGAAAATTACCAAAAATACTTACAACACATTTATTCAAACAATCAATTGTACACAACTTCTGTAGCCCTTTTCCTTCAATACTGTGCAAACTGTATGAAAATACAAGTGACGAAATATTGTAAGGAAAATTTAAATTAAAAACATTGACAAAGTTTATACCAACTGAAATTAGTGGCTGCCATACCAAAACTGATATGTTCCACCAGTTTTCTATCAATGCCTGCTGTAGGCCAATGGCCAATGTATCTTTGAGAAAAAAGAGAAGCACAACTCATAATAAACAATTTTTGGTATGGATGATATATATGGGGAGAAAAAATCACAGGTTAGGTAACCTGGGGTCCACTGGATCCCAAAGACCCTTTAGCACAAAAATAGAGCCAGATCCCAAACTGACCCCATCACCTCCCTAAACTAGTCTACTAGTCAGGAAGGTAGAGGGAAAACCAGATCCCAAGACCTTATAGTAATATATGAAAAACACTAAGAAAAATAACGTGGGATCCAGTAGACCCCAGGTTACCTTACAAGGGTTAAAGAGTATAAATCAGTGGTGCATGAATCCAAAATACTGTCTCTCGTTTCTTTTGCAAAATCGTGCGTTTATAATGAGTGACAACTTCCATATTAATTACTGGCTGCACAAGCGGTAATATCCCTACAAAACCAATATTCGGTATATGCAACTCGGTTTTCTGGGCGCATTTAAAACATTCACTCTTAAACCAGTGCGCACAGTACAGCAACAGTATCATTGAACATAATGCTCTAATTCACCTACAGTACACTGATGGTTGCAGTTGTGACTCCTGTAGCACTCTGTAACCATCAGCCATTTTCGACGATTGGCAACAATGCTGTTTTTTTATCATGGTAGTCTATCTCGTACTGAGCTATTAAGGCCTTTTCTCTTTTTCTTTCTGCATCCTTTTCTCTTTATATCGTGTTCTTCACTCAATATCCTTTATTCTTGTCTCACCAAATCAGTTTTTTATACTTAACTCTCATTCAAGTATCCTTTCTTCCCCCCCCCCCCAGTGCAGTTCCTCTTCTCTGATATTAGGTTATGTCTTCTTTCCACTTATTCTTCCTTCCTTTGTCTCTTGGGCCTGTATTCTCGTCGGATAAGGAGGCTCCGCAGCGCCTTCTCCTAAGCGAGTTATTATTGGATATGCCTGATTAAAATCCTCTTGTGAGTTATTAATAACTAGTATGGCAATGATTGAAGGATTTCATGAACAAAATAGGATAAGGTGTAATAAGGAAAATAAATCGCTTAAGAGCTGAGAAAAGGTCTGAGGAAGCTTTATTTACCAATGAGAATACCTGTCTAGGTCTACTTCCTAATCTTTCGTTCACCTGAGTTTTTCTTGTTTTTTCTGCTTCAGTAAATTTTTCTCCCGCCCCATCCTCCTATTTTTTTTTCTGCTATTCTCTGTGAGTAGTATGAAAGTCATCCTCAGTACGAAGGTAATCTCTCTCTCTCTCTCTCTCTCTCTCTCTCTCTCTCTCTCTCTCGTCGAAAAATCACTTGGGCTATTACACAAAGCCTCGTAACTGACACAAAGTCATTGGCGTATGTGACAAGAACAGATGAGAGGGAAGGAGAGAAAGAGGTAGAAGAAGAATACACGCGTGGAAAGAAAGCAAGGCGATGCAAGAGAGACGAGAGATGAAAACCTGATGATAAAGATATAAACAGACCGTGATATAAAGGCAATAAGGTAAACAGAATAACAAGGAAAGAAGGTACTAAAAAAGAAATACCGTAAAAGGAATCGTAAATGGCAAAATGAAAGGCTGTAAGGAGAAGGTTATTTAACAAAATAGAAGGATATGTTACCAGTTTCCTTCCTAAAGGCTCTACACTGCCAGCGCAAACTGCCGCTATTAAACTGGAGATGATGGTCGTTGCTATTTTCTGTTTGTTTGTGTCGGTCCGTTTGTTTTCCACCATAACCTGAAAATTCCACACGACGATGCCGACCCGAATTTGCTGGTGACACTCTGGGAGGAAACACAAGAGTCTGGAGCGGCGTAGGAAAGGAATGGAGAGGGGGAGGTGGGGTAAAGACAGGTAAAACATTCTTTACTCTTTATTGTTAGGGCTCTCCTTTAGTCGAATAATTTCGTTTGTTATTGGTTAGAATAAAAATTTAAGACTATTCAGTGCCTAGGAAAGTGCTAAGTAGCAAAATAATGGCATTTCAATTATTTAAGATAACATAGTGTAGACACACCTTTCCTTCTGTGAATAGTAACGATGTACTGCATTTTATTAACAAGTCCTCATTATCATATTAAATAAGTTAATTACCACTATACTATTGCCAGACGCCTTAATCCCATAAGGGGTGGCCACAAACAAATCGCCCCCATGTCGCCCTGTCCCCCTCCATTTCAGTGCCCTTCTCCCTGCCCACCCACCCCCCTCTCATATACCTCTCCACTCCATCCCTCCATTTCATCCTTGGCCTCCCCCTCCCTCTCCCCCCGTCCACCTCACTCACATTCCCTCTCCTCGTTAGTCTCTCGCTCTCCGTTCTCTTCGCATGGCCAAACCACCTCAGTGTATTTCTCCTAACGCTTTCTGTCACTTCCACAGCCACACCACAACATTTCTTCATTTCTTCATTTGTCAGTCTGTTTTTCCATGCAACTCCACATGCGTCTCTCAAATAACTCATTTCCACTGACCTCACTCTTGACTTGTGTCTTTCCAATAAGGTCCAAGCTTCACTTCCATACGTTAGAGTTTGTATATCACAATACCGTCATACAGCGACTTAACTTCCACTCTCACGTCCCTGTTTCTTATCACTGCTTTCAATGAACCAGCAACTCTTCTTCCTTGTTGTACCCTTTCAAGCCCTTCACCCTCCAAACTTCCATCCTTGCTCATCACGCTACCCAAGTACTTAAACGTACTCACATTTTCCATTACCTCACCATCCAACCTCACTGTACATTCACTGACTTCACCTCTCTCAAAGACCATCACTTTACTCTTCCCTACATTCACCTTTAGATTCCGTTTCTTACACTCTCCCAAACTTATCCACCAAGCCTTCCAGCTCCCCTTCGTCTTCACTCAACAACACAGTATCATCTGCAAACAACAGTACAGGGAGTTTCCAAACACTACCCTCACTCACCAGGGCCATTTCAACATCCACTGCCCCACCTTGTACCTCTTTTATTACCCCATCCATGTCCAGATTGAACAACCATGGAGGCATGACGCATCCCTGTTTCAACCAAACCTCGGTTCACCATCCACACGCACTGCAGCCTTAGCACCATCATACATACTCTTCACAGCATTCAGCAACTTCCCATCTGCTTCATATATTCTTAATACTTTCCACAATCACTGTCTATCCACCCTGTCATATGCTTTCTCCAAATCCATGAAAGCCGCATACAACTTCTTTCCCTTCTCTAGAAACTTTTCCACTAAAGATCTAAGAATGAATATCTGATCTGCACAACCTCTTCCCTTCCTAAAGCCTCCCTGTTCTTCTCCAACACACCCACACACATTGCCTGCTGTTTTGCTACCTGAACACGGCATACAAGTATTTATTGGCGTTAATTTATTCATATCTTTCATTCGACTAGATGAGACTGACTTTTGCAGAACATGTGGCAGTTATGTGCACACTGTTTGTCTCAGGATATTAGTTTGCTTCGTTTCTAAAAATTTCTATGGCATGCATGAAAGTGGATGCCAAAGTACAACTGCTTAGTCAGTATACTAGAACACACTCTGCCACGGTACCGGTAGTTATTAAAAGTCTCCTAGATTTGTAAACGATTATATATGTTTGTTTGGAGTCCCCGCAACTCAACTCTCCCACCTAATAACTGTAAACAACTGGAGAACATAAGTACAATTAGGATACCTAATGGACGCTAAGATGCCACATTGCCCGCAGAAGCAGCCTAAATAAACACATAAGCATAAAAAATGAAAGATAAAACATTCTATTGTCAGTAAGTTACAGATTAAAATGGGCAACTAAGCTACACTGTGCTGTATCAGAGGTTGTAAAGTGGCTACAAAGTCGATTTTTTTCATCTTATTGTAAAATGACAGTTACTTTTAAGCTCTGACTTGGATAAATGTCTAAAGATGAAAAACTCTGTCGAGGAGAAATGTGGTCTCTTATGACTGAGCGAGAAGGTGAAGGCAGCATGTGATCTGTACTACTCGACTATTCTAAGTGATAATCTCTCCGAACCTTACTAGCACGTACTATCCCATCAATATACCCAGACTGGAAACTGTAACAGCTGCTTACAACACAGCTTCCTTTAATTTATGAAAACCTGTTTCACATTTTGAGTAAACTAACTCAGAATTTTTGGTAGAGAATTGACAGGTAAAACATATGACAATGAATCAACACAGGAATATATTTTTCCGAATTTCAGTTGACGTTGTATGAATCGGGCTCAGAAGTGTGTTTTGCTTACGTGACAAGTGCGTTTTAAGGTATGTGATAGGTCGGCAAAGAAGAGGGAGAGAGAGTAGAAGGGTGCGAGAATGAAAGGAAAAAGAGATTAATGAGGAAGAAAGACGAGGGGAGAGGAAGGGAAGGACGTGCTGGAGGGAGGCCGTGCATGAATACTTCATCTTTAAAACGTGCGTCCTTTTTAGTTCAAAGTACCGTATCTGTTTACGTATGGTCGGTGTACCAGACTGAAGCCGATTCTCTCACCACCCGGGCTTAACTGATACTCTTCAGTCATGTTGGCTAGATGTACTTTTACCTCTTTATCGGATTTCTTAGTAATATTTCTTCCTCCTCCTCCTTCATCATCGCCACATCACTTTAGCCTACTGCGTGTCTGAATCTCGTATTTTTTTTTTTATTCTGTCTTGCTTCTATCCATATTTCAACTTGCATCTCGATGAAAATAAACATCTCAATTTCACTTTACTTAATTCACATTGAAATGCCTCCCTATATATCAAATGATTTAGCTTGCATTCAAATGGACCTGTTTGATCTTGGACTCTAAACCACAGAAGCCTGGATGGTTTTGTCGTATTGAGTCAGGCTGGACGATATGAGTATTTCGTGTCATTTAAATAAATATACATCAATACAGGTTTATACCGAAATGGAAACAGTGTCAGCACTATACGTATTCATGATGATGCTCTTTTGTGTGTGGAAGATGCTGTAGCACGACAGAGACAGGTAATTTGTCTGGCAGGATATACTTTCTAAAGTTGCTTTATATGAGATTCCGACACACGACTCATGATATGGCCTTTTTATCCAAGGAAGAAGGAACCAAAGGTCAGGAGCCACAAGAGTGCGCCTCCAAGAAAAAAAAATAATAATAATAACAATATCAGAGAGCCAAATTCAAGCTCTTTTTGTTTGGAGATGCCTGAACACATTAAACTTAAGGCAGAGTGAGAAAGACAGACTGAACGGATTAAATTTGTGTTAATTCTATGGCTAACCTCAGAATTACATGACGGTAGATGGGGAAAGATGGCAGCGACTGGTGATGAAAGTATGATAATGAAGACGAAGGTGTCTTTATATGACAGAGAGGTGTATTCGCCACTAACTTAGGAAAATGAAATGTTAGTCATGTACAGGAGGTAAGAGCTAGGTCGCTAGAAAGGTCGTTTGTTGTCTGAAATTATGCGAGTTCGATGCCAGGCTGGGGTAGCGAATTATTTAATGAACTGAATTTGGTTATAAAACATGTTACTGAACTTGCACAAGACCCACAGAGAAGTCTAAAATGAAGCCGCTATTACCAAGGCACAGTTCCTGAATAAGACAACTCCAGCATGTATTCAATAAGGACGGCGAGTATTAATGCCGGGGTGGTGATATGGAAAGGTGTGTGGTACCTGGGAGAACTGCTGAGTCTAGGGGAACGGAATGTTAAGTCTATAATGCAAGTTGGGCACACTGAAAAAAGAAAACAAAAAAGAAATGAGTTTCCTTAGGCGGGCAGGGATATTTAGAATCGTTTAAAGTGATAAGTGAATAACTGAACAGGTGTGCAAACAACGAGGTGTCGATGTGGAGAATTATTTAAAAGAAATTCCGTGGAATGACTTGGTCACATGGAACGCATGGAAAATGATGACTGACCACAGGCATGGTAGATTGATTGGGTAGGAACGACAGCAAAATAAATAGCATTAAAGACTAAAAAAATAAAAAATAATAATAAAAAAGGAAAAAGAACAGGAAAAAAATTCAGCGGAATGACTGTCACATGGAACGCATGGAAAGAGATGACTAACCACTAGCATGGTAGACTGATTGGGTAGGAGAGACAGCATGCCAGGTAGCATCAGAGACCGTAAACAAAGAAACGAGAAGACTAGGTAGACAACAGAAATGGGCGATATTACTAGAAGACTGTACGCACGAGTGACCACTGTCAGTTCATCCGCATTAACGGTCCCTACACTAGCGAGCACTTTCAACTGTTAGTCAGCGTTGTCAGACTCATCTCTCCGTGAATCCGAAGTTCCTGACCCCGAGTTAGTCGACTCACGTTTCGTTTCGAGCCACCAGTGGTGAGAGGGAAAGGGCAGTCAGGGCAATTTTAGAATGATGCAGGGGGAGGGAGCAAGGAAGGGTGACGGGGTATGGTGCCTGAAAGGAGTAGAGTAAGTGGACAGAAAAAAAAAAAAAAAAAAACAGCTGCACAAAAATAATAAATGCGTTCCAGGAAAATGTAAGAAAAATATATAACATAGTCACAATTTATAAATTTACGACAGAATAGGTTATCCAGCACAACCATATACATATGCATATAAACAGTTCCCTATGCTGAAATCTGAAGGCATTTTATATGTGCATGGAAGAAGGAACCAAAACTAGAGGCCTGCAAATTGTTCCCTCCGAGAAATAATTAAAACGAAAGGAGCCAAATTCAAGATCCATTATTTTCGAGATGCCTGGACACACTTCCTTTTAAAACACTGGAGGTCATAGGCAGTACGAAATACAGAGGAAGACAGTTTCAGAGATGACCTGCTGCATACAATGTTTACTAGAAATATTTTGCATGAGTTCAGCTTCATCCATAAGCCAGAGAGGATGAATATCCCGTTGTATGACATTCGCACTAGAAATTCAGATAAATCTTGTCTGGCAATACCAGGTTATTTCTAAATAATATCCCCTGCCCACGGTGACAGGATAATTTAGAATTTAGATCGACCTTAAAACTGATCCTGCTTCTCTCTACGTCCTCCCACCATTCATCCTCACCCGTATCCGACAACTTTTAGGTCTGCACTTGTTTCCCCCTCCCATACACCCTTCCACTGTACGTGTTGATAAGACATACGTAATTTCTGACAATGAAGGGAAGAGAAGACTTCAGTTCCATTACTTATAACCATCTGATTGTTAATAAATGTAATTAATTTTATAGGTTTTCTCCAATTAGTAATTCTTTCCGTAGTCACTCAATCCTATAAGTGCCATGTCTAGGACATTAGGAATTCACCCTTTTGTCTCTGCGAGACACCAATGGAAATCAAACTTTAACTATTACGGATGCGTCTGCCCGTCATGTTTCTAATCAGTCGGACAGTACTGTACCGTACCCAGAACTTATAATTAAAGATCAGAATACTCACCAATCCTTCGTCTCTCCTCTGCAGGGGGTTCTGGAGATATTAGGTGATGAATGGAGATAATTTGTTGGGTCGCTGGTAGACGTGTCCTCAAGCCAAAAAATTGGTGGCTAGGGCCAGCTGGCCGCTCGCCGACCTAGGCCAGATGGGGCTGACCTCCTCGTGTGTTTCTAACCCACTAGAAATAATTTCATAGCAGTTAATAGTGAAGCATTATTTCTCTAGTACGGTACCCACTCCTCGTCACGTGCCCCTGCCACTCCCCCATCAGTGAATCCCCACACCTTGGACGAGCGGGTTGCTCATTTTCTTCGCCCAGTTCATCCGGCTGTTTCAGGCTGCGTCCACACTTGCTCCAAACATGTGATCGACAAGAGGAAACGATGCTCCGGGGTCCGTCCGACGTTCAACCACGGGCACTGATGCAGCTCTAACTCAGTGCTTCGTTTCTTTTCGTCAGTCACAGGTTTCGGGCAAGTGTAGCCTCACCCTCAGAGTGACATTGTGCCATGCTGTGTGTGGAAGAGGAGAATACCAAGGCTTATACATTACGATACACAGTACTTGCAACGCAAGATTACTTTCACTTAAACACATTTTCTATACACGATCCACTAAAGGTCACTTTCATTTTCACTCAAGCTCGTTTTTTTATATCAAGGTTTTTGCAAGACGATACAAAACCATTATACAGTACTTGCCAAGAAAGATCACTCTCACATTCCAGTCAAAATCTGTTTCAATACCATGTGATAAAAAAAACAATGTACAGTACTTGTCCCGAAAGACCACGTTCACGTTTCACTCCAACACTTCATTCCCGTTTCCCGAGAAAGACTAACACATCGCTCAGTGTCTGCTTTATGCCTACGTCACACACTGGACACCATAGAAAATGGGTAGGACTTCAAATGCTGGCGGGAAACGCAAAGCATCTATGTCCGTCATCCGTGCTGCCCCAAACACCTTCTTCATGACGGGTATGTCTGTCAGCCTGCTGTCAGCCCAGCTTTATGGGTTAAATTAATGTCTGAACCAAGTAACTAAGCTTCAGACCCCTACGTTCCTGACATGGCACAAAAGAACTAAATAATAAAATGATGAATTAATCCTACATACTCTCGTTTTTATACTAGACACATTAAAAAATTACACAAAGTCTCCTTTTCACCAGTGTGTGTGTGTGTGTGTGTGTGTGTGTGTGTGTGTGTGTGTGTGTGTGTGTGTGTGTGTGTGTGTGTGTGCAGATTTATGTTGTGCTGGGTTAACCTGTTCTGTCGTACATTAGTAAAATGTGACTATGTTATAGCATTTTTGATTTATTATATTTACCTAAAGTATATTAAACATTCTGGTGTAGCTAAGACCTTCCTTTTCCTTATCCAATAATTTTATTTACTCTCCTCAAGAGCCATACCCTGCCATCCTCCCTGCCTCCCTCCACCATTCCACACGGCATAGTTGTAAATTGCCCCGACTGCCCTTTCACCCTCTCTGGTGGCTCGAAAACTGAGTCGACCAACTCAGGGTTCGCAGTCACGGGGAGATGGGACTGATAACGCTGACTATAACAGATGGAAACACTGGCTGTCGTGCCTACAAGTGGCTGTACATAGTGTGACAAGTCCAGTGGTTTTATGTAGCGCAAGAAAATATTAAATACAATGGATGGCAATTTTTATAACGAACAGATTGTCGAGTGAATTAAGGCTTTCCAGTTGAATGTGGCTCGAAGTTTTACGACCAAGGGATGGAAGCGATCTGTTGTTCATATAATGCTGCTCAAGTGCGAGTCTCTAGACACCTCGGCCATCAATTATTGTACTGAAAGGCGCAACCCCGAGTCCTCACGATCCTAATAAAACAAATAAAGAATCGGATAACTTATTTATTAAAAAGATAATTATTTGTAAAATTATATATTTTGTATGCAGTGTCAAATCCCATCCATATACTATATTCCCCGCTGAGGAGGGTCACCTTGACGTGGTGGCGGGGCTTGAAGCGTGGTTGGCGGTGCCACCTACTTTGGATGCATGCCTACCTTTGTAGGGTTCGGCATTTGTCGGTCTCGTGGACCAAGCACCCCCTACATCACTGGTGGAGGCCTGCTGGTGATGTTAGTCCATGCCCGTCTAGGGCGGGAGTGTTGCCTCCTCACGTGTTTGCCGTGCGTGGCGTCCCGTAATGCTGGGAGACGGGAATCCTGGGGGTTGAGCGATGCTGCACGTTGCGCCCTGCAGCTAGCAATACACCTCTTTGGTCCCTTATTCCGGCTAGACGGGCGGCCTGGTTGGGCCCGACTAGGTCAATCGGCTGGTCGTGCGTTGGCTAGGGTCAAATGGGCACTGGGGGGCATGGTGGATCCTATCATCCTGGGGTCGCCCTCGTCCGGGCCTCCCCATTGGTTACCTGCGTATACTCTCCCACTACCTCTGGGGTCGCCAGTGGTCTTTTCTCTGGCATTTGACCTCCCCTTGTTGGGCTCCATGGTCAGTGGAGGGGTGGGGGAATGAAGGTTTTTATTTTTGCTATGGCGACTACTTCCCCCAAATCTGATGCTCGTGTGGAGGACGGCCAGTCCTTTGAGTCCCCTGCCGGTGAAAACCCGCACTTAAGGGTGCTTCTCTGTGCCGGAATCCTAGAAGCAATCGCTTACGACATTCTTTATGCTACCATGAGGCCTTATGGTGTCATAAGCAGATTAAAGCTGATACTGTGCCAGGATGGAGCTTCATTTGATGCCTACATTACCTTCTGCGAGAACACTTCTGCATTGGCTGCTCTTCGAGCTTTAGACGAAGGTACCACACTCCTTAGATGCAAGGCTAAACTCTTCAGTGTTGCAAATCTGTCCAACGATCCCTTTGACTTCATACCTAAGCCTTTCAAAGTTGACGACGGCATTCCCAACATTCCTAGGGACGTTCCTAAGCCATACTGGCATGTCACCACATTCAAGGATGGACTTACCAATTTTATCAAAGGATCTGAATGCCTCGAGAGAAAAATAGGGAATATCCCTGAGGGGAATTTGAAGAGGTATGGGAGAAATTTGTTAGTCAAAGCGGGGAATGACACACAGGCCGCCCTTTTGTCTAAATTTACTCCATCTCCTGACTCGGTTCTTCAGGCTGTCTCCCCATATAAAACCTTCAACACTGCTAAAGGAGTCATTTACAGCAGTGATCTTTGTGATTTTAAGGATGAGGAGATACTGCGTCGTTGTACTGCAAATGTTATTGAGGTAAAGAAACTGAAAGGCGCAACGTGCCTGTGGTACCAGTTTGAGCAGGAAATCATTGCGCTCGAAGATAATGAGCATATTAGCTTTGGAAATGCTCGGCATCGGTTGTTGATGGCCCACAAACACCCTAGCTCCAAATTTTCAAGTATCGTTCAAGGGTTTCAATCCCATCATTCTGATGGACAGTCCTCTCAACTTCCTCGCACTACTATTAGCAGCACTAAGCAGAATGTCCCTCAGTCACCCGCTAAGCCCCTTCCAGCTTCTGGTGACAGGTCTTCTGTTGGTCTTTCAGCTTCTTCAGATTTGCATTTATCCCAAGCCCTTCGTGGTACTGGCGTTGTCTCTGGTAAGGGCCCCTCCTTTTCCCAGTCGTCCTCTGCCCAGTCATTGTTACCTTGCATTTCAAAGGCCGTCAGTAAGCAGAGTGCAGTTGCTCCCTCTGTGCAGGACCACTCTCAAGCAATCTGGTTGTCCCCCTGTACTTCAAAGGTCGTCAGTAAGCGGAGTGCGACTGCTCCCTCTGTGGGGAAGCACACTCGAGCAATGTCATTCTCACCTCGTCCTTCAAAGGCAATCAGAAAGCAGAGTGCGGTTGCTCCCTCTGTGAAGGAGCATTCTCGTTCAACGAATGTAAAGGCTGACAATGACTTCACTTGTCCTCCCCGTTCTAAGAGATCCCGGAACTCTTCTCCCCCTATGGATACTGGTGGTATCCCACTATCCAATAAGTTCTCAAAACTTGATAAGGACTGTTCACCTGACGACCGTTCGATGGATGTTTCTCCTTTACCTTCTGTCTCAGACCCCCCTGTAGCTTCTGATACAGCTGTCCATCCCCTCTCGAGGCAACAAAAACCCGTGTCTGTTTCGTCTGAAACTTCTAAGTTTCCAGTCACCAAATCCGATGTTGACAAGTCCATGAGGAGCCGTCATCTGTCATTGCACCCTGATACCAAACGTGTGCCTTCATCTTCCCAACCGCATAATGGAAAGGTTGGGGCTTCTGACGTTAGCAGGTAATTTTCCATTCTGACATCTTGCAGTGGAATTGTAAGGGTCTTTGCTCTAGGTCTGAGCAACTAAAAGTTCTGATGCATGACTTTGATCCAGGTATCGTTTGTCTCCAGGAGACCATGTTGGGCTCTGAGGTATACAATCCTGGATTGAATTATGCCTTTCACGGGTCTCCCCCTCCGCCAGGAAATCGGGCGCATGGGGGTGCAGCAATAATTGTTCACAGGTCCTTGCAGCACTCTTCTGTTCAATTGCAGACGACCCTCCAAGCTGTTGCTGTTACGGTTGTATTGGAATATTCGCTCATGGTATGCTCCTTGTATCTTCCACCTGGTGGTGGTTTCAGTGAGCATGACATTGAAGACTTAATCCGTCAGCTTCCTGTCCCCTTTCTCCTTCTTGGGGACTTTAATGCCCATAATCCACTATGGGGTGGTACAATTTTGGATGCTGGTGGGAGGATGATAGATGACATACTCCAATCATATAATATCTCATTTTACAATGATGGCTCTATGACTTACCACAATGTCTGTAGTGGAGCCTCCTCTGCTATTGACTTGATCTTGTGTTCTCCCTCCATCCATATGGATTTTCACTGGTCAGTAAATCCTTTTCTGAATGGAAGCGATCATTACCCAATCCATTTAAAGTGTGTGAAAAATGTTCCTGCTCATTCCTCTCCTAGGTGGAGGGAGCGGGAGGCTGATTGGTTGAATTATAAAAACGGTATACTTCTGGCTAGGCCTTTCGAGTCCTTCTCTAGTCACTTGGAAGCCTATGATTATTTTGTTGCTGCGATTATGGGCAGTGTCCATGTGCCCATCCCTATGTCGAAAGGTAAACCGCATCGACCTGCGGTCCCCTGGTGGAATAAAACCTGTGCCATACTAAGGAAAATTACGAGAAAATGTTATCAGCGTTACAAGACTAGTGGCTCAGCTGCCATGCACCAAATTTACCAACGTGCCATGGCAAAGCAGCGTCGCTACTTTCCAAAGGCCAAGCGGGACTCCTGGATATCTTACATCAACGGCATTAATTCCAAGACTCCCTCTAGGGTTATATGGAGGAAAATTAGAAAGCTTTCAGGCAAATTTATCCCATCTCCCAACCCGACATTGAAAATAGGTGGCAACCTCCTCACTGATCCTGCTGAGGTTGCAGAGACCTTAGGGAGGCATTTTGCTGATGTCTCCAAGTCCTCTCGAATATCAGGGAATGGTATTCCTGACATGCCTCTACCTTCTCCATCTTCTTGCAATGCTGCCTTTAATGCTCCGTTCACAATCCGGGAACTGGAAGACATTTTGTCATCGATTACCTCTACATCTCCAGGTGAAGACAACATCCTCTATTCAATGCTCACAAATTTGCATGTTATGGCCACGAAGTTCCTCCTAAAGATCATTAACAAAATTTGGGAAACGGGCATTTTTCCTGCCAGTTGGAGAGTTTCCCTCATCATTCCCATCAGCAAGCCAAACAAAAATCCCCTTTTGGCTACCACCTATAGGCCTATCGCACTGACCAGCTGTGTTTGTAAGATGATGGAAAAGCTAGTTAATGCAAGGTTAGTGTGGTACTTAGAATCCGAAAAGCTGCTTTCTCCTTACCGGTTTGGGTTTCGGAAGAACTGTTCGACATTAGACCCCCTCCTGATCCTCTCAAATAAAATCCAGCAAAGCTTTACCAACCAATGTCAGACTATTGGAGTGTTCTTTGACCTCGAGAAGGCGTATGACACAACCAGGCACACTAGTATTCTTCTTCAGCTGTCTCGATATGGCATAGAGGGAAATATGTTTCGCTTTATCCGCTCCTTCTTGTCAGAACGTTACATTAAGGTTCGTGTCGGAAATGTTGTATCCAGCCCTTATAGGCAAGAGGAGGGTGTTCCCCAAGGCAGCATTCTTAGTGTCACCTGTTTTGCTGTGGCTATCAATGGTGTTCTCGATCAGATTTCCCGCCCTGTGTTGGGCTCCCTGTATGCTGATGATTTGGCAATTTGTGTGTCTGGCTACGACGCAGTCGAGATTAGTCATCACCTGCAAAAGTCCATATATACTATTTGTCATTGGGCTGATGATAATGGTTTTTGCTTTTCACCTTCCAAGACTGTTGCAGTCCACTTCACTAGAAGCACACGCCAGGAGGTTGTCCCACACTTAAAGTTAAACAATGATATCATCCCTTTTGAGAAGGAGGTTAAGTTTCTGGGCGTGATCTTTGACTCACGTCTCTCTTGGTCACAGCACATTGATTATCTGAAGCTTAAAGTCAAGAAATCATTGAATATCCTTAAGGTGGTCTCTGGTTTTGATTGGGGTGCTGATAGGAACTCCCTTCTCAGGCTCTATAACTCTTTGTGCCGGTCACAGATTGACCACACTTGCCAAATTTATTCCTCTGCATGTAAGACCAAACTTCATGAGCTTGATGTGCTCCACAATACGGGACTACGACTGTGCTCGGGTGCCTACTGCACTTCCCCTGTGGAGAGTTTATATGTAGATACAGACCAGCTTCCTCTGGACTTACACAGGCATGAGTTAGGGCTTCGCTACATTGTGCGAATTAAGAGCAATCGTTACACCAATCCTTGTGTTGATGTTCTGTTGCAGTGTGACTCGTCTAAGTTCTATGGTCCAAGAGCCTCTATACCATTCCAGATTTGCATGCTTCCTGTGGGTGACGCATCGCTGAGGGAGCAAAAAATTGGACCAGTAAGCTACAGCAGTCTCCCTCCTTGGCTCATTCCAGAACCTAATGTGTGTCCCAAAACCATATGTAGAAAAATCTTTTCGGATGAAGAAACTAAATCGAAGTTTTTGCGCCATGACCTCCACAGAGACTCAGTTAAGTTGTATACTGATGGCTCAAAGTCACCCTTTTGTGTAGGCTGTGCTGTCGTCCATAAAGGGGGTGTACGTCTTGGATGGCTTTCAAATAATGCGTCTATTCTCACTACTGAACTAACTGCTATTGAGAAGGCTCTTGAAGAGGCTTACTCAATGCCGGGAAAGACGTTTGCAATATATTCAGACTCCTATGAAAGCTTGACCGCCATTAAGCAGTTTAACACATTCCACCCTACGATAAGGAAGATTCAGTTTTGGCTTTGGCGCCTGGCTACAAAGTATAAATTTGTTTCGTTCTGCTGGATACCGTCACATGTTAATCTCTACTGGAACGAATTTGCTGATAAAGAAGCAAAATCGGCATGTTCTCTTCCTTCTGTTGAGTATAATAAGGTTCCCTACTCTGATTTGAAGACCGTTATCCGTAACTTTGGTCTGAGTTGCAGGCGAGATGGGCTTCCCCCTCCCTGGCAAATAACTCGAAGTATAAAGAGATCCGGCCATCGGTCTATGCCTGGTCATCCTCTTCTCAGGCTTGTCGGGGTTTTGAGACAAGGTTGACTAGGCTGCGAATTGGCCATACGCGTTTGCTCATGGGTTCCTTTTGGACCGAGGGGTCCCACCCTAGTGTGACATCTGTCATGTCACAATAACTTGCAGACATTTCTTACCGGACTGTCCGACCTATGCCCGCTCTCGGGCGAAATTTTTAACAAATAGGGGATTCATATCAGATGTTTTAGGTAATAGTGCAAATGTTTCTAACCTTATGGCGTTTTTAAAGGAGACAGGGCTATACTTCAAGCTGTGATTAGTGTTGTCATAGTTGTGTTTTAGGGCTTGCTGTCTACATCTGTTTTCACTTTACCTACGATTTTTAGTTGCATGATTATTGTATAGTAGTTTTCTCTATTTTTATACTCATTCTTTTAAACTATCGTCTTTCATATCTCACTCATCAAAGCACTGAATGACCTATCAGGTCATATTCCATTCCATTCCATATACTATATTTTTAGGACACACACACATGGGAAATGAATTAATGGAGAATATTATTGAACATCTCATTCAATGCCAAAAAGTGGAAAGAAATGAAAGGTAAGTATAAATATTTCGGGGACTGTGCTGTACTCGCAGGTGTGGCTGTTACTGTGGCCTCTGATATGCACGATCATGGAGAGGAGGAAATGGTGGCATCATAAAGCACAAGCCAGGATGTGAAGTGTTTTGTTCTGCCGAGAGGGCAAGTCAGTGATGCCGCTGTAACATGATGGTTGACATTAGCACTTCCCATCACCTGCCTAAGACTATCACACGGAAGATACTGTACATCATGCTACACATTACAAGGGAGTTCGGTGGAAGTGTTTTTCTTTAATTGTCAGGCTTCTGTGACTCCCTCTCAGTTAATGAAATCGTCTGGTGTTAGTTGGAATATAAGGGCTAATGGTGTCATTTTTTAAGCTTAGACTCCTGTGACTTCTTCTTAGCTGAATAAAATAATCTATCGTTATTTGGAATATCAGAGTTATTCCAGCCATTAGAGGGCTACTGTGTGCCACTTCATCTCACAAGTAAATAACCAGATAAACCTGCAATCCAAGTCAATTCTCAGTCTACTATGGAGTTAGGGAAGTGAAGAAAGCAGATCAGTGAGGGATTAAGAGGTCGGAATATTTGTTACAGTAATTTTGATGCGTGCGACTCGTAGGAAAATATTAATTCTTTCTTAATGAGCTCTTTCTCCCTCTTTAGTTCACTCTTTGCCTGTCTGTAATGTCGCTTTAAATAATAATCTGCCTACTTCTGTCGTTTCTATATCCAGACACCTTTATCCTGAATGGGTGACCAAAAACGAACCCCCTCTACGTCATTTTATTATCTGCCTTCAGGCTCCCTTTTCTTCAACTCACACACCCTTCACTCATTTCCTCTCCCCCTCATCCATCCGTCACATCCTCGATCTCGCCTCCACCTCATACACTGTCCTTGTTAATCTCTCGTTCTGATGTCACTGTTTCTCATTTCCTAATTTGCTGTTTCTTCCATGCACTTATTACAGTAGTTTGTAATAAGTCATTATTTCTAGAAAAAAAGAATAAGCGCTTGTTGCAAGGTATTAACTTTGTTTTTTTAGTGCTCGCTCAGTCTTTCAGTACTGCTTTCGTTCGTCCAGTCAGTCTTACACTGAAATTTATATTTTAGAACCCGATCGTATCATGTGATATCCTTCTCATTCCTAATTAATTATTTATTTATTCAATTATTTACTTATATTTCGGCCTACTATCCATTTCAGAGGCGGAGTTGCGCTGTTTTTCGCAAATATCTCCTAAGCGAATCGTTGGATCAGTATGATATTTCAACACAGTACTTTTGACATCCGGGCCTAATTTATGACCCTTAAACCATACTGCTACATATGTTGCATTAGGAGTTTACTGAAGGATATTAAGCCTAATCCAGTCATCAAATCTAAGGTGTTATACAAAATCGGACGAGTGCGACTGTGTGGGGTAGCTCCTCCACTAACACCCTGAACAACCCTCTGACCATTCCTTCCCCCCAACTACATAACATTCTTACATTATAATACAGTGCTGGGATAATGAGGGAGGGACACAAGAGTGATGAAGGAGGCGAGGAGCTCGGGGAGAATAGGAGGGATAACGAGGACGAGAAGGGGGAGAAGTAGGGGTAATTAAGGAATAGTTTGGGAGGGTGTTGGGGGGGCAACACTTTCCTTCGAATGCGTCATCATGACTAGTCGACTTTCTGTTATTTTTCACAAGTAAACTCCTCACATAACATAAATAGCAATATGGTTTAAGGGTCATAAATTAGGCCCGGATGTCAAAAGTAGTGTGTTGAAATACCATACTGATCCAACGATTCGTTTAGGAGATATTTGCGATAAACAGCGCAACTCCGCCTCTGAAATGGATAGTAGGTCGTTGCCATTTGCTCCGATTATTTCAACAGACAAGGTCCACATTCATTACATCCTTTGTTTCCAGTGGTTTTGACTTTTGTATGATTCTGACTGTGCGCACTTTTTTTTTTTTCCTCCGAGTATACAGTAATTGATCATCCAGTCATATTGGCGTAGTTGGATCGAGTGCTTCGAGAAGTCTCGGCATCGTCGCACCTTCATGATCCACTCAAACAAAATAAGGTATTACGGTAGATTAACGTTAGGTTAGACCAATGTTGGTTAGCTATAGGTTGGTTTAATATCAAAACACGGTTTTTCCTCATGATTTTTGTTTTTTTTTGTTTTGTTTTTTTGACACCGGATTATTTCATCTACTCCCGAGAGAAGGTGAGACGCTGCCGAATCATTTCTCGCTGAACTGGCTCCGACGTTGCCATTATGACTGGATGACTAAGTGTACCCGAGAGAGAGAGAGAGAGAGAGAGAGAGAGAGAGAAAACATTCCACACATCCTTTTCGCTACTTCCTGCGTTATGTTCCTCTCAGTTCCCTGTCCCCCAGCTAGCACCATTCTCAACTTTCTTTATTATTTTTTCTTCATTCGATCTTTTCCTTCCTTTCGTCCAATATTACAGTACGCTTGATTCCCCTTTCCCTTCCCCCCGTGATGTCGTATTCCATTTCCAATGTATTAGCACGCGTCTCATCCTCCACGATACGATTTCCCGCGAACATCTTGCCTACACCTCGCCCAGTAACCCTAACCTAACCTAACCTAAACAAATCTTTTCTAATCCAACCTAAGCCTGTCTTAACCTAACGACCTCGCCCTTGAAAGCTAACCTAATGTAACACTGTCAGAGTAACCTAATGTAACCTAACCTATTTTTTTTTTTTTCAATCTTTAACAGATTTGGCTAATCCAAGGTAATTAGACCTTAACAGACCATTCTAACCCACTCTAAAGAAACTTAATCTAAAGTTTCTGAAAGAGATGTAACCTTTTAGACTATCGTTTGAAAATTGTTCCTCCATCGCCAGCTCTACCAGGTTCACTTCCATAGCCCATTGCAGTCAAATCGGTAGCCCCCCCTCTGCATCCTTACACCCATTTCCTCTCAGACATTCCCACCTCTTTCCTTCCTCTCCACCTATTCCAGCCCATTACCCACCCCTTTCTCCATTCTTTTAACATTATTTCAACGTATTACCCATTCCTCTACGCAAATGACATCACCGTAACAGCCACACACACCACACTGCAGACACAGCCTGCACACTGCTGCAGGACTACCTCAACACACTGCCGACTTGATCTGAGGATAGCAGGCTAATGATCTCCCCAGTCAAATCCACGACCACACCCATCACCAGTGGTAAGCATGAATACAGGTACTTACCCAACACTACACTAATCCACACACACACACACACACACACACACACACACACACACAAACCGCTAAGATCCTTGGGGTGACATGACACCGAACTCACGTGAAAGGACCACATACAAGACATCAAGGGACAAACATCCCCAGACCCAATGCACTCAGTGCAACTACGAGGACAGACTTTGGGCAACAACAACAAAAACCCACACTTAACAAACAATAACTAGATCAGTGATGTCCACTGCCTCCCGGCATAGGCTCCCATCCTATCCAATATTCACTACAACACTTTGCAGACCATACAGAACAACGTCCTACACATCATCGCTGACTTTTTTTTTTTTTTTTTTTAATGCGAGGAAGAAGGAACCAAAGGCCATGAGCCCGCAGTAACAGTTCCCTCCAAGAGAAAAACAAAATACAATATAGAGCCAAATTCAAGATCCGATCATTTTGAGATGCCTGGACACACTGCGTTTGAAAGACTGGAGATCATAGGCAGCAGGAAATACAGACAGAGGGAGACAGTTCCAGAGCTGACCTGTTGCATAAATGAAAGACTGGGAGTAACGGTTAACTCTTGCATTAGAGAGTTGGACAGAAAAAGGATGAGAGTTTGCTGCCAGATGGGTGCTACACGCCCGTCGTAGAGGTGGAGGAATGCAAGCAGACAGTTCAGAGGAGCAGTGACCATTAAAGTAGCGATAGAAAAGAGATAACGATGCAACAGTGCGGCGAAGAGACAGAGGTTGAAGGGAGTCAGTAAGAGGAGGAGAGTTAATGAGACGAAAAGCCTTTGACTCCACCCTATTGAGAAGAGCTGTATGTGGGGAGCCTCCCCACACATGAGAGTTGTACTCCACACAGGGGCGGATAAAACCCCTGTATAGAGTCAACAATTGTGCAGGGGTAAAGAAAGAGCGGAGTCGGCTTAGCACACCCAATCTCTTGGAAGCAGATTTTACAAGAGATGTAATATGATCTTTCCAAGATAAGTCCCGAGTAAATGAAACCCCAAGCATGTTCAAGGATGATGCAGGATTAAGCTGAATATTATTAAACATTAGTGGGTATACCTGTGGAAGATTTTGTCGGGTTGATAGGTGTAAGAACTGAGTCTTAGATGCATTAAAGACAACCATATTATTTTTACCCCAGTCAGAGATACGAGCCAAGTCAGACATTAGGTGTGCCATAGCCTTATCCCTTGTTTGTTGAAGTAACTGTTGAGATGGGCGTTGCGGGAACCGAATGGAAAGGTGAAGGGTGGAGTCATCAGCGTATGAGTGGATAGGGTTAGATGTACAGCTTAGATCATTGATGAATAAAAGGAAGAGAGTTGGTGATAGGACAGAGCCCTGAGGAACACCACTGTTGATAGATCTAGGAGAAGAACGATGGCCGTCTACAACAGCGGCTATAGAACGACCAGAAAGGAAGCTAGCGATGAAGGCACAGATAGAAGGATAGAAACCGTAGGAGAGCAGTTTGGAAATTAAAGATTTATGCCAGACTCGATCGAAAGCCTTTGAGATGTCAAGTGCAATGGCAAAGCTTTCGCCAAAGTCCCGAAAAGGAGGATGACCAGGAGTCTGAAAGGTAGGTGAGAAGATCGCCAGTGGAGCGTCCCTGACGGAACCCATACTGACGATCGGAAAGAAGGTTGTGATAGGAAAGATGCCTTAAAATTTTTCTATTAAGAATTGACTCGAAAACTTTTGAAATACAGGACGTTAAAGCAATTGGACGATAGTTGGAGGGTTGGGAGTGGTCACCCTTCTTTGGGACTGGCTGAATGAGAGCAAACTTCCAGTAAGAAGGAAAGGTACAAGTTGACAGACAAAGACGAAAGAGTTTGCCTAGGCAGGGTGTAAGCACAGAATCACAGTTCTTGAGAACAACAGAGGGACCCCATCAGGCCCATATGCCTTGTTAGTACTGAGGCCAGTGATGGCACCAAAATCACTTTTAAATTCACTTACACTCTGAAATTTAAATCCTCCTCGACAGAAATGACATTGATATGATAGGCACACAATTCAATGGAGCAGCCTGTGCCAGCACAAAACACCTTTGTCATTACGTGACAGACACACATCATACCTTGGCACATAAAACAATCGCCAAACAAACATTATCAAAACCCCTAACAACAATATCCCACCTCATATTTCACCATTAATGTAGAAACGACAAAACGACTACCGGTACATACTCATTTCACCCGCAGTACAATACGACAACTCGATCAAAACATCATACTACAAGACCCCGCCTTTCTTATATCCACCCAGTGGTGTTGTGCCCGGAAGTGATAATGAGTTGTATCTAGTTTATTTTATATGACCTAAAGTTCGAGTGAGAGAGAGTGGCAGAGGCATGGCTGTTTCCATGCGGACGTTGCCAGAACGTAGATTAAGTTACCGTACCTAGTTGCTAAGTCACTTTTTTTTCCCTACTGTAATTCACTAGTATTAAGTTTCTTTTATAATATAAAACTCGAGTGAGATTTGAACATATGCCTTTGGTCACGTGATCCAGCATAATGTACGCGTGGGCAAAATGATGTAAAGCACGATGATTTTCATTGTTTTTCGATGTAAGGGTATAAAAAGAGAGAGGTTGCTGAGCAATTATTGTAACTAGAGAATGTTATTTTTTTTTGAGTAATCGATTGTAAGGGGAAAGACGTCACACTGAGTCTATCTCGAGTCTATAATAATTAAAATCTTAAATTGCGTACGCCGTCATCTCCCCCTCCCCTTTGCATCACTCACGCAGTTTTGGCGTCTCACTCGCTTACCGGCCGTGATAGATGCCAGTAGGTCGGTATGGTCGTCATCCTCCCTCCCCCCCTCCAAGGAATTATGTAAGTAATTTGATATTAATGATATGTCTGGTATGTTGAAACGCGAATAGTGATATCTCACGAGTGACAATAGTGACGAAATAAAGAAACAGACTCGGGTAGAATCAAGTGTTGTCAATCCTCAGGAAATGTAACGGTGACGCCATTATCCTTTGGACAAGCGAGTCCTTTGTTCCCGCTCACCTCCCCTACATTTTTGAGCTGGATAGTGAGGTATTTCCTATATATTTGTGTACTGTACTTTGTATTATTATTTAGTAACTGGAATACGAGAATGCTAGCTAGTTCTGTCAGAGCCTCAGATAACTGTGTGAGTTTTGTAGGCCAAGTATCAGGTGCCTTGGAACTGTGAATTATTTATTATTGTGTTGAAATGACTTTGCAATTCGGTATTTGTTAGGGCTATGTTGTGAGTAAATGTTCACATAGTTACTTTGTGAGGCACAATGATATTGATACAGTGATGATTTTCATGGTTAGAGTTACAGTTATTCATGCTTACTGTATTTGTTACAGTACTTTTTCTTCCATGTTATCCCTACAATAAGTATTATTTTGAGCAGACCTGTGTGTCAGTAGTGCCATGTGTAATTCCATTATTATTTGAGTTGCCGAGTGGTGTAACTCATGTTTCTTTATTATGAGACCTTCCTGATCACGTGAAGGGATTATTTGCATTGGGGAGAGCGGTTATTCATTATTCATATTAACTTCTAGCGGGTCCCAGTGTGGAGGTCGAAGTACCTGAGTGAGTCAAAATCCAAGTGTGGTCTAAGTACCAGTGAGTCCAAGTCCAGGCGTGGAGGTTGAAGTCCCAGTGAATCATGGTCCCAGTGTGGAAGTTAAGGTCGGGAGTGGCAGAGGACTGGACCAGTGAACTAGGTGTTCAGAGGGACGATTATGAAGAAACCCATTGGACCGGGACAGAGGAGCTAAGTTTTGTGGATTTGATATTAGGACTATATAGAGAGATATTTTTCGAACAATGTGCCAACTGATTCATGTTTAATCTGTAAAGCAAGTAGCTGGGGAAGATTACTTTTTGGTCTTGTTAATACACATTCCCTCCCACTCGAACTTTATTGTTTGTATAACCCTTGAGAACTGGTGGTATAGAGCTTACCTAGTAGTTTGTTAATGTGAAACTTAGAGCATTCAGGGAAACTGCGAAGGTTGGGCTTGGGTTGGCCTAGTTGGAGACTGGCTACGTTATTTTGGCATGCTACCACTCGACCACTTGAAATGTTATAAACGCAACCGAAGAGGTCGCTAATGGGAGAGAGTCTCCATCAATCTGAGGTCCCGACCGTTCCATCATACATTGGTCATCATTAATGACTTGATTTCTGCCTCTTTTAACCATGTAAAAGTCTGGATCGCAGAGGTGACAGTACAGTGGATGTGATCTTAAGTAGATGGTAATCGAGTTCAACTAGCCAGGCTTAGATCAGAACATAACCCAGCTCTCTTCAGCTACCAGCTTTGATATGGGTTAGATGGACTCACAGACGACACGTGCCCTGCCTGTAGAACAGGCCCGCACAATATAACACATAATGGAGCACTGCACAGAATATGTTGCACAAAGACGAGACACAACATTAGAGGTGTAGGAAACGTGTGGGAAAACCCCATAAGGGCAGTTGCTTACCTGCGGTCGAATGGTCTGCTTGGTTAGACGGACTGGGAGTTGCTCCCCTTTTCTTTCCTTGTTTTTCCATTCGTTACCTGCTTCTATCCTTTTTCGTTCCACCCCGATCATTATTTCACTACTCTCCCTTTCAACGTATTCCATCTCATTGCCACCTCCTGTGACAATTCCCTCACGCCAGTTCCCGCACATTACCTACTCCCGTTTCCCTTTCTTGCTCTGGGTTATATATTACAAACTCTCTTGAGTTTACGAGGTGCATAGGACTGCTTGTTCAGCTTCTCGACTTCATACATTTAGCTACCTTTCATCTCATAAACAACCATGAGTAAATATTTGAAAATGGTGACATCAAATTTCTGTGGAGACTCGTTATGTTTTGGAAGTTAGCTAAAATTCTGAGTAAACACAGACCTGGAGTCTCTTGTCTAACCCATTATATAACAACTCCTCACCCCGCCTCTCTCTTGCTCCTACAGTCCGCAATCTCTTCCTCCTTAGCCTGCCTCCTAAATCCATTTCTCTTTTCCACCTCCTTTTCTGCAGTCATTCTCGCTGTCCCTATCCTACTCCTTCCCTTTCTCTTTCCATTGCTTCTCTCTTCCTCGAATTTTCTGCATCCACTGTATTCGCCATCAGTTTCTCCATCTTCCATTTTCCTCTTCGATATCACACTCACGCCTCGCAAATTTTATTTCTGGCATCACCGCCTTAGGATCGCTTAGCCTCTCTCTTCCCTTTTTTATGCTTCTGTTAAGATTCTCTCTCTCTCTCTCTCTCTCTCTCTCTCTCTCTCTCTCTCTCTCTCTCCCCAGCTTCAAATGCAGCAGCTTCTGTTAATCATCAAATCCTTCTGTATGGCGGCATTCGCAACAGACATACAAGGTAATCACATACAGACGTCCACCTCAATTTTCCTTCAGAATCATAAATTTCAAGAAGTGCCTGAGCGTTGGCAAATAGGCAACCTGAAACATGGAACCAAACAGTAACAGCGAGAGGACATAGTAGATGGAAGATATAAGAGAGGAAATGCCTTTAAACAGTGTGAGAAACGCAGTCGGCAAATGTATGTGGAGTGTGAAAGCATACAGAAGAGATCCAACGAACTGGAGCGAGGGGAGGAAGAGGCAAAATGAATGAACAGATACCTGCAGTAAAATCTGGTGGTGGTCAGTTGGTGTGTGAAACTGACGAGTAAAATAACTTTGGTCTTGTACACCTTAACCACTTTATTACGATGACATATTAGCATAATTAATTTTTGCAACCCTTGGGCGATATTAAATAGTCAATGGTCTTTCGTTTTAGAGGGTTAATTGAAGGTCATATATATCTCCTCCATTGCAAAAAATATTTCTTGAAATTAACGAAGTCGTATATGGATAGCAACAATAAACGAAAAGTATGGCTTTAGAGTGAAGTGATTAAAATGAAAGTAACGGGAAGGAGTAAGGAAGAGGGGTGGGGGGGATGCGGTGAGAAAAATAATGTAGCTTCATGAAGAAAATAAACTGAAAATGTGGGAACAATGTTATTTCTCGGCCAGACAGTAAAGCCAGGGACAAGGCCATGAATGTAAATTTTCTTCGACACCTTAATTTAAGAGCGGCAGTAACCTTGTGATAACTGGCTTACAATTTACTGCCGCCTTGACGCACACCTCGACACGCGAAAGTGATAGTTAATTCACGTCTAATCCTATGCCGTGTTTTTCGTTTTATTTTTTGCCATTTCCGGCTAACTTTCTTCATCTTACGGGATAATTCTCTAACCGGAATAATTTAAAGCAGTCTTCATTGTCCCCTTTTAAGTGGCTGTCTCGATTTAAATCGCAGGGAAACAGCAAGGGATACTAAACTTAATGTCACCGGACTGATCGGGTTAACGTACATTCCATGGGGGCCGCATAACCCATGCATGTTAAGGGTTAATGCGTCACTCCTGTTTTAAAGAATTACTCCCATAGTAACTCTCACGGTCTTATTTTTTAGTATTCTCTTCCAGCTAAATTGTGGTAGGTGGGGGCGCTTACCATCCACTCGCTTGATGTAGTGCTGTTCTCGGGTGTCTGCCTTTTCCTCTCCTCCATCCTTCTATCCTTCCGTCCTCTTCTGTCTTTCTTTCTTTCATTCTTTTCTCGTCCTTCTGCCTACGGGTGACTTTACACTCGCTCTTCTGTCTTTCCTTCATTCTTTCCTCTTCCTTCTGCCTGTGGGTGACTTTACATGAGTGACAAGCCAAATGGTTTCCTGTACACCAGGAAACCATTTACTACGCTGGGTGGTAACCATATAACCATATTTTGGCGCCTGGTGGTTTAGTGGGTAATTACTGTGTTCCAATCGGATTGAGCCGGTGAAGGTTTATATCCAAGGGATGGTTGGGGTTCATTGCTAGCGTAATGCCATTCAGGGATGAGTTAGGCTGGTCACTCATCTTAAATATCAGGATCAACGTGCCTAGCCCCGGGCTCCTACGCTCCTCGTGGGTAACGTAGGATTGGATGATGGATGGATGGACTCTTCCAGCTAATGCCAGTCGATTTTATTTTGCCGAGAGTGAGTTATAGAAGTACAAACTTTACCAGCGGCAAAGACGACAGGTGTATAAGTGGTACACCTGGGGATATATTTTTTTTTTTCTCCTTCAAGGAAGTTCGAAAATCTGCTCTTGGAGAGCTCTGGGCGATTATCTTATGAAATATAAAGTTGCTCAGCTTGAAGTTTTTAATTGATTTAACATGTCATCTGCTGCGTCAGCTGATGCATCAACTGACTATTAGGCGATTTACAATTTTGGCTATAAGGAAGCATTTTTTTGTGAGTTTCTTATGAATATCAGAGTTACTCAGCTTAAAATTCTGAGTTGATCTGACATGTGGTCTAATTATCTAGCAGTTTTCAATTTTGGAGATAAGAGGCATTTTAATATAATAGTTTCACACTTTCTATGAGTTTCAAAGTGAAACACTAAAAAAACTGGCTGCAGTAGTTTTGCCGCAGGTGTATGAAGATAGTCTTTTCTTGTTAATAACGTTACCATGAAAATTCTCATGGTCGTGGCAACAGTGTTTTTCAGTTTCAGCTAAAACAGATGAAAAAGAACGATCCAATCTCACATATGGAAATTAATTAATTCTGTCCTGTAGAAAAATGCACTTTTGGCTTCGTGTGTACTGCCCCCTGATCAATGTTATGAATAATGAAAAATTTTCAGTGGAATAAATTACTGATGTAACGCTGAAAAAAAATATAGCTTCATAAAAAAAAAAAAAATAATAAAAAAAAAAAAAGCTAGATTCATCGAATCTCTTGTACACTTATTCACGTAATTAATTTTCACCTACTACATAGGCGAAGACTATTGTTTCCGCTGGTATTATTATTATTATTATTATTATGTTCTATCGCCTTTACTATTTATATTGGTCATTGATTACATTATGAAACGCGTTGGAACAGAAACCAGTGCAGGTATACTTTGGGGAGAGAACAGGAAACTTTTGGATTTAGATTATGCAGATGATATAGTTTTGATTTGTGATGGGCCAGAAGAGATGCAGAGAGTGTTGGACTGTTTGGTGAGTGAAGGTCGCAAGGTGGGTTTGGTTATTAATTGTGGAAAAACTGAAATAATCAATATGAACATGGAAAATGCGCAGGAATGTGTAATTGGAGGCATGGTTGTAAAGCAAGTTGATAGGTTTAAATATTTAGGTACTTATTTAGCCAAGGATGGTTCTTTGAACTTTGAATTCGAGGAAAGGTTAAAGAAGGCTAATCAGGCAATGGGAATGCTTAAAAATATTTGGAATAATAATTTTTCTGTGCATACAAAAATCAAACTTTATAAGGTAATGGTTAGGAGTATCTTAATTTATGGACACGAGTCTTGGTACAGCACAGTGACTATGGAAAATAAATTCTTGGTGTTTGAAAACAAAGCACTTAGAAGAATATTAGGAGTTAAGTGGTGGGAAAGGATACCAAATAGTAGAATTAGAGAAATAACGGGAGTGCAGCCGATCGATGAATATGTTAGATTCTCACGATGGAAGTGGCTAGGACATGTGTATAGGAGACAGGGAATAGTACGAGGTACACCAGGGTGGGTGGCACTTGGTAGGAGAGGTAGAGGAAGGCCAAAAGAGACGTGGATGAGGACAATGAGACGGGAAGCTGGAGATGAGTGTTGGGGAGATCTTGAGGAGTTAGCACAAGATAGGATGTGGTGGTGTGAGTTCATCGAGGCCCTATGCATCCCCGAGGGTGCCACAGGAAATGATTGATTGATTGATTGATTATTATTATTATTATTCCGTCCTCAGAGTCTCGCGACGATTTCAGGAGAACTGGAGACTGGGCAAGGAATCTGAAGGGCCTAAGTTATGTGTCCTGGCATGGGCCAATGCTGATAGAAAAAAAAAAAAATCCTTCACGCGCAGTGGAAGGACATGTCAGAAAGTCATATCAGTATTACAAGTGACCGAGACGAGTGGGTAGTGTCTACTGGAGATTTCAATGCGACCTTTGATACGAATCCCGACAACAACCTCTCTCGCCCACAAAAGACAGTGGTGAAGAACTTAGACCAATTTCCATTATTTACTGCTGAATGTACTCTGCCATGACCTATGAACACTACTGAGGTAGTGACCATTAGTCAAGTACCTCATCCAGAACAGTAGATGGAGACTAGTGACTGTCTGCAGGAGAGTTACAGAGTTCTAGTTACCTATTGCCTCTGGAAAGAGTCACACACACACACACACACACACACACACACACACACACACACACACACACACACACACCTCTGTGTGTGTGTGTGGTAAGTGGGGGTGCTCACCATCCACTCACTCGATGTAGTGCTGCTCTCGGGTGTCTACCCTTTCCTGTTCTCCATCCTTCTTTCCTTCCATCCTCTTCTGTCTTTCCTTCATTCTTTCCTCGTCCTTCTGCCTACGGGTGACTTTACGCTCCCTCTTCTCTCTTTCCTTCATTCTTCCCTCTTCCTTCGGCCTGTGGATGACTCTGCACTGAGTGACAAACCAAATTGTTTCCTGTACACCACGAAACCATTTACTACGCTGGGTAGTAACCATATAACCAAATTTTCGGGCCTGGTGGTTTAGTAGGTAATTACAACGCTCCAATCGGATTGAGCCGGTGAAGGTTTATATCCAAGGGGTGGTTGGGGTTTATTGCTAACGTAATACCACTCAGGGATGAGTGAGGCTGGTCACTTTCATCTTAAATGTCAGGAGCAACTTGCCTAGCCCCGGGCTTCTAAGCTCTTCGCGGGGCAACGTAGGATTGGATGATGAAATTAAATAAATTGAGAGAGAGAGAGAGAGAGAAAGAGAGAGAGATTTTGATCGATTCTGGGAAAGTAAAACTATTTGCTTAACCCTCGGTGGCGCTGTGCACTCTGGATAGAACGAAGTATCTGTGGCGTCTAACAGGGGAGGAAATCTCTTCAGATTTCCCTGTACTTCGCCGTGGGAAGGTCTCTAGTTCAACAACGGCAAGGCGCTGTATACCACAAGGAGGCGTCTGATCCCTACAAGGAGCACTTTCTGTACTCTGTCTGTATGACGGCTCCACAGAAGTAGTTGCATGCTTGTGGTCAACGGTTCTGCTCGACCAGACATACCGGGGTTGAGTATCAACAACTACATCACTATACTGACGCCAGATATATGCACTTGTACTGGGTAAAATGCAAGAACACGGTAAGAATGGCAGCAGTTAAGTAAAAAATGGGTGAGTGCGATTCATATCGCAGCAAAAGTATGACGGCGATAATGTTGTATGTTGGTAATGGCGGCTCCTCAGTTCATATCTGAAGCTTGACAAAGAATCTGAGGTAGATTTGTAAGACTATCATCAATGGGGCCGGGCTTGTGATGTCTCTATTGATTTTCAAAAAGACTAAGGAAACGTACTTCAGACTCATCGTATAGAAGACAGAAGCTAAGACGTTTCGTAACTACTGGCTAATTTCTCTGGTTGCCAAGCTTTGTTAATTGTTAATTTCTGGGAGCTCATAAGCTCAACAGAATCGTTTTGCCTGTAACCAGAATAAAATAAAAAGACTATCGTACTGAATCCATAAGTTTCTATGGTGTATTTTACAACCCCTGGTAAATGTTCATGTTGTGTTTGTATCTGTATCACTGATAACAGTCCCTTCAATCTGATTACATATTCATTTTATTCTTAGTTACCTTCACACGATTTTTCCCCCCGACTGGAAGAATTTTTTCGAAAAGGAAAGGGGAGATACTGCCTACATTTGACCTTCACTTCCAGGGTGCTCTCAGTCTGAATAAAATCGTCCGCTTACAAGAAAAGACGGGGGGCGCGGTAGCACAGTGGTAGCGCGCTGGACTCGTAATCGGGGGATTGCGAGTTCAAGCCTCGCCCGAGCTGCCGTGCTGGGAGTGGTAGCTCGCTCCTGTAACCCTAGCGGGGCTATATAGTCCAATACAGGGCTTAGCTCGGGGGAACTCCATTTCTCCCATTTTTTACAAGAAAAAACATAAAATTCGTGACTGGAATAATGGGGTTTGGGAAGACAGTTGAATAGCACATAGCCAGCTTCCAATTACCAGAGCTAATATTACTTGCTTGAGTGCCGTGCCTCTGAAACACTGGGTCTGTTCCTCAGCTTTGTTTACTATTCCAACACTCACATCTCCCTCCTGCTTTTTATTATTCTCCTCCTAAGTCTGTCTTCCTCCTTTACTGTCTTCCTCCATTCCTTGTTTCTATTTTCATTTTTTGATTTACCTCTTCTCCTACACCTCTCCCTCCATCACCTTCTCTTTTTCTCATTGTTAAAGTTACTACTCTAAATCCTTTATTACAATTCCGTTTCTTTCCATCCCTTCCTCTTCATCTATCCCTCCTCCATTCCTTCGCATTCATCTCTTCCTCCTCCATTCCTCCTGCTCCAGGTGATCCTCTTTCATTTCTTTCCCTCCACCTCTTCCACCACCATTTCTTCTCCCCATTTGTTCCCCCAGTCCTTTCACTCCATTTATTTCTCCTCTGCTCCATCCCCTCCATCCATCCTCCTCCATTCCATCCCCTCTATCCATCCTCCTCTATTCCATCCCCTCCATCCATCCTCCTCCATTCCTTCCACCCATCTGTTCCTCCTCCATCTTTTACCTCATTTCTTTCCATTCCTTCCCCTCCAACTATTCCTTCTTCAATCCTTCCTCCTCCACTGCCTCAGTAAACTATGAAATTCAGGCAACACTCAATGAACGACTAATTCCTCCTCTCTTGCCCACCATCGAGACCTGCGTTTCACCAGGGCAACTGTTGTTTCTGGATAATTCTTGAAAGTCTGTAATTGATCACTCCCAGCTTTTGGGCTACGAGGAAGTTAAAAATATCGACACTGATAATTTCGTAGTAGCAGCATAAATCGCGT
Organism: Coenobita brevimanus; assembly: GCF_032717465.1. Classification (NCBI taxonomy): domain Eukaryota; kingdom Metazoa; phylum Arthropoda; class Malacostraca; order Decapoda; family Coenobitidae; genus Coenobita; species Coenobita brevimanus. Next base: position 8,846,295 of record NC_136994.1, read on the forward strand.
TCAAAACAGAAGAATATCGCGCGAAAATAACTATGACATGATATCAAGCAGTACTGAACAGTGTTGTGCATTGACTTAGTCGTAAATATGAAAGTACAATACTGAAGTCGACCATTTTTTACATTGCTTGAGAAATCTGTTATTATTTTTCGTATTTACGGCAAAACTGAAACTTTACAGTGTAATGTTCAACATGCACTCGATATTTTGTCATAGCTATTTTCATACGATATTCATCTATTCGCGATAATGGTGCAAAAGTTATCAATGTCGATATTTTGAACTTCCTTGTAGCCCCCTTCCGCAAACAGGCAGCAATATGGAGGTAAACATATTAAATACTGTTATCGTATACGCCACATGATGATGACTCTTTAAAGTTCGAACTATTTCTTCTTTTCATTTTCTACAGATAACCCTGTAACTATTGTAATACTTTTTTCACTTACAGCCACTGGACGATTGCAGTTAGGACTGACCTCTAACAATGATATGGGCAATGAAAATTATATATAATCTCCTCAAAGAGCAATGTCACCGGCAAAAAACAATTGTCCACCACCTGTTGGTCTGTGCAGTATTTATGAGCGAGGTAGGCACACGGATAGAATGGCATTATTCATGGTTGTTTTCAAGAGAAGCGGAGGAGGAATGAGAAGTTGGGGAGGTGGTAATTTGCTGGATGGATGGCGTCAGTGAAATATGGTGTTACTAAGATAATTTGCACGTAAAATGTGTCTTTACAGTATACCGTGCAACACTTTTTTTCTTCATAGCATGTAATTATCTCTTGGCTATTTTATAACAACTAAGCCTCTCTCCCGCTGTGTCATAGTTTGGGTTGACAGCTGATGCAACGTTATTGTGTGGGATAACCAAGAGTTTCATGGAGCTAAATCACCTTCCATTATACTTAATTCGTCAAGCTCTTGCAACAAACTCGCATCACCTATAATTATCTCTCAACAAGTTTTTCTGATGAGTTAATAAGGGCACTGGAACTCATTCAGCCTGCATGGGTGTGGTGGTTAATCACTGTTGTCAGTCATGGCACGGGTGACTTGTGTTAAGAGCTGCGACGCGGACATATGCTGCTGCGGGGGAATGAGGGGGAATAGGAAGGGGATGAGAATACATATTCATTTAGCTCGTTACTTCTTATCCTTCCGAGAACAAGTACTCATTTGGCCATGTCATTCTGGTTACAGACAAGTATGTATACTCAGCTGAAGGAAACTCCAGTCTTGTAAGGGGTGTCAGCTTACATCTCTTTAAAACAATCAGTTCTCAATTTACTCACAGAAGAAAAGAGATGATACATTATTTAGTAATACTTATACACTCATGATCATTTACTAACACAAAAATCAATATTCCACGGTATAATAACGTTAGAAAAGATCTACTTGTTTTGACAGCGCAGTTTAAAAGTTGTAAGATATTTTACAGGTAGTTGATGTACGCGTTTAAGTATAACAACAGCGACAAAGCTTCCTAAGTAACTATGATAACCATCAATATTTCACACTTCATTAACCTTCTAAAATCAGGTGACGTTTTGTATTAACTTGTTGTTTCAACCTGCAGAGGATTTCATTCATCTTAGATGCAACTTTTTTGTACGAGGGAGCCAGTGAAAGCCTTGTATAAAATCACCCCAGTTCCTGAAAAAAACAGTCTGGAAATAGCAAAGGATATATGTCACTGGATTGAATGGGTTAACTTCATCAAGATTTTCACTCATATATCTTCATCCCAGTGAGGTTTTATATTTCCAGCATAAAGGTGCTCCCACTTTCACCCTTTCCTGTACTGGAACACTATGAGTCTTTTAAACAGTTTGCTCTAAACTTGTTGAAATTTGCCCCTGCACAATGCAAAATTTTCCTTCATGTTCGCCACACTCGAAATACATAAAAGTTGTAAATAAATGTAAACAAATTTCTCTTGGTGCACATGGTGGAAGTTATCAAAACATACAGCTCGTTACGTTAAAAACATTAAGCAAAATAACAATTAGGTCAGTGCTCACAGTATTGCAGCACCCTCAAAAATGCACGACGTACACACAGAAATGTTTATTTCATATACTGTATGTCATTCATTAGGTGGGGTTATGGGGAAGGAGAGAGAGAGAGAGAGAGAGAGAGAGAGAGAGAGCGGGGGTGGGGTGTGGGCTGCTGTGGATGTCAGAGGTCAACAAGCTGAAAAGATCATTCGAATTTGCTTGTGTTCTATATACTTTATATATCTGGAGGCTCTAAACTCAGTGTTCACATGACTTCACATGAAAGATCTAGACGTAAAGTGCGACAGTTTTGACTGCTAGTGCGACACAGGTCTAGCTGAGGTACGATAAAAACGAATGATTCTCTCTTGGTTAAAATGCGTGACTCATAGACAAAGCCGTTCCTAGACCTACCCCGGGGAGGATGTGGCAACAATACTGAAGGATATTAATGGTGGTTGGCATTATGCATCGTTTCGAACGGCATCTTACAAGGTATGTCACTGCTTTCATGTGCGAGGCGATATTTTCAGAACATTAAACCTTTAACTTTATACAACCGTATATCATAAGCTTTACAGTCACTGCGGTACACCTCATACATAAAACCTTGAATCCCATAATAAAAGTTTTATTGTTATTAACCCCTTAACCGCGGGGCGTCACTTTCGTGACGCTGGGCCACAATGGATCATACCGCGGGACGTCACTTTTTTTATTCTGTGTTATTTTGAATTATCCCGGGCTCTCAAGTGGTGGCTTGTATCATCTAACAGTACTGCCAATGTCCAACACTAGTCAGCACTCCAAATCTCATCTGTACTCCCATCCATTGTTGACATTTTAGCGATTTTACCCCCTTCGTGACTCCCCTCCCTACCTGCCCTCCATTCCCCTGTCCTCTCACCTCCCACGCTGCGCTATTTCCCCCGGATTTTTCCACAGATTTCATCCATTGAAATAAGCCCTATGCCCTATGCTTATACAAAATAATATATACCAAAAAAAAATCAGGTAAGTGATAGTGTTATACACCAGGAATTGGCTAATTATCACCTGACAACACCTCACGTGCATTCATTCGCTACATTACCACGGTAATTTCCCCTTTGAATTATGTCTTGTAATCCATGTCTGTAATAAAAATATATATCAGAAAGGAAGGGAGAAGCCTAAGTGACATTTATATTCACCTGGAACTACCTATTTCTTTATGTATTGCCGAGATTTTCTACCTATAAAAAATTAGCATGTAAGTTAGCAGCAGTCAGCCTCAGTGTCATTGTCAATCCTTCCCTTCTCAGGTAAGCCGCGGCATTTAGTTCCTTGTCCTCCGCTGTAGTGAAACCATGTTGCACTCGTGCCCCGCCATTCCTGCCGCTTCTGCGCCCATTGCAAAGGGCCCCGTGACCTCTACCCCTAAGAAAAGTAGTGAGGGAAGCAGGAAAGGCCTTAGTGACTCTGCAGTGGCACGTGAACTTGCAGAATTGTCCATGGTGATGATGGACAGTGATTTTGACGATTCGGTTGAATCGTGTGATGAGCCGGGTGAGGTTATTGTGCCAGAAACTGCTACAACGAGTGCTTCAGTGTCGGAAGTAGTCTCTAGCTCCAAGGGAAAGGAACCTTTAGTGCAGCAAGGCAAGGAATTTGGGAAGGTAGTGAAAAGGCGGCGTGTTAGCCCCAGAACAATGCCCCTGCGTGACCCAGCCCGCCATGAGTCCCGAGTGCATTCACCTTCCCGTTCCCCAAGCCCCACTTCACTCATTTCTTCATCATCGTTGGCTGAGTTATCTCCGGAGTCTTCGTCGTCGGAGTCATCACCAGCATCAACAGTGAAGGCAGGCCGTAGAGGAAGAGGTAAATCAAGAACAGTGAAAAGTAGTGTAGTTAGTAGGGTAAGGGCTGCTAGTGTTGTATGGCAACCCAGGGTCAGTGCGAGTGACCTTGAACGAGATAAATCTGCCTCACAGCCAACCTCCACCACCACCACCCGCCCTACACTGCCACAACAGGGAATCCTGGACGCCTTCGCGTGGACGGAAGGGTCATATTTTGTGCCTGAAAATTTAGTATTTGATGAGAGCTCCTCAGGAGTTCAGCCTGCCTTCACTATTGATGAAAATGCTGAGTGTGTGGACTACCTTTTGGCCTTCCTAGATGACGAAGTCATGCAGCACATATGTGATGAGACCAACAGGTATGAATCACAACGTGCTGCAAGTGGTACAGGTGCAGCCAAGATGCAACAGTGGTCCATGCTGGGAGTGCAGGAGCTGTGTGTTCTTTGCCCTCATGCTTCTCATGCCACACTCCAAGAAGCATGAGTTGGAAGAATACTGGTCCATGGACCCCTTACTACCCTCACCCACCTTCAATAAGTACATGGCCAGAGATCGCTTCTGGAACATCATGGGAAACCTGCACTTTGCTGACAACGATGTACCTTCCCAAACCGACCCACTCTGGAAGATCCGGGAGATTCTGAGCAGAATGAAGAATAAGTTTATGTCATTCTTCCACCCCTTTCAGAAGGTTGTCATTGATGAATCCTTGGTTTTGTTCAGAGGACGTCTTCGGTTTGTTCAGTACATTCCAAGCAAACGCCATCGCTTTGGAATTAAGTTCTTTGTACTGTGCGACTGTAAAACCGGGTACATCCTTGACTTCGTCATTTATTCAGCCAGCACTGTCGATCTGGATAAAACACCCCCTTGGCTTCTCAGGCTGTGTAGTGAAACTGCTCCTAGAAAACTATTTTGGTGGGAATCATGTGCTGTATACAGACAACTACTATACAGCACCGAAACTTGCCATATACCTTTCTGAGCACGGCATTGGCTCCTGCGGCACTGTCAAAAGTAATCGTGCCCACTTCCCCAAATTCACAGAGGCAGGAACCTCGCAGCGAGCAGACGTGCACCTATGCAAGTCTGAGAAGATGCTGGCAATACGGTGGCATGACAAGAGGGTCGTGCACACGCTCACCACCGTACGTAAGGGGGAGATGAGAGACAGTGGGAAGGTCGACCGTAGGACAGGCGAACCTGTGATGAAACCTGATGCTGTGTTGGACTACAATATCAACATGCGGCTGGTGGACAAGTCCGACATGATGATTGGTGAGATCGACTGCCTCAGGAAGAATACTAGGTGGTACAGGAAAGTTTTTCTGCATCTCATAGATATGACGATGCTGAACGCCTTCATCCTGTACAAGATGAAGGTCAAGCCACCCAAGTCCTTCTCCCTGAGGTTGTTCGCCAGGACTTGTGTCCAGCAGCTGCTGGAAAGATATGGTAGGGTGACAGCAGCAACTCCAAGGCGCCATCCAGTAACACTTCCCGACCGACTTGAGCAGAGGGCGTATATGGATCAGCACAGACTTGAGCTTATGCCTGCCACAGGGAAAAGGAAGGCTGCGATTCGCAGGTGTCAGGTGTGTGCACATACCACCTGCCGCACACCTGAGCACAAACGCACCTCTTGGCAGTGCGCTGAGTGCCAGGTTCCCCTCTGTGTTACCTGCTTCTTCGAGTACCACAGCCAGAAGCAGTTCTAACAGTGCAAGTGTGAAAGGAGAATAATGTGTAAATAATGTGTAAATAATGTGTAAATAGCAAGTGAAAGCAATGGATGTTCAGTACATATGATTGAACAGTGTATTATAGTTTTATCTTACTGAAAGTGACAGTGAATAACATAGTGTAAGTAAAATAGAAGGGTAAATATTGAAAATAGAATAGAAAATGTAAATAGTAATGTAAGTAATTAGTAATATAAGAATATGAGTACAAATAATTTATGTTATAACAGTGAAAGTGAATCCATGGCTCTCTACGTATTTTATTGACTGAAATATTGAATGACTTCAGTGACAATAAACTAATACGACTGAAGGAAACTTATGGAGAAAGACTCCAGATATATATAAGTGTGATATAGTAATAGAAATATAAAGTGTGAGGGGTTTTATGAATAATAAATGACAGAGTACCAAGAGCGAACTAGCGCAAGTGCGACGATCAGACGCGCTCGTAATTTCCATTGCTTTCACAGTGTTTTTTTTTTTAAGTATGGATCCCAAACTACTTGAAGATCATAGAGTAGTGTTTATTGTGTTTATATCTGGTTGTGGTAATCATATTACGGGTTGTCGGGAACTGTAAAGTGAAGACTTCGTTACCCAACTTCAGAGGTCTCCACAAGTCCTACGGTAACGACGAAGGCTCAACAAACACTCCAGGAGAAAGCTGAAGGTATGTGCCATAAGCATATGAAATTTTAATATTCTAGGACTAATAACTGATTTTTGGCAAATATTTTTTGAGAGTCTGTCGGAGCCCGAAAAACCCCGCGGGACACACAAAACATTGGTAAACATGCTCGCGGTGTAGGGGTTAATAACAATATACCCCACACCTATCACCTTCAACCCAATGCTGAACCATTAGTTTTACTGTCACCACAGTACATCCCACACAGCATAAACTAAGTAGCAAGACGGTGGGGGTGGCAAATGGAAATACAAGCACGGAGCTGTTTTTACTTTAATTAGACCCTGATTTCCGTCATCCTTAAGCTATTTATCGTAGAGCTGTGGCTGTAAGAGGGAACGCTACAACTCCACATCCTTTCAATAGCACTACTTTGTGGCTAGAATCATAATCTTGCGTTGATCTATTGCTACAGCTTAGCATTCCGGATGGAGAGACGGTAATTTTAATCCAAGTTAGACTGAAAAGGGTATAAATAAATTTCCGTGTCTGGCTCAAATTCGCCTAAAAAAAAAAAAAAAAAAGTGTTGCCATCAGACGTCGTCCCCTGCCACACACTACTACAGGGCATCCGGCAACAGCCTTTGAACTACAATCAGTCCAGTCACAAAGCTCTACTAAGATGTATGTTAATCATCTTACTCTATAGCCAATGCAAAATTTCAACGTCATCACTGTCCTGGAAGAGCCTTGAAGAGGTAAATGAATGAGTAGGATGTGTGTACTGAATAATGTTTTAACCAGCTGTAAACTGTAAGTGGTACAACAATGAGCAAGAGTTCATCGACATTTCTGTGCCATCCTTGTGTTCTACCTTTTGTAATTCTCATTAATTTACCCAAACGACGGAGAGTATCCTTACTTCTTGTGTGTGTGTGTGTGTGTGTGTGTGTGTGTGTGTGTGTGTGTGTGTGTGTGTGTGTGTGTGTGTGTTTCATATTAGTGTCGTATAAAAATAGTTCATTTAACATCGTCCATTGTCACAACCGGCAGAGGAGTATCCCTAAACTATTGCTCGTAGTTGTACGAGTAAATGAGTCTTGGTTAAACCTAAGACGTGGCAACGATGGTCTATTAGTGTCATAAAGACTGATAAGCATTATTATTAAAAATATTTGAACGTCATAATATTTTTACGTAAATACAACGTTTGAATAGTAGGGACATCCATTCCCACAGCATATCAATGACTGATTCAAGGTGATGGCTCTTTATTTACAGAATACGAAACTGTACCATATACACAGAATAACAGCTTTGCCTAACGAAGTACACTGATACAGTATTTGTTTTATATACTGCTTATAGTTTTATTAAACCTGAATGCTTCTGCAGATTTAACACTTTGTAATCACTATGGGGAGAAATATATAAAAAATTTTAATGAAATATTCGAGTGACGCTTTAATATAGTATAAGCGATTGACTGTCGAATTAAACTTTAAAAGGACACACGTTTAGCACTGAACTATCATTAGTGAAAGAAATAATCAAAGTCTGGTGTAGTAAAGACGAAACTACTGTATTCATATTTCACCTAAAAGTCAATATCTGTTACTTAGAGATGTTATGTGGCAGTCTTGCTCTACCATGGCGGGCATGCCTGTTAGTCAAAATAACACCACAGGAGAAGCCACAGTGTAAGGAGTGGTTAATGAAACTAAGTCCATGTCTCTGGTCGACAGAAAATATAAAGCTACATATCAAAAAATAAAAATAATAATAATAATCTTCAGAAAAAACAATCCTGTGCACAGTACCACCAGTTTAACGATGCAGGGTTTTGTGAAATAAATGTACAGGTCACTCTCGCGTTACACGACAGAAACAGTTGAATGTGCTTGAGTGTGCTTTACACGTCCTTGGTTGAAATCCATGTAAGGTCAGCACGAAATGTAACTCATTAGTTATAACAGTCACACTTCACTGTGTTCTTAATGTCAATAATTCTTTACATTGTCTTCCTCTGTTGTGTCATAATAACTGTCAAAGAAGCTCACCGTCGGTGAGCGTGAATGCATTATATGACACATTATCTAATCAAAAACTATTAGACAACTACGCAATATATAAATTCTGTTCTCTTGATTGCATAAAAATTTTGATAATTTCCCTCACGGATGGTATATAAACGATAAATGCACATCATTTCTTTGTAGTTTAATTTGAACGTGAAATCGCTTAGATAACGGTGCACACGTTGAACAAGTGAGGCCTTAATTATGACGGCGTCGGTTCAGAACAGTTTAATGAGCTGAGATAACAGTGACAGACAGGCCACGTCAAGTTCCAGTAGCAGCACGTCCATAAGCCATCAGGACACGTCTTTGGTTATACGTAGTCAGCACGGAGGGGCCCCAGAAGAATTGAAAAAAGGAGGAGGAGGAGGACGACGACGAAGATGCCATGGAAAAAGAAGAAACGGTGGAGGGAAAGAAAGGATGGTGGTGTAGGATCAGGAGGATGAGGGAAGAAATAAAAAAGAAGAGGTGAAGGTAGGAAAAGGAAGGGGAAGAAGAGAAGGGGGAAGAGAAGGAGGAAGAGGAAGAAGAGAACGGGGAATAGGAGGAAAAGAAGAAGAGAAGGGGGAGGAGGTGAAAAAGGACAAAGGGAAGGGGGAAAAGGAAGAGCAAAAGGAAGAAGAGGAGGGGGAAGGGAGAAGGAAAATGAAGAAGAGGAGGAGGATAAGAAAAAAGAGGAGAATAAGGAAGTGGAAGAGCATGCGGAAGAGGAGAAGGAGAAGGAGAAGGAGAAAGGAACAGATTGAGGAAGCCTATCAGACGACACTAATACATTCAGTACGGTGACACACTCTCACTATATGCCTTTCTTACTTCTGACTACCTGGGCAGCGCTAATACGGATTCCCGTAAGAGATAAATGGTGGCGAAATTAACACTCTTAGGCTTTTTTGACATTCCCGGCTGAAAAGAAAGCTTCTGGCATTAGCTAGAATAGAATAAGAGACTGTTCTGACGACGAGTGGGTTAAGGGTGGCGGTATTAACACTCTCAGGCGACTATGTTCTAAATAAAATCATCTGGTATTAGCTGAAAAATAAAGGTCGAGTTGTTCCAAACTTGCAAAGGATAATAGGAAAATTAATATGGGAAGGAAACTGAAAGAAATATACAAAGGATACTCAGACAGGACAGAGGAAAAAGGTACTGAGGCAAAGACTGACTGGTGTTGACACACACACACACACACATAGACACACACACACATAGACACACAATAAAGGGAGGGTAGAGAAGAGTAATAATGAAGACTGAGACTGAAAGAATGGTAAATAAATAAAGCGGAAAAATGAGAACAATAGGAAGGCAAAACAAGAAGGAAGCGTAGCAGGCAACAGAGGAAGAAAGGCGAACTAATTAGGATGAATAATTAGGACCCTGATGGAGAATATGATGATGCAGCCACCACCGCTACGGCACGTCAACTTGTCCCTGGTCAAAACTAAATCACCAATATCTCGCTGGTTTGTAACTGCCAGAGCCTAGTAGAAGAAAGGCTCCTTGATGGTGAAGTGTGCTGTTGCGGAGGATTAAGAACTCTGGGACTGACGCAAATTATGCCATAGTACCAGAAAGAAAGTTAGTCAAGGCTTGTGGTTTCATTTTTGTGGCTTCTTTTTTAGTCAACTTGGGTGTTAACGTTAACAACAAAACATTCACGCCAATGCGTTCGTACGTGCCTCTTTGTTCGAGTATGCAATTACGTAATATGAAAGGAGGGTTAAGACAAAAGGTTCCCGAGTCACTCGCTGATTTAATATGATTGTTTTTCCTTTTCCAGAATCATTTGGTTGTAAGGACTTTCAAACTAAACCTGATAAGGAGCATTTTATAAATAATTTTTATGAAAATAATAAGTAATCGTTATCATCCATATCTATCTGTCTATCTATCAATAGAACCATATCTATCTATCTATCTATCTATCTATCTATATATATATATATATATATATATATATATATATATACACTCGTATATCCAGCCATTCGCGGGATTTCATGAAAGTCGAGAATGAAGTTCACACTTTATTTTCACTACCATGACATATTCTACATTTCATGCCTGTTACCGGAGGATGATAAATTACCATCTTTATTATGTACTTAAAGGGTCAAGAAAAGTTATTATCTAACCCCACCAGTGCAGGTAGCCTATCTAATCTTTAAAAATACCTGTAGTCTATAAGTAGCAAAAATAAACTGGGAGCCTGACTTTCATTGGGAAAAAATGGCGGGAATTATACCCAGACTTGAGAACGAAATTTTAATATGACTGATGTGGCTAAAAACTTAAAGTTTTATGATGAAGTCGAAAGAAGTTGTTTGATCTCAAAATTTTCGTTGTAGGAAAGAAAACTGAATATTCCTATTTTCTCTATTTTCCCCTCCTCTCTCGTCTCCTCCCTTCCCCATCTATCTCTCATTCTATAATTTCTTTGTACAATCTCCAAGGCCCGGTGCAATTTATTATCATCGCCAGGGATTTGGAATTTGGAAGGAATCTGAGTGCAAAGTGGAGGGGATGTAAGAAAATGTTCTGGAAGGAGGTAAAGTGAGTTAGACAGAGTGATAAAGAAGTTAATATGGGAGTGAAAGATAAAAATGGAAGGTTGATAGGGGAGAGGACGTAAAGTGAGCAGATGGAGAGAACACTTGAAGGAATTGTTAAACATAAAGAATGAAAGTAATGCGAGTATTAGTGACTGGGGAATGACTGGGAGGAGAGAGGTGAGAAGGGAGGAAGAGATCAGTAGGATGGAATCAGTTGAAGCAATGAAGAAAGTCAAAATGGGGAAAACCCCAGGAACTGATGAAGTGTGTAGTGAAGTATTAATGCATGGGGGAGAGATAGTAACAGAATGGATATGGAAGATGTGCAGATTGTCCTGGGAGTGAGGTAGAGCCCCTAAGGACCTAAGTCAGGTATATTTATTCCCCTGTAAAAGGAAAGGGGGAAAAGGAAGTGTGTGGTGATCACAGGGGCATTAGTTTTCTTAGTGTAATAGGAGGAGTATATGGTAGGGTACATATTGTTAGAGTTAGGGAAATAACGGAGGAATTAGTTGGAGAAGAGCAGGTTGTTTTAGGAAGGGAAGAGGTTGTGTATATCAGATATTCATCCTTAGGTCTGTAGACGAAACGTTTCTAGAAAAGGGAAAGAAGTAGTTTGCAGCCTTCATGGATTTGGAGAAAGCATACGACAAAGTGGAAAGGCAAAGAATGTGGAGAATATTAAGAGTATTTGGAGTAAATGGGAAGCTGTTGAATGCCGTGACGAGTATGTATGAGGGTGCTAAGGCTGCGGTGCATGTGGATGGTAAACTGAGTGAATTTATCTATCTGAATCTTGGATTGAAACAAGAGTGTGTAATGTCTCCATGGCTGCTCAGCCTGAATATGGATGGGGTTGTAATTGAGATACAAAGTAAGGCAGTGGATGTTGGAGCAGCCCTAATGAGGTGGGGTCAGCGTTTGGAAACTTCATGTTCTGCTGTTTGCAAATCATGCTGTATTGTTAAGTGAAGACGACGGGGAACTGCATGGCTTCTTGAATGAGTTTGGGAGAGTGTGTAAGAAACGGAATCTAAAGGTGAATGTAGGGAAGAGTAAAGTTATGGTCTTTGAGAGAAATGAAGTTACTGAATGCACAGTGAGGTTGGATGAAGTGGAAATGGAAATATGAGTGCATTTAAGTACCAGTGACTATGATGATTAAAGATGGAATTTGGAGGATGAAGTGCTTGAAAGGGTACAACAGGAAAGAAAGGTTGTTGTTTTTTTTTTTAAACAGTGCTAAGAAATAGGGAAGTGAGCATGGTAGTAAAAAAGTCGCTGCATGACAGTATTGTGATGCCAACCCTAACGTATGGAAGTGAAGCTTGGACCTTGTTGGAAGGACACAAGTCAAGAGTGAGAGCAGCGGAGATGAGTTATATGAGAGGAGCATGTTGCGTCACATGAAGAGACAGACTGACATATAAGAAAGTGAAGGAACGTTGTGGTGTGGACGTGGATGTGATAGAAAACGTTAGGAGAAGGACATCTGAGGTGGTTTGGCCACGTGGAGAGGATGGAAAGCCAGAGACCAACGAGGAAAGTGTATGAGAGTGAGGTGGAGGAGGGAGAGAGACAGGAAGGCAGAGGATGAGGTGGATGGGTGGAGTGGAGAGGTATATAAGATACGGGGTTGGGAGTTGGGGGTAGGGCAGCGAAATGCCGTGGGACAGGGTGACATGGAGGCAATTTGTTTGTGGCCACCTCTTACGGGATTGAGGCATCTGGCAATAAATAGATAGATGGCTATGGTTTTTATAAGATAGGGAAGAAAGTTATTAACTACCTCGATGTAATTATGGACCAGGACGACTGATCTCCCATTATAAAATTTCTTTGTGGAAATTGCAAAGGCCTAGCACGATTTAGCCAGTTCATGATAAGTATAATTCTAGTGAAATTTCATGTTAACTAATGCCATTTAAATATATTGATTTTTTAGTGAGTCCATGGAGCCTGAACGTGTTAATTTTATCGGTAATTTTAAATCAGGTATAATAGGAAATAGCTTGATTACATTACTGAGTTGTCCCTACCATGACTGGGTTAATGGTAACAGTATTCAAATTTTAAGTCCTGTACTCACTCTCTGCCGATTAACATAATTTAATGTTAGCCAAAATATATTACGGGAGAAGATCATTCCTCAAAAGACCTAAATCATCTCATGCTTCTGCAAACTGACAGAAAAATATCATAATGAGAAATCAGCTGAATAAAATCGTCTGGACTATGCTCAAGTAAAACAGAAGAGTAGTCTCAACCATGAGAGAGTTAATATCTATCTATCTATCTAAGTACCTTTTGCCTGACGCCTTAATCCCGTCAGGGGTGGTATTGAACAAATCGCCTCTATGTCCCCGTGTCCCCCGCCATTTCACCGTCCTGCTCCCAGCTCTCTCCCCCCTCTCTCATGTAACTCTCCACTCCATCTCTCCATCTCATACTTGGCCTCCCCCTCCCTCCCCCCTTCCACCTGACTCACATTCACTCTTCTCGTCAGTCTCTCGCTCTCCATTCTCTCCAGGACATCTTGCATACCTAACCACTGCTTAAAGGTGATGCAAAGTTTTGTGTTCGCGCTCCCCGTGTGTGCACATATAAACTCAACTTAGTTTCTGAAATGGAAGGACCATAACTATACTGGTAACTCTTCCTTAGAGATAATGTTTTTCATGGCTTCCTTCCTGCATACATCCGTGCACCGAATGAATGCGTTCAAAGTTTAATTTAGATACCTCGGTATGCTGGGTGGGGTGAAGCATCAACATCACTGCCTTTTGTGGCTCGCTAGTGTTATTTATCGGATCCTCCCACGGGCTGATCTAGAAATGCCAACATCTCTGAGTTACTTCCTGTGGAAATTACATGAAATTAGAACTACGCAGCTTCCCTACAGCCCGAAAGACGGTTACAGGGTCCTTCCTAGTACCCTCCTAGTTTGTCTTAGAGATGCCTCTGTTAAGGGACCTTTGGTGACATTTTCGGGCCTTTAAGGCCGTGTTTTGACCCTTTTTCGGCCAAAAACATGGTGAAACACTGGTAGACTTTCCCACAGACTTTCATCAATATGTGCTATTCGCGTAGGTGTTTTCTCATTATTTGTTATAGCTTTAGGTTAGCCCTTTCCCCAAGGCTATGAGAGCAAAGAGTTTGGTTTTTCCTGTTTCCATGAATCTCTCTCTCTCTCTCTCTCTCTCTTCCCTTCCTTCATCATTCTTTTTCCATTCCTCATTCTCTCTCCCCATCTATTATCTCTCTTCTCCCTCCCCTCCCCTCCGTTTCGTCTCATCGCGGTTCTCGTATCACCCTAATAATTCTTTGTCTCCCCCCCCCCTCTCTCTCTCTCTCTCTCTCTCCATTTCTGTCTGTCTGTTTATCCATATCTATTTGCCGGTCTATCCAATTCTATCAGTCTGTATATCCACTTCTGTCTGTCTGTCTGTCTGTCTCTCTCTCTCTGTCTGTCTGTCTGTCTGTCTCTCTCTCTCTCTCTCTCTCTCTCTCTCTCTCTCCCCCTTTCCTCTATCCTCCTGTTTCCTTTCTCCATATTCGTTCCCAGCTTATCTCTTATCTCCCCTTTCGTCCTCTTCCCACCTCCCTTTCATATCAGCATAATTACACCTTTATATCCCCTCCGCGTTTCCTCACGTGCATTTCTTATCTCCTCTATTTCCGTCCTCCTGTCTCTAGTCCTCATATTTCTCCTCTTATCCCCACAAACTTTTCATCCCAACTCTCTTTTCTCCTTTCCTATCACCTTTCAAAACTCTCCTCTTTCTTCTCCCCCAGTCGTCCTTTCTCTCTCTCTCTCTCTCTCTCTCTCTCTCTCTCTCTCTCTCTCTCTCTCTCTCTCTCTCTCCTGTTTCCTTCCCCGGTCTTCCATCTTCTTTCTCTATAGTCCTCCTCTTTATTCCTCTCCCTTCCTCAGTCCCCCTCGTCTCATCTCCTTCCGTCTCTCGCATGAGCTTAAAACACTATCCCCGCCCCCCTCTCCCCCCATCTCTCTCTTTGGTCATTTAAGCGGGTGAAAAAATAGCCGGGGAGAAGAAAGGAGAACTCGGGTCTGAATTAAATGAGCAATCAGATTATGTCTCTTGCCCATGTGAGTCACCCACAGAATCCGCAAATTCATTATAAATACCTCAGTTTTATGTTCGTATTTATCTTCCTCACACCTTCAAGATTTGCCCAGTTTCTTTACTGCCCAGGTTTTATTTCTCGTTTTGATTTATTCGCTTTACTACAGCTTGTATTAGGCATCATTCTCAGGGGAAAATGCATTATTTTTAACAATCAAGCTCCAGTGGCTCACCATCTGTTTAATAAAATCTTATGGTGTTTGCTGCAGTAGAAGACAAGACTTGTCCCGATGATGAGAGGGTTAATGATGAATATGCTGACACACATTCATGTGATTTACATTCAACTTAATACAATCATCCGGTATTTGATGGAAGAGAATAACTATGATTGTCCAGAACAATTTATAATCGCATACCAAGGCGTCGATGCCATGATACTTAGTAAAACCCGGATTATCTTTCCGGTTTTACTAAATATCATGGCGATTATATAAGGATGAAGAGTGTGATAATTACCCCTTCAGTACGGTGACGTCTATGTGTAGTTAATTTATAGTGCTGCCAGACGATTATTTTTACTGTTAGGAAAGACCCGTTGTAAGGATAATGTTCGGAAACTATTGTAAGCTGAAGAAAATCGTCTGAGGTAAGCAAGTACATAATAAAAAAAAAAAATCATCGAATTCAAGTGAATAAGGATTGTACCGATGAATTCGAAAATATTGCAGAAAGGAAACGATTAAAAAAGGGATTTCCGTCAAAAGCCCCTGACAACACAATTTGTATATGTTTATATCTATCTATCTATCTATCTGTCTGTCTGTCTCTTTCTGTCTATCTATCTATCTATCTATCTGTTTATCTGTCTATCTATCTATCTATCTATCTATATAAAACTTGACAAGCAAAATCAATGTGATAATGAAAAAAAATCTTATGGTGGCATACATGAGACTGGCTACTAATTTACACTCCATCATATTTGGTATGTACAAAGAATCATCTAACAACGTAATTAACGGCAGAGGTACTCGAAACTATTTATCTGTCTGCACCAGACACCATAATCCCGTAAGGGTGTCGTTTGTCTGAGTTGTTGTACGGGGAGGGGCACTAACTCTCCGCCTAACCACTTGCGGACACGTAAGGAAAATGTATGGGCTGGTTATATGGGTATCACCCAGAGTCGTAAATGGCTTCCTGGTTTACAGGGTACCATGTGGCTTGTCATTCAACTTAAAGCCACCTGAAAAGGATTGACGCGTAATAAGAAGTGACGGGAAAGAAGAGTAAAATAGGAAGAGAGAGCGTGGAAACAGAAAAGGAGTGAATAACGTGAAAGAAGTAGTAGGCAGCACTACTTCAAGTGAGTGGATGACGGTCGCCACGACCTACGAAAAACTCAGGCTATTAATTCACCTTTACGCCACTTCGACACCAAAGACTGACACACCCAGTCCCAGAAAAACAAAACCATCATAAATTCAGAGGAACTTACAACTGATGACATGAAAAATGAAAACCAGTAGGACTACAGTGAAGGTGGAAGCCAGGAGTGGAGGGATGGGGGGATGGGTAAGGGGGGCTCAAGCAGAGTCCTGATCATTTCATTACAGGGCACTTAGAGAAACATATCACCTTGAAATGGTACACACACACACACACACAAACCTACTATAGGGGCGTAAAGGGTGCAGTCCGACAGCAATTTCCTCAACTCGCAAATTAATGACAACCACTTGCCAATAGCTTGTGATGTGTATGTGATTGGGGGGGAGGGAGCAATACACATAATGGCAGTTATGAGAGAGAGAGAGAGAGAGAGAGAGAGAGAGAGACGTATAATAATTATTGAGCTTTGCAAATACACTCTGAGAAGTCTTGAAGATGACTATGTAGAGGAGACATACGTTTACCTCACAGATTTAGTCCATTCCTGTAACAGCAGGAATTGAAGAACCAGGCAAAATGAATGATACATATACCGGAAGTGTTCTTGAGTCTCGCACAGTATTTCCATGTTCAAAGCACTGACATGTTTCGTCTCCATCGCTTTCCCTACGATGACGTGTTAGTTTAATCTTGCCATCCTCAAACAATTTTGTTCACTTTCGTATGATGTCTACTAGTGATGCGGTTAATGAAGGCTATAGCTAACACCTACTGTCTTTTTTTAAAACTATACTCACAACTCTATCATCATCGCGAGATATAAAGTCAAAAAATGGCTAACGAACTGAAAGGCTCAATGCAAGTCTGGCACCCATAAAAACGATCACTTATCAACGTACTTCAGATTTCTGTAACAATTTAAATACAATAAAATTTTAAGAAATGTGTTGCTTCATAATTTGTCCCCATCAATCCACAGACTATATATAGATTATGCGCAACGGAAATTTAATACTATTATATAGTAGTGGAAGCGATGAAGAAGATTAAGCTGGGAAAGGCCCCAGGAATTGATGGAGTGTGTGGTGAAATGCTTAGGTATGGGGGTGAGATTGTTGTGGAGTGGATATGGAAGTTGTGTAGATTGGCTTGGGAAGAGGGAAGGGTTCCAGAGGACTGGAAATCAGGTATAATTGTTCCTCTGTACAAAGGAAAAGGGGAGAGAGAAGTATGTGGTAACCATAGGGGTATTTGCCTTCTTAGTGTGACTGGTAAAATATATGGTAGAATACTCATTGACAGGGTGAGGCATATGACAGAGGAGCTAGTTGGAGAAGAACAAGGGGGATTTAGGAAGGGAAAAGGGTGTGTAGATCAGATATTTGTTCTAAGATGTTTAGTGGAGAAGTATCTAGAGAAGGGAAGGAAAGTGTACGCTGCCTTCATGGACTTGGAGAAAGCTTATGACAGAATAGATAGGAAAGGTATGTGGAAGGTATTAAGAATATATGGAGTGGAGGGGAAATTGTTGAGTGCTGTGAAGAGTATGTACGAGGGAGCTAGGGCTACGGTGCGAGTGGATGGAGAGCTGAGTGAGTTCTTTGATCTCAGTGTGGGACTGAAACAGGGGTGTGTAATGTCTCCATGGCTGTTTAATATATATATGGATGGGGTCGTAAAGGAGGTACAAGGTAGGGCAGTGGATGTCGGGGTGGCCCTAATGAATGAGGGTGAGATTTGGAAGCTTCCGGTGTTGCTGTTTGCTGATGATACAGTATTGTTGAGTGAAGATGAATGGGAGTTGCAAGGTTTGGTGAATGAATTTGGGACAGTGTGTAGGAGGAGGAAGCTGAAAGTTAATGTAAACAAAAGTAAAGTTATGGTGTTTGAGAGGAATGAAGTCACAGAGTGTGCAGTGAGGTTGGATGGTGAGGATATGGAGAATGTGAGTGCATTCAAGTACTTGGGTAGTGTGATGAGTAAGGATGGAACTTTGGGGGATGAAGTACGTGAAAGGGTACAGCAGGGAAGGAAGGTTGTTGGCACACTGAAAGCAGTGATGAGAAATAGGGAGGTGAGTATGGAAGTTAAGAAGTCACTGCATGATGGTATTGTGATCCCTACCCTGACGTATGGAAGCGAGGCGTGGACCTTGCAAGAGGGGAACAAGTCAAGAGTGAGAGCAGTGGAAATGAGTTACTTGAGAGGAGCATGTGGAGTGACATGGAGGGACAGGTTGACGAATGAAGAAGTGAAGGAACGTTGTGGGGTAGTTGTGGATGTGGTTGAAAAGATTAGGAGAAATACACTGAGGTGGTTTGGACATGTGGAGAGGATGGAGAATGAAAGACTGACTAAGAGGGTGTATGTAGGTGAGGTGGAGGGAGGGAGAGGGAGGGGTAGACCGAGGATGAGGTGGAGGGATGGAGTTGAGAGGTATATGAGGGAGGGGGGGGTGAGTTGGGGGGAGGGGAGTCAAATGGTGGGTGACAGAGTGACTTGGAGGCGTTTTGTCTGCGGCCACCCTTTGCGGGATTAGGGCGTCGGGCTATAGATAGATAGATAGATATAGTGGATCCGAGTTTGTTTTTCCTCAGTCAGTACTATGACGGACGCACTTTTATCTTATTCTTGCAACATCGTTATTATTGCCTCCAATTCTGGAGAAATATTCCAGGCAGATGTGGTTAGATATGACCTTTGTTAATCCTTTGGTGCAAGAGAATTTCCTTAAGCTGAATAAAGTCAACGGCTGAGTGACAAGCTTCATGGTTTCCTGTAAGCCAGGAAACCATTTACATTGCTGGGTGGTAACCATATAACCAACCGATACGAGTTCCCTACCTGTCAGCAAGTGGGTTGATGGAGATTTAGTGCCCCTCCCCGTAAAAGAACTAACTCAAAGACAAAAGGCCACCCCTTTTGGGATAATGGTGTCTGGCTATAGATAGATAGATTGTGGGACGATTCAGCACGGAATGTCATCGATTTCAATACAATACTAATTGGTGAATGGATATTACTGTATATCAATGAAATAAAAATATGTTGCATAAAAGCTGACTAATTATCTGCATACGTCAATGTGTACCGAACTGGAAATTATAGCGAGTAACAGAGGGTATATTGATATGGATCTGTGCAAATGTTAATTAGGTAATTGCCAAGGTTATTGGGTTACAGTGCTTCATATCTCCACAAAAATTTATACATGGTACACCGTTCATTTCTCGTTTGTAACCGTGGGCTTTTTTGTCGTATACTTGAAGAACTTTTTTTTTCATTTTATTCGGATAAAGTTCAGTTTCTCAGACTTAGTTACTGCTAACAATGACCTCAAACTGAGAATCAGTATAACAATGAGGCAAACATACAGAAGTTAATCAATTAATAACTGCAGTGACAATTTTTAAGCCATAAGAGACAGTCGGGCAGATACTAATAATCAAATCAAAATTTGAAAGCCTTTGAATATAATAATATGTAATACTGTAAGCCTACATCTAATATACGAATGCGTAGTACAATAAGCTACATGCAGTGGACCTGCATGCTTTAGATTATACCGCACACGGCATACTTCTCTCTAATTACATTCCTAAAGTTGGCTACATTTTTCATTTAGGTTTTTTCTTGGTGTTACTCTTTGCCGCGGCCTCAAGACATTAATAAGGGCTGATTGGTCTTCATCATCGTCATATCTTTATCTGTATCTATATCTATCTATCTATCTCTGTCTATCTATTTATTTATCTATCTATCTATCTAACCATCTAGATTCCGTATATATATGTTGCTGGTCAACCTATAATCGCCCTCTCCCGACCCTCACACAAAGATCCAACCGGGTACCATATTATGTGAAGAGTTACTTAGATGATAAAATTGAAAGGAAATAATTTCGTTCATCCACATTCATTTCAGTGCACAACACCACTGAAATAATTGATTCTGCAACTGTAAGACTATTTGAGTCAATAAAGCGTTACTCCATGCCATCAGCACATCGTAAAAAGTCAGATTTTTAACTGCCGTTTACAAAACATTTGTTGACACTACCAGCCACGTTCTAAAGTATATCATTCTCTCTGACTGATGAAAGGTTGAATATCTAAATATTACAGCCCACCGAACACTGTCTTCATCTCTCCATAACACTACCTTCCTTCCCACAGTCTTCTGGCCACCAATTCTACCATCACTCCGTCTTCTGTGTCTCCTATTTTTAACACTACCCCTCACACCCTCCTCCCTCGAAAACCTACCGCTGTAAAAAAAAAAAAAAAAAAAAAAAAATCAGAAGGCTCGCTATAATATGGACCACGAATGTACTCCATTAATAGATTTAATGACAAATAAAAACTCAGCAACGTCACTCACAAATCGAGGTTCCCACCACCTGGATAAAAGCCCTTGGAGTCTGGCTGGCATTCAGTTTGATCTCCAGTTTCAACTTCTACTCTTAACTTGTGCCTACACTCGTCGCAGCTGACTGGCCATGAGCTCCCGTGCCCACACCACAGCATTATCCCACAGATAAAATGCGGTTCACTCTTCAGCTTCTCTCTCTCGGATACTATAATAATGCAAATTTCTCACGAAGATTATTTCATTTTTAGGGAAAGTATGTATCACTGACTCAATTTGCAAATTAACTGCTTCATTACCGATTAGTGTTTTTTCCTTTCGTATTTGTAAAACCTGGTCTCTGGCCTATAACCCTGATTGTAAAGCATTTTTTATTTCATTATTGTTGTTAAATCAAATGCGATACTGGATAGGTATATAGAGAAATCGATAGATAGATACAATATAAAATAGACTAACAGACTGATTGAATGAACTAATCATAACGGAAAAGTGGGCACTCGAGAAGAAGGGATTTAAAAATAAACAAACAAGTTCTCTAAAGAGATAAGAAAGTGTGTGTGTGTGTGTGTGTGTGTGTGTGTGTGTGTGTGTGTGTGTGTGTGTGTGTGTACCAGACCCACAGGTCCATTTTCTTTTTCTCCTTTTTTTTTTTTTTTTACTACACTTCGTTTCCACAAATGTCGAGAATGAGAACACCTTCCTATAACCATGGGGTAAAATTCACACCAGCCAGCAGGGGTGGATACTGCATTGATAACTGTTTTAGTCTTATCTTCTCATATCTTCAGTTGTACGAAAAACATCAAAAACAGTATCTCACTGTGATAAGAATTACAGATATGGGGAACAAAAATAGATGTTGAGTAAGCAAGCAGTCATAGACTTACATGACTGAAAATTTACTGTCCCCTGTGTGAATGCCAAGAAAGCATTGTAAATTTTAAAATAACATTCACTTTAATACGTTCTTTCAAGTGTTTAATGTGTATTTTGTCACGTGCTGTACTATGATATGTAGGCAGATAACTCACAAGGCATCTCGTACCATACACATAAGGCATCTCGTACCGTACACATAAGGCATCTCGTACTGTAGGTAGTCAGCTTTAGGATGAACAGAATCTGAGCCTCTGTATAAGCTGTGGAAATGGTGTTTACTGAGTATTCTTGGGTACAACGTTATAGGAAAACCACACTGAGGCACAGTGGCACGATGGGGACGATCAATGATATCGACCGAGAATAAGAAATTATGTTGGAGATGGACGCCTTCATGTGTTGGCACGGATATCACCGGGAGGGGATTTGCCCAGTTATACTAACAGCTTCCTCCATAGTCCCCAGAATGTGGATGATGGGCTGCAGGAGAGGGGCAACGTCAACCTGCAATGCACTGGGTTCACATTTCAGATGAACCTGGGGCTATAATAACAGTGACAAACACAACAACTACTGCTACTACTACTTCTGCCACTACTACTGCTACTACTACTACTGCTACTAGTCTTCACTATTAATATTACTAGAGCAAAATAAAGGAGATATGTAATTTTTACATTGTTGCACGAGATCACCATGTGTTCCCTGCCGTCTGATTTTTTTTCTGTTAATCTGTCTCTTCTAATGTCTCCTGAACGAGTGAACAAGTTTAAGAAGACTTGTCCATGAATAAAAATTGGGAACATCCGAGTAACAGTCTGCAATTTATTTTTCCCTACTTTGTCGTAGTGGTGGGCGTAATCGATTATTTGTAATCGATTACATCGATTACAAGGTAAAATTATTCACTAATCGATTACAGTTCCCAGTAATCGATTACCAAACGATTACTCCCTGCATTAATTAAATATTCAATATGTATTATAGACACGTGCATTTCAATGGATTTTACCCAATAAATATTAATCTGTTTTATAATAAACATCTTAATTCATAAAGATATATGTAAAAAAGAGGTAGCTGATAATTAATAGCTGTATGTACGAGCAGAATAAAAAGCCGGGACCTCAGGCATTGGAGAAGACAAATCGAATACAGCAAACTCGTACGTGCAGTTTCTGTGCACTGTGTAGACTGTTGCGAGTGTGCACTGCACAGCTGTCAGCTGTGTGGCAGTGTGAGAACTGAGTCGTGTGACTGTGCGGCGGGAGGCTCAGCAGATCTGATTACTGGTTAATTAAATTTTCATTTATTAGTAATGTTTGTACTTTTTCCAGATCTTTTCCTTTAACATAATGCTTGGAGAGAGAGAGAGAGAGAGAGAGAGAGAGAGAGAGAGAGAGAGAGAGAGACTACAATGAAGCCATAACATTTTACCTTATACTGACTTTACCAATATACCCATTTAATATCAATTTTAAGGTAAAAGTAATCGATTACTAATCAATTACTGACCACAGAAGTAATCGAAATAATCGATTACAGAAAAAATCGAGTATCGCCCATCACTACATTTGTCGTCTCTTTCCTTCACCCTTCTCTTGTTCTTTTATCATCATCATCATCATCATCATCATCCGGACCTCCTTTCCCACCCAAGGGCAGGGTGAAGAGTAGCAATGTCCAGACTTACCAAAATTGCCTAATCCAATGGGCCACACTTCCATTCACTAATCATTCAAGCCCCCGGAATCCTGACTCTATCGGATACGCCAAAAACATTCACCACGTTCTGTAGCTTCACATAATCGCATCCGACAGAGTCAATCCAGACGCTGCCACTTTAAAAAGGGGTGCCAAAAATCCCTGAGCATGCACTTCTCCTCACAACATTCATCCAGCCAGCTCGATCTGCTGTCAGTTCCCTAGCCTCACCGACTTCCAAACCTCTCTTCCTCACACATTCATCCACCATATCTCTCCACC
This sequence comes from Coenobita brevimanus, assembly GCF_032717465.1. Lineage (NCBI taxonomy): Eukaryota > Metazoa > Arthropoda > Malacostraca > Decapoda > Coenobitidae > Coenobita > Coenobita brevimanus. The sequence goes on from NC_136994.1 coordinate 8,869,869, forward strand.
TTCTCCATGGCCTACCTCGCCTCCTCCCTTCTTCGAATTCGCTCAGATATACCTTCTTCACCACTCTATTGTTATCCATTCTCTCCACATGACCATACCATCTCAGTACACTCTCTTCAGTTCTGGTGTCCACTGACTTCCTCACTCCGCATCTTTCACGAATCACATTAATTCGTATCCTATCCGCCCTCTGTACTTCACATACATTCCTCAGCAGTCCCATCTCCACTGCTTTTTCTCTTGACTTCATTTTCATGCCACGCCATAGTCTCACATCCATATGTTAAAGTTGGCACTCACACTCCTTCATGTAAGCCTCGTGCAGCTGCAACACTCAAGCCTCTGTTTTTTATCAAGGCCTTCATTACACCAGCAACTTTTCTTCCTTGTGTCACTCTACTTTCAACTTCTTTTGCACATTTTCCTCTCTTTTCTATCACTGTACCCAGGTATTTGAACTCTCTCACCAATTCCAGTCTCTCTCCATTCACTGTTACATTGCACTGGGAGTCACCTTCTTTCTCAATAACCATCACTTTACTCTTTTCTACATTTACTCTCAAGGAACGACGCTTACAGACATCAGCAAAACTCTGTACTAGCCTACCAAGTTCTTGTCAGGTACTTGCAAGCAGTACTGCATCATCAGCATACAACAAATTTGAGATATTCCATCCATCACCATTCATTGCCAGTGCCATCCCTCTCTCCATTACTCGTGTTTTCACTTCTCTCATCACCCCATCCATATATACATTGAACAACCATGGGAACATCACACAACCTTGTCGCACGCCCACTCTAATCGTGAACCATTCACTTAGGTGCCAGTTAACCCTGACACATGCTTCACTACCATCATAAAAACTCTTGACGGCATCTAGCAGCTTACCCTCTACACCATACATGCGCAAAACTTTCCACAATCCTTCTCTGTCCACTTTGTCATATGCTTTTTCCAGATCCATGAATGCCATAAACACCTTATAGTCCTTCTGACAAGCCTTCTCTACTATCTGTCTCTGCAAATATTTGGTCCACACATCCTCTGCCACTCCTAAAGCCACCCTGTTCATCACCCACTAGGACTTCTGATATCTCTCTTACTTTCTCTATAATAATTCTTCCATATACCTTCCCTACCACACTCAGTAAGCTTATGCCACGATAATTCTTGTACTCACTTCGTTCACCTTCATTTATGTACAGGGGTACAATCACAGCCTTTTTCCACTCTCCAGGCACAGTTTCACTCATCAATGCCTTCTTACATATCTCCAACAAGCACTTCATTCCATTCTCTCCACTACATTTTAGCATCTCTGCATACACCTCATCAACCACCAGCTGCTTTCCCATTTTTCAGCAGCTTCACAGCACTCTTCACCTGTGCGAGTGTCACGTCTCCTGGCACTACATTCCTTCTCTGCACACCCCCAAAACCAATCATGTTTACAGCTGCTCTGCTCTCTCTATCCCCATTCATCAGGCTTTCAAAATATTCTTTCCATCTGGTCCTTACTTTATCTCCATGTGTTAATAATCTACCACCTGCATCCTTCACACCATCCCATTTCTTTCCGCTTTCACTTCTACATTTCCGCACCTCTTTCCAGAATAACTTTCTATTTTCAGAGTAGTCCGCATTCATTTTTCTTCGTAGATCCTCATTTACCTCCTTCTTTTTCCTCTTCACTAGTCTCTTTACGTGCTTCTTGCTCTCAACATATTCAGTTGTTCTTTTATATATATATATATATATATATATATATATATATATATATATATATATATATATATATATATATATATATATATATATATATATATTCACAGGTAATATATATGATATTTTTGGCGCTAGGAATTTCGTGGTATTGGCGTGATTAATGCGCAGCACTGTGCATCTACAGGTATCAAAGTGAGCGCTGATTTAACCTTTCCACAAAACTTTCGATTAACATTTGGTGACTCTTTTCAAAGTTTTATCAGTTTCCGGTAATGACTTTACAGTTCATCCATCTTACCTTCGCTGATGGTTGTAGTCATTTTTCATAATACACCTTGCATCCAAGTAACCTAATTTTTTTGTTTATGCTTGCTGCTACCAGAAAATTGTAAACAACTTATGAAAGACCTCTTCATTGAAAGGGTTTACTAAACCTATATCTGACTCCATTAGTTCAAAAAGTCAATCACAGTTTGAATAATGTTGTCGAGAGATATCAAGAATAATAATATGAAGAAGGAATCCGCAGGATCCATGTGCTGGTCAAGAAAGACGGAAAGTTGGCTACTGACTGAAATGACTCGAAGCTGAGCCCTGCAGCCTGGAATAGACAACGATTTGGTTTGAGGATATGAGATTAGCTGACTTTATTTCTTAAGGGATCCATTAAAGCATCCATGCTAATACCATCACACCAGAGCTAACATGAGAAGGTGTGTGGTGCCATCTCATGCTTTTATGCCTGGTGAACCTTGGGGAAGCGAACTGTAGTATAAGACCACAGCTGGATACGTGAAAATTTATTATCACCTTTTAACCACTATTATCGACTATTTATTCCATTTTACCCCATCAGGAGTGCTGTGGCCAGGGGCTAGGTTAATCAGTCCAAATATGCAAGACGAGGAGACTAATAAACAACAAACTTCAACTTGATTATTAGTGATCCACTTAAAGCTGAAACGTCTTGACAATCATGCGTCGAAGCGTTCGATGAATGATTATCGCTCACCAAAGAAACTTTTTTCCTGGCCTGGCATTCAGTGCAGAGTCATCTGAAGGAAGCACTTCATAGAGTGGATGGATGGCAGGCGACTCCATCTTTCATAATCCACTAAAGAATGTCGCCAACTCCATCGCCTTTACACATAAATTAATGTTCCATCTACCAAAACGTTGAAGGCTGTTTTTATTCTGTGTATCAAATCTTTCGTCATATGATAGCTCCGATGCCCCCGATGCCCTTATTTCTATGAATGTAATACAAATAAATAAATAAATTAATTAATTAAAGTAACCCAGCGGTGGTATTCCTTACGGTGCCTGACTTCTGCGCCAGCCTATGTGAAAAGATGAACTGACGAAGAAACAGTCGAGCGTACCGCGGGACCTTCGTCAATAATACATACAGTACTTCACGCAGATTTACCGGGTCAGGCAGGATAAGGTTAAGCCTTTCAATAGGATCCTTTTTTCTTTTTCAGGTTATTCCCAGATGAATGCACACCCACGGACAGAGAGAGGAGAGAGGAACATGAAGTCAACAGGCATAATATACAAAGAGAAGATGAACCTAACGGGAGTGGAAAGTCATATAATGTGGAAAGTTCGGTGGTAAACAAAATGCAAAGGACAAGATATATGCTATATATGTAAAAATGAGAAAGAAAATAGAGAAAACAAAAGAAAAATAAAGGAAAGAGGAAAAAAATAAAGAAGAAAAGGAATCATGTTTGGATGGTAGATTTATTCCAAGATTTCTTATTTGTGTTGTAAATACAAACTAATACGTGTACTTGCACATAAAAAGCAGATAATTAAAAATGCACTTGCTTGCAAATGTTGCATCTTTGCTTTTAATTTACTTCACAAGATGGAAAGTAATCAGAGACAGTGCGACTTCACTTTGTTCGTTGTTGCTATTAATATTCGAGGAGATAACTTTGAATTACACCATTGACATGCTCGTACCGACCACCATTCAATGCTCTTCTTCAGAGTGTGCATTTTTCTCGGCCTGCTTCAACAACCACCGCCATTGTACCCATTTCTACTTGCCACACCAAGCAGTCAACGTGAGACATCAAGATACTGCACACACGAGGAGCTCGAACTCGTACAGCATTTACCAGCATTCGATGAAGTTGAGCAACATTATAATATGAGTGAAGGTTTGCTGTATACCGTATCTTTTCGTACATGGGACGACGTCGGATGCAAGTAAGACACTTTTCCTGTCCTGACCTCGGCCAACTTCTTCCACTCTCGTCAAGCCCTGCAAAACTTCCTAATCAGTTGAGGACAGCCGGGCCGCCGTCTCAGCTCAGACCTTGCCGGAACCTGACCCGAGGAAAATATCCTATAATGATGGATTGTGTTTCATCTCCCTCTTTGAAGCAATTCAACTCTAAATTTTCATATTATGAAGCTGTTAGTCTTTTCACATTTCATATTTGGTTTTAAGGACGACCTCAGTATGTTAATTTTACAGGAGGCTCTCGAAGAGGTCGGATTAGGTACAGTGGTCATAACTCCTTCATTACTATGGATACTCTCTTATGCAGCAAAAAATCGTTTGGTAGTATCAGGAATTGACTACAAAGTACGTACTTGGGTTGATGAGGTTAAGGAAAGCTAAATAGTGCTCAGAACAACTCTTTAGTATAGTGCGTGTTTCATATATTATACAGTCTTTCTAATTTAGGTTTGGTATAATTTTCTTAAGGAACTAAGTGCAGTTTATAATGCTGTTGTATAAAATCAATACACATCAACCAACTTTATATGCATTTTAGTTCCCTTTTTAAAACTGACATTCATCCAGACTGACTATGTATTCATGGTAGACTTTGTAATCAGTCGGGCCAATAAGAGGGGTTCAATGAGAAACCAAAAACAGGAGATAGTTATGGTGAGTCTGTGTGTACAGTAAAGGCTGCAACCTCTTATAATGATACTCTTCTACAGGCTGTTTGATTTGATTTGACGGAACTGCTTTTTTTTTTTTCTGGCCTGTCGACCATTGAGGCCAAAGCCCCTGGTCATTAAGGCCGTATATATATATATATATATATATATATATATATATATATATATATATATATATATATATATATATATATATACTGTACAAACATACACACACACACACACACTTCCATGCATATATACAGACACACTTTCATGCACACTTACATAAATATATAATAATTTTTATTTTATTTGTTTTTTTAATTTTATTTTTATGATTTTATAATTTTTTTTAATTTTTTGACCTTACATTATTCATATATATAAATACCTAATCTAAAGACCCTAAAACTAATCACTTAACTGACAAATCACTAACCTATACCAAATCCTACAGAGGCAAATAGCTAGACCTACATTAATGGTAAAAATACCTCGACTAACAGAACACCATCGACTACAGATATGTAATGCCTTTCTGCATTACATACCTGCACTCATCACCTGGTGACTGTCAGTCGAGGCACAACCTAATATAGGGGACATCAGTATATGAAAGGGAACCAGACGAGTCAGGAACATTTCCATATACGTCAGCTGTCGGCCCTAATTGGAACAACTTAAACAAGGTGGTAGAAGGTATTTACATAACATGTACAGAAAGTGAAGAACCTCGCCCAACAGACCACCATCGACTGCAACTGCCCAATACCTTTCTATATTGCACACTTACACCCATCAGCTGGTGACTCAGTTGAGAAACGGGGTTTAATGTAGGGGACATCAATATTAGAAATAGATCAGTGGGAAGAAGGAACTATTTCAAATACGTCAACTGTCAACCCTAATTAATAGTACAATATATACATATTTACAATTGATAAAAACCATAACCATACAGTAAAAAAGTCACATCACTCTGATCAGTCCGGTCTCTCTCAAGAAAGTCATCAATTTATCAGTCATAACAATGTCCTCATCACCCAGGATGGTGGAAAGGGTGAGGGGGACGTCTGCTGGCGCAGTAATTTATAAGTGAAGCACGTTCACGAATAAATCGCCTACAGCTCAGGATGATATGACTGATAGATAACACCGCATCATAGATGTTACAGTGCGGTGGGAATCGCTTTTCCATGTAAGGTTTCATGTGCGTGAGCATGGTGGCATTAAGCCGTAGTCGCACCAACACTTTTTCTTCCAGGCGACTGAGACGGTTGGCAGTGGCCCAGTCGCCCAGGTACGGCTTAGAAGTTCGAATATTTAGTCTGGTCCACTAACCTTGCCACAGAAGATTTATTGATTTCTTTCCGAGAGAGAGACTCGACCGTAGATCACGAGGAACGTCCCAAGTCTCCTTGAGCTCTACAGCCGACTTTGCAAGTAAGTCAGCCTGCTCATTGCCGTAGATGCGACAATGACCAGGCACCCAGATCAGCGTGAATGACTTGTTGCATGAATGCAACTTATTAACAATGCGGCCCTGGATCTCGTTCGAGTCCGTAGTACAAGATGCGATTGCCTGAAGGGCTGACTTCGAGTCTAAAAATATGACAAATGAGTCATGCTGAGAATTTAGAGCATAGTCTATGGCTTTGTCAATAGCAAAAAGTTCGGAAGTAAACACAGATGTATGAGTCGGCAACCGATACCTGAGGGCACATTCAGTCGACCATACACTAGCACCCACACATTTACTCGACTTGGAGCCGTCGGTGTACAATTGGTGGGACCCCAAGTGACGAATGATGATGTTACGAAACAAGTGGTGAACCTCAGCCTCCGGCGCCTGGGCCTTTGGTGCTGGGAGCCATGATACATCAACAGTAAAGCCGGGTGGCTCCCAAGGCACTATATTTTTTAACACCAACTTGTCACAGTCACTGAGGTCCACACCAAGCTCCTGAGTTAGTAAGTGGAGGCGAAAGGCAAGTGTCCAATGCACCCCCCGCAGAAGGTGGTGGTATTGACGCAGGTGGGTACAGGCTACGTTGCCAATATTACTTTTCCTATATGTTCTGAGACCATAGGACCAAGCCAGGTGGTCACGGCGAATACGGAGGGGAGGCACATTCCCCTCCACTTCCGTACGAGCTACACGGGTACACCGGACGGCTCCAAGACACATTCGCAAACATTTATTCTGCAACACATCCAGTCCTTTCAGCGTGGCATCGGATGCCGAGTCATACACCTGTGCGCCATAGTGCAGCTCCGATTGAATAAGGGACTTATACACCATTAATAAAGATTTTTTGTCGGCACCTCATGTAGTACCTGCTAGGTACTTGAGGACATTTAACGGTTTATCACAACGAGCAATCAAATTATTAACATGAAATTTGAAGTTCAAACGACGATCAAAATGTATTCCCAAAAACTTTAAAGAATTATGAAAAGGTACCGCCTGATTATCCAAAGTTAAGCACAAATTAGGTACGTTACGATTAGTGAAGACTACATGAACTTGGGATACTTAGCTTTTCTGTATACAGGAAACCAACCCAGTGCGATTTGTATATACATTATTATTCATATCACCACAGTTCCACTAAAATGTCAGTTATTTCTTCTATGTTCCTTAGAGCACTCAGAATTAGTAGTCCCCAACAGGATACGGAAAACGCTAAGATATGGAAAATATTTTTAGATCTAAAATATCCGAGTTGGTTTATAAGGCAAGCGTATTTTAAAGCCAGAAAAGCCTTTTTTGTACCTAGACCAACATCACAAAGTCGGCAAAATAAGCCATACATCACAGTTCCGTATGTGTCAAATCTTAGCTTGGTGAAGTCTGTGAGTCATGATTTGGATGTAAACATTGCATTTAGATATACTTCCACCTTAAGATCAATGCTGGTAAAGAATAAACCAATTAGTAACAAAACTGCAGGGGTATACAAAATTCCCTGTAGAGACTGTGATTTGGTTTATATTGGTGAAACGGGAAGGGAATTGGACACTCGCATTAAGGAACACAAGTATGCTTGTAAGATAGGCAACATAAATAACGCAGTGTACGTTCACTCTTCAGAAAACGACCATATAACCGACTGGAATTCTAGCCAAATATTTTACAAATGTAGTAACTATAAGAAACGTAGGATAGTGGAAGCTGTATCTATAGAGAGATATAATAATTTTAACCATAGTGAAGGAATGTATAAATTAGATCCAGTGATGAGAGGATCAGTGGCAATGTCCTTGCCGTCCCTTGTAATCCCAGACTCAGGTTGTGGACAGAGTAGAGTGAGAGTCTGGTGAGGTCACATCAGGTGTGGTTGGGGAAACGTGTCCTCACCCTGCATATAAGCAGCTTCTCAGCATTTGTATGTACCACTCTTAGTCTGTAGATCCACTGAAGAGGGCGACAGCTGTCGCCGAAACTGTTTGGAATACATCTTTTTTTTCGTCTGCCAGTGTGGGTTTTTGTACGAGTATCCTATCATCATCAACGTTCCATGCATTATCTGTTACAGATTCCCTTCCCTTGTGGTTCAGCATTCTGTTTCGTTATCTGAATATCTGCTTACTACTTTAAACTACTTTTTTCTTCCTTCTCAGTTGTATTTAATTCCTCCTTTGCCTTACCAAACATTACTCAGTTTGCCAGTAAATAATTTCCTCCCTTGTAACAAATTAAATATGTTTTAATGTGTAATATCCTCCCCCCCCCCTCTCTTTATGCCTTCGCACAATATGAGTCATGATCGTTGGTATTAGTCGCCTAATCTGTAATGATGTAAATAGCACATAGAACCATGCAAAATGAGTCCTTAAGGAAACGGTTCCACGAAGCCTCCTAAGCTAACAAGAATATTGTTCCGGGTGAAGGGGTCAGTCCAGGAGTCAGGGTGTGGCCACCAGCCCACCCACTGTTCTCTCAACACTGATCAACTGAACCAAAGGCTGTATGCACGTCGGTTACGTAGGTTCACTATTACCTCTTCCTTACACGTGTAATTTTGTTTTAAGCACTATAACATTTTGTATGTCTCTAAATATACGTACGTATACTGTATTACACACACACACACACACACACACACACACACACACACACACACACACACACACACACACACCTCATTCTTTTGAATTACAAGTTTAAAGTAAGAGCAGCCGGGTCAGCGCTGCACTGTTATTGTATCTACTGTTGTCATTCAAAATGGCTTCGGTTTAGCATGTAAGCTGATTGTAGTTCTTTGCACAGGGGATAAAATACTCTGCTGTGTTTTGAAATGGACTTGTATTTGGTGTTATAGATGTTACAGATGTGCATGGTGGGATGATATAACTTGGCGTGGCAGTAAATGTTTGATAACATTTTCATATCAAAATCGAAATGTTTAGCAATCCACTTGATAGGGGCAACCATATGAAAGAATGTCTGGGAAAGTATTTCTTCACAATGTTCATATATTCTTAGCCTATGATTGTCACTAAAACTCACTATCAAATTTCTGTGCTGCCAAATCACTCTACAGACTTTAGCATCTTGTCTTGCCACACCTTAACACCATATCTGTCCCATATAAGTCAGTCCAACATCTAATCAGACATTCAGCAGCTGTACTGTCTGGGTACTTTCCCTTATTTCGTTTTCTAAAGTTGTTTCCTTCTCTAGTTAACCATGTCAGTCAGAGTTTTCTTTCCATTAAAGAAAAAAAAAAAAAGATCGGTTAGAATTCGGGGGAAAAAAAATGCACTGTACGCCCTGTGATTGAAAAGGTTAATCAGGATTGTTTCTGACATTTTCCGACTATTTTTAAATATATTCTCCCAGTGTCTTTTTATTGCTGTATTACTTTTCGGTGCAGTATTAAAGCCCTAATGGTGACATGCCAGTAGGTCAGGTCCCCTGTTGCCTAGTACGTGGGAGAATTGTCATGCAATATCCTGTGTAACGGTATGAGTTGGATGCCTTAAAAAAAAATGTGTGTGAATGCGTGCGCGCGTGTATTACCGTGTCAGTGCACTGATTCACATGTATCGGTTCGTTGCAACAAAATATTTACATGGCAGGTGCCGTTTCTGTCTAATGCGTCATCTTAGACTTGCATTAACAGTGGTCGTCCCTGTCTGTATTCCAAATACGTTATCATGGTTATTTACACTGATATGGTTTACAGTTACTGTATCAAGAGTATAAAGGGCGAAGGATGAACCCCTAACCTAATAATAATGGTATAGTGTATATCATTCTGTCCCTTGAAAAATCCCGTATATTTACTGTCTGTTCTGACTGCCGCCACGGGGTTCCTGGAAACCAAAATCCAGGAAGTAAGAACAAACGCACTTTAGGAATTCCCTCGAGGCCAGAAGTGCCATTCCCGAGACCGACGAGAACGACAATAAACATTCAGACATGACTTCAAGCCCGTCAAAAAACTTTGCTCTGCTCCAACGTCGGTGGCAGTGTTGTGGTGTGAGGGGAGTGGTGTAGTGTGAAGGGAATGGTGCTGTGGTGTGAAAGGAATGGTGTTGTGGTGTGAGGGGAATGGTCTTCTGGTGTGAAGGATATGGTGTTGAGGTGTGAGAGGTGAATTATGATGTGGTGTGAGAGGTTTGTCGCTGTAGTGCGAGGGATGAGGTGGTGCGGTGTGAGAAGGATTAAAGAAATTAAAAAGGAACACGCGGAGGAAGAACCCCCCGTCAAATAATTGGCAAATAGTACAAACTGTTGACCTGTGTGTGTGTGTGTGTGTGTGTGTGTGTGTGTGTGTGTGTGTGTGTGTGTTAACCGATCGTATTCAAAAGAGAATAATTTCATCCCTGTCTGACTCTCAACCTTTCCACCTAGATTTGTCCTAAATTAAATTAGAACTGGGATTACCGTGACCTGTCCTACCCCACTTCCCAACCTCCCTTGTTATTGTTTCATCCCACCTTCCTCGTCACTGCATCACCTTCGCCTCGTCCTTCTATTACTGTAGTCAGCACAACCTACCCTTCACACTCTGTAGGACCTCCAGGATCTCAGCAACACCGGTCGGACCCTCATTCAGCTGTTCCTGCCCGTGGCTGCATTGCGGCTCTGGATTAAACTTACCTCAAGGATCAGCAAATTTAATTGGAAGAGTTACATTTACTCCTGCAATATTACCCAGCGCCCCCCTGTCCCGTCACTGACTGAAATATAACCCATTGCCTCCCTCACCCCGGCCTCGCGACGGTAGAAATGAATACAATCACAGACAGTCCAGTGATTCTCTGTTGCAGATTACATATCCACACATACTGTATATCAGCTAGTAAGTACCATCTGTAATTACTGACATAGGTACGTGCAAACTGTTCGTGACTTACTGAAACATAGTACATAACTGGGCAACACTGGTTATTTAAAAACAAGAAATACGCCAATTATCCATTACTGATTTGTGAATGCTTCTTTTCGATTGTCTGTTGTTAGCACTTTAATTCTACTAAGCTATATTGGCTGAATTTACCATGCAGCAGCAAAGTAAACAATTTTCAATGCTCAGTAAATCATACCCTTTTAGTGCCTTCGTCCCAGGCCCTCAGCCGAAATTCCATCCAGGACTGAGATTCTCGAACTAAACTTCCCCGCGTAAGTCAGAATTGTTTTTGCAGGAGGGACAGGAAAGCTTTATATTTCTCTCCATGTCTCTTGTTGTTTACGTCTATCTATCTATCTATCTATTGCCAGACGCCTCAATCCCGTTTGGGGTGGCCACAAACAAATCTCCTCCAAGTCGCCCTGTCCCCCGCCATTTCACTGCCCTGCTCCCAACTCACACCCCCCTCTCTCATATACCTCTCCACCCCATCCCTCCATCTCATCCTCGGCCTCCCCCTCCCTCTTCCCCCCTCCACCTCACTCACATACACTCTCTTCGTCAGTCTTTCACCCTCCATCCTCTCCACATGGCCAAACCACCTCAGTGTGTTCCTCATAACGCTTCCTATCACATCCACATCCACACCACAACCCTCCTTTATATCCTCATTCGTCAGCCTGTCTCTCCATGTGACTCCACAGGTTCCTCTTAAATAACTCATTTCCACTGCTCTCACTCTAGACTTGTGTCCTTCCAACAACGTCCAAGCTTCACTTCCATACGTTAGAGTTGGTATCACAATACTGTCATGTAGTAACTTTTTCACTTCCATGCTCACTTCCCTGTTTCTTATCACTGCTTTCAAAGAACCAGCAACCTTTCTTCCCTGCTGTACCCTTTCAAGCACTTCACCCTCCAAACCTCCATCCTTACTCATCACACTACCCAAGTACTTAAACGTACTCACATTTTCCAATTCCTCACCATCCAACCTCGCTGTACATTCACTGACTACACCTCTCTCAAAGACCATCACTTTATTCTTCCCTACATTCACCTTTAGATTCCGTTTCTTACACACTTACCCAAACTCATCCACCAAGCCTTGCAGCTCCCCTTCATCTTCACTCAACAACACAGTATCATCTGCAAACAACAGTACAGGGAGTTTCCAAACACTATCCTCTCTCACCAGGGCCACTCCAACATCCACTACCCTACCTTGTACCTCTTTTATTACCCCATCCATGTACAGATTGAACAACCATGGAGACATGACACATCCCTGTTTCAACCCAACTTTTAAAGAGAAAAATTCACTTAGTTCACCATCCACACCCACTGCAGCCTTCGCACCATCGTACATACTCTTCACAGCATTCAACAACTTCCCATCTACTCCATATATTCTTAACACTTTCCACAATCCTTGTCTATCCACCCTGTCATATGCTTTCTCCAAATCCATGAAAGCCGCATACAACTTCTTTCCTTTCTCTAGAAACTTTTCCACTAAAGATCTAAGAATGAATATCTGATCTACACAACCTCTTCCCTTCCTAAAGCCTCCCTGTTCTTCTCTAACTAATTTCTCTGTTATTTCCTTAACTCTGTCAATAAGTAACCTACCATACACTTTTCCTATTATACTAAGAAGACAAATGCCCCTATGATTACCACACACTTCATTTTCCCCTTTTCCTTTGTAGAAGGGAATAATTATACCTGACTTCCAATCCTCCGGGACTCTACCTTCCTCCCAGGCCAATCTGCACATCTTCCACATCCGTTCTACTACTATCTCTCCTCCATGCTTCAGCATTTCACCACACACTCCATCAATTCCTGGGGCTTTCCCCGATTTAACTTTCTTCATTGCTTCAACAACTTCTATCCTACTGATTTCTCCCCGTCTTCTCACCTCCCTCCTTCTCCCAGCCATTCCCCAGCCACTTATACTCGCATTACTTCCATCCTCTATGTTCAACAATTCCTTAAAGTGTTCTCTCCATCTGCTCACTTTTTCTCCCTTCTCCACTAGTAATCTACCATTTTTATCTTTCACTCCCCTGCTAACTTCACTTCCACCCTGTCTTACTCTTTTCACCTCTCTCCAGAACATTTTCTTACAGTCCCTCCACTTTACACTCAAATTCCTTCCAAATTCCTCATCCACTCTCTTCTTACTGTCTCTTACTAATCTTTTCACCTCTCTCTTTCTACATATAACTCTCTCTTCCGCCTCTCAACTTCTTCCACGCCCCTATTTCTCATCCATTCATTGTATGCTTTCTTCTTTTGTGCCACAACCTGTCTCACCTCTTCAGTCCACCACGCTGTTCCTTGCACCCCCCTCCGTCTTCTCTTCCTTCCACACACCACATCACATGCTGCACATATTTCTTCTGTAAATATCCTACACACACCTTCCACATCTCCCATCTGCTCCAATCATATTTGCCCAATCGTTCCTCCACTTCTCTCTTATACTCTGCCTTTTTCTCATCCTCTTGTAACCTTTCCACTCTCCTTGCAACTACTCCTTCCTCTCGTCTTTCCCTTCTTCTATTCCTCCATCTTACTTGAATCCTAATTCTAGCCACCACCAAGTAAAAACAGGTATTTTTTACTGGCAAATAATGTCGTAGTAATTTTGTTTTTTGTAGAAAGTACAGCGAGAGAGAGAGAGAGAGAGAGAGAGAGAGAGAGAGAGAGAGAGAAACCCAAGGCTTTCCTCCTTCTTATAAGTGAAATTCTGAGTTACGAGACAGACCTGAATTAGCTGGTTGTATGTTTGTTCGTTAATCTCAGCCATGATTTTCTCTCTCTCTCTCTCTCTCTCTCTCTCTCTCTCTCTCTCTCTCTCTCTCTCTCTCTCTCTCACACACACACACACACACACACACATTGAGGTTGTAGATGACTACTGGCTGGTCGCATCACTGTGTTCGCAGAAGACTACTGGCTGATCGAGTCATCGATGTCTTGAAATACTCCTGGCTGGTCGTGTCATTTTGGTCGTGGAAAACGCCTGGCTGATCGTATCTTTAAGTGATCCTCTTTAAACGCAATCCGCTCCAGCGACCTTGTATTTTATCTTAAATCTCTTCGAATCCCCTAAAGCCCCAGGAATCCAATTACCCGCTGTCTGCTGCAGCTACTGAAGCCAACTGTAAAATCTTTCCAGCAAGAGATCAACCATGTATTTTATCGGATTTTACTCCATATCCTGGATAGCAATATACTGTATACAGTATTATTTTTGTATTTGGGAAATCGTCTTGGGGAGAGTCTATGGATCTAATACTTTGTCGACAGTGATCTTTTCATTCAGGTCATACTATCAGTTGTCAAGTATACCCCAGTATGATCTCTGACGTTTGCTTTTGACGTCTCTGTGTTTCTTTCTACCCCCGAATACTACATACAAGTTAGGAAACACAACATGAACCCTAGGATAAGATTTGTTTCCATTTAAATGGAAGTTCTTCAACATAGATTTCAAAGAAACTGGGAAAGTTTTATACAAATAACCTGAACGTAAAACTCTGGAGAGAGGAATTTATGAGTTGATGAATTTAATATTCAAGTCACGCTATGTTGTTAAAGACAGAAAATTAGTTTTCCCTTTTTAGGTGATAGCCTCTTCCAGGTCCTCGTAATTAACAGCCTAAGAATAAAAAGTTCATATGTCGGATGGAATCACATTCACTGCTGATGTTCCCAGATGTTTTATAACGGTAGAGGATGAAATCACACAATCTCTCTCAAGGGTCATCTTCCTTGCAACATGACCTCTGATATCCAAAGTTTATGATGATTAAACTCCATACTGTAATCTTTTGTATAGGAAAGTAACTATAAAAATTATATCCCTAGCAGCAGCCACATAGGCAACTGGCTGTGTCATATCCAACACTCGTTTACCTGCAGGAAAATAACGGCACACAGTTTGCTTATTCCTTTAAAGACAATTTTTAGAGAAAGTGAGTAAGAACAAGAGAGATGGAGGCATCAGTGAACGAAGAGATGACCCAGATATCTTGGTGTGGTGAGCACGCCAGCCAGCGAAAGAGCAGGATATTAAAGGAATATGCCATATAGCAGGGTGAATGAGAACCATCTCGAGGTTATGGCGCAGGAAGAAATGTGCCCAGGTGACAATACTCGTATATAACACAACACCAGAACTATTATATATAAACTATATATGAAAAATATTTTTAGACGAATATTCTGGGAGAGAGAGAGACTGTTTATTTCATTGTTTTAGATGTGAGGTGACGGGAGTTTGACACACTAACCAGTGCTCCACATGCACGGTGAAATATATTACAAGGAGAATTGTGCCGACAAGACAGTAACACTACAATGCTTCTCAGCAACCCATGCCTGCCTCTAATAATCCTTTCATTTGTTTAACAAAAATATGACAAATACATTAACACATATGCCTTCATAATCATACACCATTGTAGATGAATATTATTAACCTACCACTATACTACATGAATGACGACCCAGTGAACAGGTGGGAGGGTGAGTGGGTGCGCCCACAGATGATCGTCGGACAACTCGCTCCTATAATGTGAGGTATGCTGTTGTACACCTGTTGATTTTCAATATACAATTTTCAAAAACGTATTGGTTGATTCTTTTGTGTTCGTGGATTTGCTGGTTTGCTCTACAGTGAAAACGTGTCAACACAGAGTAGCGGTGGTGGGGAGTGGCGGGGTGTTGGTTAAATACGGTAACATATCGTAAATTATTGAAATGGTTCATATACTTGACGTGTGGAAATTTTTAACGTGGCATTAATAACATTTTAATACTGATAGAATTACTTTTGTTTCTTTTTCACATGCCTTTATATATATAATTTTGTATTTCCATGTGCATATGCTAGCTATTAACAAACTATTGCAGATTACTTCTTTTTACGTTATAGGCCTATACGGTAATGGTAACTCACGAGAATGTTACATCATGTAGATATGGACACAACGTTACATAGCCAGCCTCGAACCTCGCAGACCTAGCCGGCAACTTGTATAAGGGCTGGGATGGGGTGCGGTGGTGTGTGCGGGGGAGGGATTGTTGGCTCGTCCGCCCTTCGCTGGCCATGGCTTCAGCCACTAGAGGGAGTACCGATTGTCGCTTTCGAGTATACTTTATCATTATGTCGGTGGACACTCTCT
Organism: Coenobita brevimanus; assembly: GCF_032717465.1. Taxonomy (NCBI): domain Eukaryota; kingdom Metazoa; phylum Arthropoda; class Malacostraca; order Decapoda; family Coenobitidae; genus Coenobita; species Coenobita brevimanus. The sequence goes on from NC_136994.1 coordinate 8,886,071, forward strand.
GTAGGGATGGCGCAGATGCATCTATAAACCTTATGAAATATAATGCTTCGAAGCTCCCGAATATGGAGGTATAAGACTTAATCCTGATGCATGTCTACACCTAAAACATCTTCTCAAGCAGCTAAAACATATCGGTAACACGTCAAAGCACAGTTGACAAAAATCCAGATTTCCTTTTTTTTTTCTTTTTCTGTCTTGTATCCTCCCTAGCTAAAAAAAAAAAAAAAAAAAGTGCCGACCATCATGTTTTTTTTTTTTTTTTTTTTTTTCCCAGGAGGGGTTTCATTCTGCACTGTGTCGGTCGGAAGCAAGTTAGATATTGCGTGAAAAATGTCAGAGGTAGTAGGTCGACAACAGGTAAACTTTTTCAGTTTTTATCTGATTTTGACAAAACATGGTGAAGTGGTAGATTGTGAGCAAAGGGTGCAGTGTTTCAATTTTAAAAACAATAGGTCAACATTTAACGTCACAGGACAGTGTCAAACTTGCATTCCTTCAACTCAAAAAATTTTTATTCGTTTTGGATTAAACTTAGTAGAATGGTTTAGGCTCAGCCATATAATAAACTTTTCATTTGTGCGAACAATAGGACAAAGATCATGGTCACAGAGCAAAGTCAATGTAATTACTTTTGATCCAGTTCGAAACAAACTTAATGGTGATGTGCAAGATCATGCATGAATGGAGTGTTTACAATTTGAGAACAATCAAAGGTCAAAGCCACTGAGCCAGGTCAAACGTTCGTTCACAGTCTAATCACAGGGCGTGGGTGTGGCGCTCTCACAGTGCTTCTTCCTGTTACTTTGTCCAGAAAATTTTATTCAGCTCAAGAGGATCCTTCTAACTGGAGCGGGTTCGTCAGTGCCTACTTTATTACCTTCGCTACTGCTACATTCTTAAGAGAAGAGTTTACAAAACTATTGGAGTTTCCTTGCTTATAAGCTTTTTAAAACCAATAAAACAAGTAATAAGAAAACGATAAATGGTACGTAGATTTAGGGAATGTAGTGCAACCAAAACCATCGGAACAAGGTTGATGCTGTAAAAGGGCATGTAATTCCATTCCAATATTTATATATTTATTTTTTTACTCCAGTACGTGCCATTATGTTGTAGCATACGTGCACCCAGAAAGTGTCATTATGATGGTATAATCACTAACTCATCATGCAGTACACTAACGTATGTCATAAAGAAAGCGAAGACATAGGATTTTTTTTTTTTTTAATGTGTCCGACTCTGGGCATAGGCTTCACAGCCTGCTTCCAAGGCCCAGTAGTCCTTCTACATTCCATACACCTCTACATGTCACCACTTCGGCGCTAACACCCACCGTCCATATTGAATACATGCTAGGGCTGTCTCATATAGAACTGGTGAATTGGTATTAGCGGGGATATTTTTACTACATGTCAGCGAGTCTTCTGGTGGATCAGTAAAGTCTGCTTTTATCAAATTCAGATCCTTAAACTCTTCCCTGCCCCAGCGGGGATTTGAACCTGGGTCCGGTTGGGCTGCAGGCCACCTCTACCGACTGAGCTACCTCCTCCCACGACCTTCTTGCGATGGTTGTTGGCACAGTGCCATCTCTACTTCTTCATACTCTCTCTCTCTCTCTCTCTCTCTCTCTCTCTCTCTCTCTCTCTCTCTCTCTCTCTCTCTCGCTCTTCATACTTGTCAGTATTTTGATTCGGTGCTTCATTTATCTCTGTGAAAGGGAGGATTTTCGTGAAGCAAAATATTTACGTTTACTCGTAGCCACAGTTCAATATTCTGGTTGCAATCAGAATGGAAGAGAATGTGAAATCTTGACTTTAATTCCTCCAGTGTAAAGACGTATTATGCTTTCTATTCTTGCTACCACCAGAACGTATTTATTCACCTTGGCAAGGATCTTTGTTACTGAAATGGCTAGTATGAAGGCATATCTAAGCTTTGCAGTTCGTCCCTCCTAAGCTGCATAAAACCACGTAGAGATAAGGATATATGGGAAAATGCGTCACTGTACTGCGTGTATGTTATGATCCATTAAAGAAATTAAACATACGTATGGTTCACTTGTAGCTACTGTATTTAATGTAGCTGGTTAGTGACAGGACCACATACTCCTCTTTAACTATTAACCATTTTTCTTGTGGCTCGCTACATTTTGAGATAATGAAGTAAAGGTTAGTCACTGCTTCACTGACGACTGGAAGGGAGTGCTGTACTATTTTCCAGTGATCATTTGGTCATAGAATACTGATGCTTTAGGTATGTTGATGAGATTTTCATGCAAGGTCCACAATATTTCGGAAGGTCTTTATAAACAGAAATGTACTGAAATCATAATCATAGTAACTGAAAACATTTCCGTCCTTTAGCTGCTGTTGGAAGCCTGCACATATTTTGCCACTTTTACTTTTCGTGATAAATGAGGAGTCAAGACAAAAGGGTCTGTTTGAAAGGTGCAGTACCTCCAGTGACAGCAGTTAACAGCAGCTGGTGTAATATACTACAGTAAAATCTAGTGCTCATTTCCATACCACAGTCTCAGTTTATACTATATTAAAACTCATCATGAAAATGATAACATTAAGAGTACATTTTTATTACTTGTGTCACTAATTATTTTTTATTATCAGCGTTAAAGTAATGATCGTGTTTCGACCAGCGACGTGTGTATAACCTTTATCATTTCACTGAATGACCTAAGCAAACCATTATCAATTTGCTTTATTCAGCAGACAGATTTCTGGTTGATATTTACGGCACTGGCTGCGAAGAAAAAAAAAATCTCTCTGCCAAAAAATTCCATGTTACTCCTGCCTCCTTACCTCCCCCGTCCCCCGTCCCTAATGAGTCATAAAGCCAGAACCTCATACTGTCCACCTGTGTTAATAACCTCTGGCCCAGGCAAACTAATACAGAAAAACTGTGAGCCAATCTACGCCATGACATATAGACATTCGACCGGATGAATAGGTTTTTCAGATTTTTCCAGCAGAGTTTTATTATTTATTGTGAGATTATGAAACATTGTATTGGCGCTGTTACTGTTTTTATTGACAATTTTCTTATATGTTATTCAGTACCTTAAAACCGTAACCATGAGAAGGAAAACAATAGATATTTTTGCAATGAGAATAATGGTGACGATACTAGAGGCGTGGTATCATGGAAAACAATGTGAATAGAAAAACAACAGACTGTGATAACCTCCATCCGTGAAAGTACCCTCACTTGCGTGGGGCTCCAGCCCTTCTCTCCAGTGCAGGTCAAAAAGATGAGTGGCCGCCAATTGATGACGCTTTTCCTTTTTTTTTTTTTTTCGAAACCATATACCCGACCTATTGCTGTGTGGAGAGGGTTGTGAGCTTATGCTAGCCCAGACATGATGGTTGACAGGTTGTATGTAGAAAAGACAAGTTGTGATGACATCGAACCGTGAAAGCACACTCAGCATAGTTCCCGGACTCGCTTAAGCTCATTACCTTTCCCACATAGCAATAGGTCGGGATGTGTGAATCCGAAATGAAGGTAAAACGTCATCACATGGCGGCCATTTACCTTTTAGACCTGCAGTGGTGAGATGGGTTCGAGCCCCATGTATGTGAGGGTGCTTTCACGGCTCAGTGTTATCACATTTTAATCAATTTTCCAAATTCACATAGGAGAGCAAACCAAAAGCATTTCTTTGACTTCACTCCTTTCATGACCTCTGATCTTTCTTGAAAGTCAATCTCCATTCCTAGCTTCCCTCTTTCCCCGCCGCCGTCATTACCCCCCGCCTGTCACCAGTCTGCAAGACAGTACTGGTCATCCTTCTCACACAACCCCGCATTCGGACCACAACGTTAGCGTCTGTGAAGCAGGCTCAGGTGGCACTCAGTGCAACGCACTCATTGCATATTTGAACATATGCATAGCCTATTCTCACCTCCTTCGTCTTTCGCATTTACTCTCTCTTCCCATCGCTGGGGCCAGAATAGCTCAGTGTTGGTGTTCACGCTTCACAGCCGTAGGGTTTGCCGTTCGAGCCCGCACCAGTGTTACGTATTTCTGGTGAGAGATGTAGCGGCCTCTCCAAGGATCTCTCCTTGCCCTGCAGAGCTACAATGGTCCATTGGCCCCAGCTCAGGGGATTTCTCTCTCTCTCTCTCTCTCTCTCTCTCTCTCTCACACGCACACAGAGTAAGATGCAATGACAGTGTGGCAAACACACGGTATGTAAAGGAGGAAATCACTTGACTTATTGTGCACGTGACGTAGAAGAATACAGAACGATGCTTGGCCTAATCCTTACACCGTAACATATTAGTATTTCGTCCGTTAGAATGAGTCTAATCATCAGGAGAAAGCACCTGTAAAAGACCAGGGTATCTACGGCAGGACACCAGGCTATGGCGCCAAAAGACAAGTACGATCAACCTAAAACACTAGTAAAACCTGTAAGTACGAAAACAAACCATTATTTTGCTCAGAAACGAGGTAAACTCATTCAACAGAAAGAAAAATCTTTAACAAGGCCAGGCGTGTTAAGGAATGATTAATCTGATTCATCTGATAGACAAAAGCACCAGGCACTTACTAGTTGAAAAATGGACTGTATTTCTGCAACAGGATCAAATGATTATTATGACGCGTAGCAAAATATCTGCATACTTGAAACAATATCCAAAGCCCAGCACTTAGCAGTATGGGTAGAAAATAAACGAAATATTTCCTTATGCTTCCACTGGACAAAAGTAATGTAATTTTAAGTTCCAACATAAATTTAAGGCGATGAGTAAACCATCCTTTGAAAAAATGTCTCTAACTCGTTCTCAAACTCCAATGGAAGTCCTAAGTTGCTAAAGTTGGTCGGAGAGCTTTCAGTATCCTTAAACTTTTTTCCAAAAAATTTCCAGCCTCTGTGGAAAAAAGTTTATGCAATGAGATTCATTGGATGGCTATGAGCAGTCCCCAGCATCAGACACAACATTTTGTCATGTGTTTTCGCTATTGGTATGGGAATTTAGTGACGCTACAGTATTAACTAGACAGTTTTGAATTTTACGCAATGTTAGCATGCTGATTTGGCGGCAACCGACTTCCATATGAAGGCAACAATATTTCCATATTTGTTTGATATGCTCTCGTCAAACATTCACCAATTCATTACTCATTCCACTGTACAATAATTGCTTGTCTGACTATTACTGAAGTGCATGGTCTTGTTATGACTGCTTACCTCATACTCTGTGTCAAAGGTCTAAACTCTCTTATTTTTTATTTATTTATTTATTTATTTATTTTGTGTGTGTGTGTCACATTGTGGTAAATCCTAATGCCGTCTCTATCTGTATGTCTAAGTTTTTATGACAGTTCGGTGGTTGAAGCGGTTGGGAACAATTTTCAATTAGTTGTGGGATGTAATGGATGAAGGAGGAGAACGAAGGTGGATGATAGATTGGTGAGCCATCCTTCGAATGGACAAGAACGGAATGTAAAAAAACCTGTACTTTATTTCATGTAACACGAGAAGAATCTGACGGAAATATAATAATTTGAGAAAGCACGAAATGTTCATAACCTGGTTGATGATCATGAGTTGCAGCATAAGAAAGACGAAAAATAAAAAATAAAAACAAAAACATATTGTTTCTAATTTCAAGGGATCGAGGAAGACAAAATGTCAGTTATGTAGTACATAACACACAAAGTTATATCTCTTCAACTTGTCCTTGCCGTGCCTCTCCCAGTCTCCGGAAGGTACAACCTCCTAAGTTTCAATCTGAGTGGTATAGACAGCTGTTCACTGAGGCACACACAATCATATTATCAAGTAACAGTGTAGTAACAGTGAATGCCCTCCCGTCAGGGTTAATGTTGGCTCACAGGCTCCCACGGTCCTGTACCCAACCATCACACCTGACAAGGGGTGCTCACACTAATGAGCTGTTAAGTAATGTAGGTGCTATCTATACACATTTATTACTCACAAACATTTAAGAAAAATAATGCTGGCGTTAGCAGCAGTTCTTTTGCTTTAAGATTTTCATTACCTCTAAAATATAAGTATCCCTACACACACACACACACACACACACACACACACACACACACACACACACACACACACACACACACATTCTGATAAAAATATAACATCTGCTTGGTGGCTGTTATTAGAACCCTTAATTTACGGGTCACATGATAGAACGAGTTCTAGGCAAATTTCATCGGTCGTTTAATGTTCATTATAATTCTACCTTACTACAGGAACAGATAACAAGCCCGGAATTTTTCATGCAGTAAAGTGCTGTATTCCTCAGGTCTTAAAACAGGGATCTGGGTAAATTGTGGATCCGATCCACAGGAAAACTTCGTGAATTTAAACGACCAGTTATCAGACGACACGAAGACTGTGATGTGTTTGACCTTATGGATGAAATTACTGCGACCTGTAGTTCAGCAGAAAACACGGTCATGGAAATACAGATCGAATCTAGAGATTATTACTGAAAATTACAGTTGTAAAAAAGACGCCAAGCAAAACGGAGAGTTGGTGAGCTTTCCAGTCGGAGAGCGAAGCTCTCTATGCTCCATTTTGAGGTACACGATTATCCTTTTGAGCTAATCCTAATTCGATTCAACTGACTGTTTAGTGAATAAAATTCACAAAAATCATCTTAAAACAGACACACACACACATACACACACACACACACACACACACACACACACACACACACATTCTCTCTCTCTCTCTCTCTCTCTCTCTCTCTCTCTCTCACTCTCTCTCTTTCTCTCTGAAGCAACAAACATGGCAAAGTAGAGGAAAATGAGAGAGTGGCTGCATAATCAAAGCAGCTCGCTACACAGCTTAGAGATCGATGTTATTAGGTGTCATGGGGTTTTTAAAATATCACGGGGTTTTTAAAATAAATGCTAAATATTATTCAATTGATAATAATATTCAATAATATTGCAGAGCAGGACAATGATTGTCTTGCTAAATCAAGCAACGATTACTTTATGCTAGCTTGCTTCGCACGATTCTCTAAGAACGAGAATTTATAAACTTTCTCGACAGTACACAGCAGAGACTAATCACTCAATTGCTGTTTATTTGTAATGTAGCCTCTGGAGAAAAGTTACTTCACCCCTGACAATAAATAATTAATACTAATAACAGTATCAGGTTCTTGCTGGTGCTTAACTCCTAGGTGGCACAACGGATTTTAAGCTTAATACAACAAGACTGGCCTAAGTACCAGTTATGAAAGGCAAACGTTTATGCAAGCTAGGAGCTATATGCGAAATAAGCTTAATTATGGAGAAATGAAACAAGAGTTTACATTACATTAAGCTCAAGAAAAAGAACTTAAATTTATTGATTACAAAAATAAATTTAACGTTACATTTCAAATCAAATTAATGAGATCGCACTCACTCACTCACACACGAGCTAAATTCTTAAGCCTAGGAAAAAAACACCTTAACTAAGCTCTTAAAACTAGGAAAATACAAAAAGAAATACTGGTCGATGAATGCTGTGTATCACCAAGGTGGGAGCACTGGATAACTGTGATTCTAGTGGAGCTTGGGTTGACCTCTCACTTCTGGAGCACAGGACCTCTCTCCGTCAGAGCAAACACTCGACTGAATAAGTCGTGGGAAAGAAAAGCAGAGCACTAGGCCGCATTTTTCTAACGGTCGAGGCAAGCAGGGGCGAACAATAAAGAAACAATAGTATCGCTCAGTAGAGCACTTAGTGACGTGCATTAAATCGGTCACTTTTGAAACAGTGACGAATGTTTTGAAAAGTATACCACCGAAGTGGAGAGAGAAACGGTTAACTGAGCGATACACAGTGAGTTTTCCACTAATAGTTCGTGTTTTCTCACAAAAGGGAAATGTCGCGAATTTGATTCGTGACATTACGCCCCTACAAAATTAAATTTTTTCCTTATGGGAAAAAATTTGTGGATATATATATATATGTACACATCCTAACTCATTCACACAAGATTCACACTGTGGTGTGTGTGCTATCCTGCTACAGGAGAAAGTCGCAGTCGCCAGTGAGCGAAAAAAAACTCGTATTTACGTTAATAGAAGCAAGCTTGAGGGAAAAACTCCGTGACGACGGTGAAAATCCTGTACTCAGGTCAAACTGAGCGAAAGTTCGCTACATTTACACTGACAACTAATTGTTGTGTAGCGTGGTGTATGTAATACACGGTGTGGGTGTGACAGTTGTAGTGTAACTGTACCTACGTGTAAAATGACATAGTAAATAATAACATGGCGACGACGAAGGCAGAGGAGAAGAGGCGGCAGCGTGTGGCAGACGATCAGCTGGCCCGCACAGCAAAACTGCTACGCCCATTTCTGTACCTGCAAAATCAATTGAGGTGGAGCATCAAAAGTGTCAATGAGACAAAATTTTATTATGTTACAGTTACTCTCTCTGCCTAGCAGTCAGTGCTATGACGTACATTCGAGGTCGCCATTAATTATAGCACACGATTATGGTCGGCAAGTTGAGAATCCTTGTGCAAACTCAGGTCTTCCATAGCCTCGAACTGCACACGGGTCCTCAACCTGTGCCTTAACCTACAGTACTTATATTAATATCGGGGAGCTGAGAATCCTTGTGCAAACTCGGGTCTTCCATAGCCTCAAGTCACCTCTGCGGAGTTCTCACTTCCCCCTTAACCTACAGTACTTATATTAATATCGGGAAGCTGAGAATCCTTGTGCAAACTCGGGTCTTCCATAGCCTCGAGTCGCCTCTGCAGAGTTCTCTCTCGAACTTCCCCCTTAACCTACAGTACTTATATTAGTATCGCGGAGCTGAGAATCCTTGTGCAAACTCGGGTCTTCCATAGCCTCAAGTCGCCTCTGCGGAGTTCTCACTTCCCCCTTAACCTACAGTACTTATATTAATATCGGGGAGCTGAGAATCCTTGTGCAAACTCGGGTCTTCCATAGCCTCGAGTCGCCTCTGCAGAGTTCTCTCTCGAACTTCCCCCTTAACCTACAGTACTTATATTAGTATCAGGGAGCTGAGAATCCTCATGCAAACTCGGGTCTTCCATAGCCTCAAGTCGCCTCTGCGGAGTTCTCACTTCCCCCTTAACCTACAGTACTTATATTAGTATCGGGGAGCTGAGAATCCTTGTGCAAACTCGGATCTTCCATAGCCTCAAGTCGCTTCTGCGGAGTTCTCTCTCGAACTTCCCCCTTAACCTACAGTACTTATATTAGTATCGGGGAGCTGAGAATCCTTGTGCAAACTCGGGTCTTCCATAGCCTCAAGTCGCCTCTGCGGAGTTCTCACTTCCCCCTTAACCTACAGTACACGTATATGTACAGGCCCTGGACATACTGTGTCCTGTGGGGCCAACAAGTGAGACGTCAGGTCTACACTTTTGACTGGGAACTAGGCTGGTACTTGGATTACTCAAATCTCCGAGGATGCCTATCACGGAACCCAGCATACAACAACTGCCCATGTTAGTCAGCAGTTAGCAGGCGAGACATCAGGTCTGCACCTACGTTTTCACTTCCCTTGATGTATCTCACAACGAGGTTAAACTGCTGTAAATACAGTGTCCAGCGTGTCAATCTTGCATTAGCCGTCTTGGTCATGCTAAGACTAGTGAGTGGCATATGGTCAGTTTCCAGAGTAAAGATGCCCCAAATAAATAATAATAATATTTTTTAACATCATCAACCACAGCCAAGAGTTCTTTCTCAACAGTACTGTAATTCCTCTCAGTGGGTTTTAGCCTACGGCTGTGGTATGCCACTGGGAAGATTCCACCTTCCAATTCCTGCATCAATACGGCACCTACTCCATCTTGTGAAGCATCAGTGCGCAGTATGAAAGGTTTGCTGGAATCAGGCAACTGCAAGATAGGCTCCTTGCACAACATATTCTTGAGGGTGGCAAAAGATCTCTCTTGCGCTTCTCCCCATTCAATGGTGTTTGGAGCATATTTCAGTAGCACTTTGTACAACGGTTGGGTAATGAGAGCAAAGTTTGGGATAAAACTCCTATAATATCCCACTAGGCCAAGGAATGCCCTAACCTGTTTCTTGGTCACGGGTCTCGGGGCTTCTCTAACCTTCCTGATCTTGTCATCCTGACACCTGCAGTGATTGTTGCCAACAATATGACCGAGGAACTCCACCTCACTGGGAGCAATCTTGCATTTGCTAGGCTTCACAGTCATGTTGAAACTCTGGAGTCTACTGAAGACAATTTCCAAGAGTCTGAGGTGCTCCTCCAATGTGGCGGAATGAACGAGGACATCGTCAACGAACATCTCTACTCCTACAATACCATGGAGCACTTGTCTCATGGCACGATTGAATACTGCTGGGGAATTGGTAAGTCCAAATGGGAGGACTTTATACTGGTACAACCCCCCAGGAGTAGCAAAGGCAGTGAACTGACGACTCTCAGGATGAAGGGGAATCTGGAAGAAACCCTTCGCTAGGTCGAGCTTCGTGAAATATCGTGACCCTGCCAGCTTGGAGAAGATGGCAATATGGTCACCCATTGGCTCAGCATCCACTTTGGTGATTGCATTGAGCCTTCTATAGTCGCCACAAATCCTGACTCCACCATCTTTCTTGTGGACTACTACCATCGGACTACAGTAAGGAGATGAGGACTTTTCGATAATGCCTGCAGTCTCCATGTCAGCAATTTCCTTATCTACTGCACCCTGTAGTCGCATGGGAATCGGATATGGCTTAACCTTTATAGGTGCATTGCTGGTCAACTCAATTTTATGACATGCAACCTTTGCAAGTCTAGGTAGGTCTGAGAAGACATCAGCATACTGACAGAGCAGTGACCATAAGGCATTTTGGTCTCCTACTGCTAAGTCAGGGTTAAGTAAAACATCTCCGACAGTCTCTTCCTGACGGAACTGAGCGGTTAAGGGCTCGTCATCATGGTCATCAGCTGGGATCACTGCGGCTGCCCCAGTTTCTTCCAGTGGCTGGTCACTATCATCAGCTACTCGTATGCCAGTCTCCTCGGGGTCTGACTCATGATAAGCCTTCAACATGTTAATGTGGAACCTTTCACGAAGATTCCCCATCTGTATTATGTAGTTGAGGTCTGAAATGCGCTCTACTACATCGAATGGACCCTTCCACTGCGCCAACAACTTGTTCTGGGCAGTGGGGAGTAATACCAAGCATTTATCGCCTGGACTAAACATCCGAAGCTTTGCCTTCTTATCGTGATGAGCCTTTTGAACTTCACGCGCCTTGATCAGTTCTTCCTTAGCTAACTCGCACGTCGACTGGAGGCGGTCAGCCAAATCAAGGACGTAGGTGTAGGTGGTCTTGACTTCAGGGTCAGGTTCTTCATCGTCCCATAACTCACGAAGGACTTGAAGTGGGCCCCGGACCGACCTTCCATACACCAGTTCAAAGGGTGAGAATTTCAATGAATGCTGTGGGGCTTCTCGATAAGCAAATAGAAGAGGAGCAATGAACCGCAGCCATTCCTTTGGCTGTTCGGCGGTCATGCGCCTCAACATCTTCTTGAGAGTTCCATTGAACCTCTCACACAACCCGTTACACATGGGATGATACGGCGTAGTTCGTAAGCCTCGGATGGACAGCAACCTGAAAGCTTCGTTCATCATTGCTGAAGTGAACTGCGAACCCCGGTTGCTTAAGACCTCCTTAGGGATACCTACACGACAGAACACTTCAATTAATGCCTCAGCAACAGTGACGGCCTCTATATTCTTAAGGGCCACGGCTTCAGGCCACCGTGTGCTGAAATCAACAAAGGTGAGGATATACTTTGATCCATCACTAGCCCTAGAGGAGATTGGCCCAACTATGTCAACTGCTACTCTCTCGAACGGTTCAGAGATTATGGGCATTGGCTTCAATGGTGCAGGACGGACACGTCCCCGGTCAGTGGTATGCTGACACACATCACAGGAACATACGAGCCTTGTTATTTCCCGTCCCATTCCTGGCCAGAAAAAGTCAGCATGGATGCGGTCAGAGGTCTTCTTTTGACCCATGTGACCTCCCATCGCTGAACAATGACCTAATTCAAACACTGCTCGGCGATACTTTGCAGGAACGACAAACTGCAGTCGAACCTCACCCTGGGGTGTCTGTGACTCACGGTACAGCCGTCCTCGCTTACGAAGGAACCTGGCTTGTCCTCCCTGTGAATACTTGATCACTTTACCCTCCAGCTTCTTGCGCACTGAGGCAAGTGTCGAGTCAGTCTGTTGCTCTTGGACAACATCTTGACTACGAATCAGATCTTGCGGCGTTGCGACGGTCAACGGAGTGACGCGATTTGGAGGCTTGGCCACGGCTCGTGTTATCGCACCAGCCGAAGTCTGAGTAGCAACATCTACGGCGCAACTATTTTTGACTCCTTGAATGTTTCCTACTATTAGGTCAAATAGAGGTTCTGGCATGACAACTGCAAGTGTCGCACCAGTATAAAATGGAGATGCCACCTGGATACGTGCCTCAGGGAACAATCTCACTGATCCATCAATGAGTCTAACTTGGATCTGTCGACCTGTATACTCATCAGGCCGAACTAAACTCTGCTTAACAGAGCAACCTGAGGAACCACTGTCCCTCAGAACATTTACAGAAACACCTCCCACAGACCCTGGTTGAACAAGAAAGGCAGTGTTGCTGGTGGAAGGGTTTGAGGAGGTAGCAGCCAGTCATTCATGAGACTGCGGAACAACCAATGCAGCAGACGTGGCACCCTGGGAACTATGTGTCTGAGGAGAGTTCATGGTCGGAGGGGGACTTGTGAACTGTTGAGAAGTACCTGTACTGGTAGAGATGGCACCACTGGGTACTTGTTGTGGAATGAAGGCTGCATTTGCCTCCTGCCTCCGATACACTAATTGACCTGACTGAGGGTTACGTGGCTTGTCCTTGTATTGCTGCTGCTGCTGATTGGGGAACTGCTGCTGGTTGGGGTGCTTGTTGTACCGCTTCCAAGCAGGCTGCTGTGTATTTTGCCCCTGGTCCTTTTGCGGTTTGCTTGGACCTTGGCCATTACTCTGAGAACGGCCTTGGTGCTGGGATTCAGTCTGAGACGATTTCCCAGATTTATCAGGTTTTCTGTTCCAGGTGTTTTGCTTACGAGTTTGATACCCGTATGCAGTAAAGAATGCTTCAGCCTTTTCTGCCATTTGGCTGGCATCTTTCACCTGGCAGATCTTAAGCTGTGCTATGAGCTCAGCAGGCCACGACCTCTCTAGCTGTGTATGCAGCATAAGGTCAATTATCCCCTCACGCGTGGAAGGAGTTTCATCTTTCTCCATCCACTCATTTAAGTAACCAGTGAGACGATCAAGGAACTGAACAGCTGTCTCCTTGTCTTGGAGATGAGCTCGCATGAACTGAACTTTGGCGTCATCTACTGTGAGACCATACGCCTTAATGAGTGCAGCTTTCATCATCTCATATGTGAGATTGTCTCCACGAATTCTGTGGAGAATATCGAGGGCAGGGCCCTCAAATAGGCTAAGAAACTAAAGCCGCTTAGCTGCCTCATCCAGTTGATACATGTCTGCCATGTCCTCAAAACGAGCTATGTACGGCTCGATTCGCTCGCTTTCCTTGTATGAAGGAAGCTTGATGCGTGGGGTCACCAGGACATGTGCAGGGAGAACGCTCGTGGAGCTTTGACCAACTGCACCAGATGTATCTGAAGCCAAGGAATCTCGCTTGAGCTTCAGCATTTCATATTCGTGTTTTTCACGTGATTCTCGCTTGGCACGTTCGTGTTCCCATTCTCTCTCTCGTTCCTCACGCTGTTCTCGCTCATGTTCCAAGTCGAGTTCGCACTGTTTTTGCTCATGTTCGCGCTGTTGTCGCTCTTTTTCTAACTCGAGCTCGCGTTGTTTCTGCTCGTGTTCGCGCTGTTCTCGCTCGTATTCGCGCTGTTCTCGCTCGTATTCGCGCTGAATTCTACGCTCTTCACGAGCATCTTTCTCACGTTCTTGCTCATAATTAAGCCGTGAGAGAACGTAACTCCGAATTTTCTCTGGGCCAGTGAGGCCCATATCTTTGGCCTCCTGTACATAAGCACTGGCTGCCATGGCGCTAATTTATTAAGCAAACGAAACTGAGTACTGACTGCTTCGCAAACGAATGCTAGTAATACAAATAAAGAATACAGGCACAAGCTAGTGGTGACCAGTCTTATCTAGTTAACTGGCAAAAATAAAGCAAAAATGCAAATGACTGGGAAGACTCAATAATTAACACAATGGGTACGGCGGGTACCCAGGAGCGAATAAAATCGTCTGGCGTTACCAAGAATAAACTAGAGTTAAGTACTCTATTGATTAATAAAGCAAAAATTCACTTGCTAAATTAACGGTAAACACCAGTAAACTTGTGCCTATAAACTTTAATGATAAATTCCTAAATATGAATGAGTGAGTACTATCTCGTGAATAGCTTTAGAGCTAGGAGTTAATATCCTGGAATGAGGTCGCCAATTGTCACGGGGTTTTTAAAATAAATGCTAAATATTATTCAATTGATAATAATATTCAATAGTATTGCAGAGCAGGACAATGATTGTCTTGCTAAATCAAGCAACGATTACTTTACGCTAGCTTGCTTCGCACGATTCTCTAAGAACGAGAATTTATAAACTTTCTCGACAGTACACAGCAGAGACTAATCACTCAATTGCTGTTTATTTGTAATGTAGCCTCTGGAGAAAGTTACTTCACCCCTGACAATAAATAATTAATACTAATAACAGTATCAGGTTCTTGCTGGTGCTTAACTCCTAGGTGGCACAACGGATTTTAAGCTTAATACAACAAGACTGGCCTAAGTACCAGTTATGAAAGGCAAACGTTTATGCAAGCTAGGGGCTATATGCGAAATAAGCTTAATTATGGAGAAATGAAACAAGAGTTTACATTACATTAAGCTCAAGAAAAAGAACTGTTAAATTTATTTATTACAAAAATAAATTTAACGTTACATTTCAAATCAAATTAATGAAATCCCACTCACTCACTCACACACGAGCTAAATTCTTACATCTAGGAAAAAACACCTTAACTAAGCTCTTAAAACTAGGAAAATACAAAAAGAAATACTGGTCAATGAATGCTGTGTATCACCATGGTGGGAGCACTGGATAACTGTGATTCTAGTGGAGCTTGGGTTGACCTCTCACTTCTGGAGCACAGGACCTCTCTCCGTCTGAGCAAACACTCGACTGAATAAGTCGTGGGAAAGAAAAGCAGAGCACTAGGCCGCATTTTTCTAACGGTCGAGGCAAGCAGGGGCGAACAATAAAGAAACAATAGTATCGCTCAGTAGAGCACTTAGTGACGTGCATTAAATCGGTCACTTTTGAAACAGTGACGAATGTTTTGAAAAGTATACCACCGAAGTGGAGAGAGAAATGGTTAACTGAGCGATACACAGTGAGTTTTCCACTAATAATTCGTGTTTTCTCACAAAAGGGAAATGT
The DNA here is from genome assembly GCF_032717465.1 of Coenobita brevimanus. Taxonomy (NCBI): domain Eukaryota; kingdom Metazoa; phylum Arthropoda; class Malacostraca; order Decapoda; family Coenobitidae; genus Coenobita; species Coenobita brevimanus. The sequence continues at coordinate 8,901,573 of NC_136994.1, forward strand.
CGCGAATTTGATTCGTGACATTAGGGGGCAGCATAGCATGTGTTGTGGGGCAGTGATAAAGAGGTTAGTGTTGAGGCCAAGTACAAGTGGCAGAAACCACATGATGGATGATAGTCTGGAGAAAATGCAAACAAACATCACAGAGAAGATGTAGGAAAGAGATAAGGGCGTTGAGGAAATGGCAATAAAAGCAAAACACACACACACACACACACACACACACAGAAGCAGTCAAAAACATTATCGCTCCACCTCGTAAGGTTGGCGATAACAACAGCAGCAACAGAACAACCCACCTTTCACTTCGTGCACACACAAACTCTTCTTGAAAGATTGTTCACTTGTTTAAAGATCCATTTCCCTGGAAAGGATCTCACAATAACTCATGAATACCAAAAATCAAAATATTAAAGACGAAGAAAAGTGGCCACCTAATCACAAAAATGGTTCTTAGGAAACAAGTATGAGGTAAAGCAAAAGTCAAAAGCACTGTGGGATATTCCCCGTATATGGCTGAGCCATATGCATACTTTGTTGCTGTTGTTGTTGTTGTTCTTTTGGAGAAACCCTTTATATTAGACCATATCCACGCCCATACCGGCCAATCTGCATCGGCCATCTGTGCATCATGTATGATCCCCACGATGCCCTTCCACCCATTACCAAATCCAGTCTTTGTCGCCCTTAGAGAAATAAATACTAACAACACTGTAACAGCCAAGTCCATATTGTGTCTGTGATATGCAGGGGTCCGAGGCTAGGTTGTCATAGCTCAGTACATTTAAAGGTAAATGGCCAATCTAATCCTTGTGTCATACATTTTCATACATTCTCAAGTTAACTCTTTGCATATCAAATCCATCCGCGTTAGGCGGAGTCGTCACTCCAAATGGACTGTAGTAAGACGCACCTGATCATCAGGTATAATACAAGTGTAATGCCAAAAAGTAATAGTAAGAGACATGTCAGTAATTCAGAGGTAAATCATAAGTTAAATCAGAAAAAAGCAAGACAAAGAACACCTTTCAAATCCGCACCCACTTCTCCAATACTGTAAAGTAAAAGAAATAATTATTTACTGGGAAAGCTGGAAAGATGAACCCCGGGATCCCACCCCTTATAAATATGGTCAGGGTGAAGGTCTATTGTGAAAGATTTCGTGTGCCTACGTAAAACTGTGACGTTGTTCTACCTGGGGACAGTGGCCCCCCACCGTAAGGGGTGGTCATCGGGGGTCCCACCCTGCCCAAAATGTGGCCAAGGAAAAGTCTACCTTTATCGAAATATTGTGGTCCAAGGTGTAAAATTATTATCGCAAATAATGGCATTATCGGGAACCCCGAGGGCCGCCACCTACCTCGTAAAAGGTGACCTGTTGTGGTTCTACTGTTCCCAAAACGTAGATGGGGTGAGCATCTGTCAGTATGCCAGATTTCACTTTCTCCGGTTTAAAAATTAGGCTGTGCACAACGACTTTGACCATCACCAGAGACCATCCCCCCCCCCCCGTTGGGAATCGCCCTAGGAGGTCCCACATGCTCATAACCTGGGTCAATTAAAGTTCCGCCATTATACAAAAACTTTGTTTCTTGGTAAAAACCTGCCTGTGTCTAATGATTTTGGGTGGGACACCAGCAACCCTCCTCCCGCAAGAAAGGAGACCATCGAGGGTCCTGCTCTTGAAACCTGGCCTGTTAAGGAGCCCTATGACTGTAGAATTTGGCTTTCCCAACGCTCCTCCCATAGGGCCCGGACCTCATTCTGCAAGAAATTACAGTAACTCAGTTACCGTGTGGGTAAGTTAGTGAGATAGTGAGGGAGTGAGGGAGTGCAACAGTTAGGGACAAGCACTATATTTGGCCTCCGTGGGTTCTGCAAAAAACAGTAAACTAGACGTAACGAGGAAAGTTATATACGGTATAAATAAGAAAATCAGTAAGACAGAGAGAGTACTGGAATCACAGGCAGAGAACATAGTTGCCTAAAGTGGCGACGTTAAAAAAGTCTGGTGCTCCAGGAGGAAAAATGCGAGGAAAGTTTGCCGCTTGTCTTGCGTTAATGAATCTGTTAACAATGCCGCTTTTCCCCTTCCGCGTGGGAGCTACAGTGGAGGAGTCTTCGTAGTACCTCATTCTACGCAATGTTTTTTGCCTGCTACATCTTAACATTCTCTTGTATTTTATTTGTCTCTTTATTATATAAATTATTTGTATCAGAAATATACAATGTTCAGAATAATTCGCCAAGAAGATGCTGCGAAATCTCTAAAAGCCACATAAGTACGGCCCTCAGTTTTTCTCTATCTTTTCTTTATCCTTCTTTATCCATTACCTGCCATCAGTTTATCATCATTTTCCTCTTGTCTAACGAATGTTGAAGTGATTCATGCTGCTCCTCTTATATTTCAAGCACCATGAATAATTTCGGATCGTTACCAAATGTGTAGTGGTATGTAAAAGTAGCAGCTGGATCAGTAGTGCAACATACAGAACACCATAACAGGGAGGATCAGAGGAATTAAAAATGTAACAGGGAGTTTTGAGAAATATATGTAAACGATTAGTAGGGAAAGGTGAAAACTGATAAGCTTATGTAGCTCTTACGGACCTGGGGAAGCATTAGAAAGAACTGACAGAGATAACTTATAGAAAATATTGAAGATTTTGGAGTGGGAGGGAAATCTTTAAATGCAGTGAAGAATTTACTATTGGAGTAGGACTTGTTAAAAGAGGGAAGGGAGGACGATGAATGGCTTGAAGTACCGTGTGGAAAGTATTACAGATTTGGGGTGGAAGGGAAATTTCAAAGTGCACTGAAGAATTTTACCATTCCAGTAGGCGATATCTGTAAGAGGGAAAGGAGGACGATGAATGGTTTCAGGCAAATGTGAGGTTGTTAGGGATATGTTGTGCCGCCATGGCTCGTCATTCTCTTCATGGATTAACTGGTGAACGAGGTAGATGTAAGAGTACCGAGAAGGGAGGCTTGTTTATGGAATGCTGACAGAAAGGAAGATTGGGCTGTAAACTGAATGTCTAACGGCTGTAGCCTTAAACTGTGGGCAGGCGTTCACTTTGCCTTATCCACATCTTTTGGTAGTCTTAAAGCACGAAAGGGAGACGGTTCCCCGGCGAACGGGAGAGTATTACCACAGTGTAGTACTGGAATCCGCGGGGAGTGTCATAGCACCCCTTTGCATGCCCCTTCGTCATATTATAGCAGCCTTGTGCAAAGAAACTACGAAGAATATAAAGGAACCAGTGGTGTGTGTGATGGGAATTTAAAATCAATGATAAAAAACATCTTGTAAAAAAAAAATAAGCGTTTAATATGTTTATCGTTTTAAAAGACTTCACTACTTCTCCGGGGATGGTTAATTTACAACGAAACGAAAACAAAGATGAGATACTGTATCCACTTCCATTTTATTTCTCAATATTTCTACCAAGCTATTTATTAGATATGGTGCATGATACTTTTATAATTAGTTTGATTAGTACGTGAAATAATCCCTACGGTAAAGAATGGCCGAGTACTACCTAAACAGACGACTGGTGCACAACCAGTTAGTTTGCTTTCGGTGAGCTTTTAAAGTCCGCACTATTTTGCTTTGGCTTGGCAGTGTGTTTTTCTGGTGTATTTTGGTGTGATTTGAACGAATTTGGCTTTTATTTTCGGTGTTCGTGATTGGCTTTCAGATTAACCCCCCCACCCCATGTCTTGGGGGGTGGGATTTAGGGGCTCTGGGTGGGAAAAATGACAAAAAGCAAGCATTTGGGGCAGAAATATAGTCAAAATCGGTATGATCAGCCATGGCGTAATCGTTGGGTTATTACTGACCGCATGAACCCCTTTGAAGCTATGTCTGATACCAAATTTTTCCTGCGGTACAGGTTCTCCAAATCCTGTATGCTTACTCTTATACAAATGAGGTGGTACCTCGGATTGCCACCACCGGCAGGGTAGGGCTGGAGGCACAGGGTCCTCCCGGTCGCCATCAAGCGACTGTGCTGGCAGCGACTGTTGCTATTTCCGGGAATGCTCGTCGGCGAAGAGGTGACGGTGCGGCTTTATTCTTTACCAACATCCGCAGCCTTACCACAAATTTAAACTCAGTTCATTTTTTCCTTCAGTCCATATCCCCTTTGGCCCTTTTCCTCACAGAACCACAAATCTCACCCTCTACCGATATATCTCCATTTTGTTTTCCCAGTTACCATCTCCTTATAAACTTTCGAAACAAGGGCGGCACCTGTAGTTATATCAAATCCCAATATGCAATTGACACTATTTTAAACTTCACTTCATCCAGTTTTGATTACTCGTTATATAAATTAAATTGCCAAAACATTACCAAATATATCTGTGTAGTTTATCGTTCCCCCAATGCTTCTTCGGAACCCAGTGTATTTGATTCCATATCCACTCAGTTGAGTAACCTTGACCTTGCCCTTGGCAATGAAATTACCATTTTGAGTGATTTTAACATACACAATGTTGAATGGTTATTGCATTCTGCCTAGACTGACGACGCTGGTCTAGAATGCGAGCTGTTTGCGGAATCGTTTAATCTCACCCAGTTGGTAAAGCAACCAACCAGAATACCTGATAATCCTGACCATAATGCCCATCTCTTGGATTTATTCTTGACAAATAATCCAGATCAATACAGGATAGAGATACTGTCACCACTTGGATCCTCTGACCACAATCTCATCAAAGCCTCATTAGTTAACCCTCCCACACCTCCCCGTTCTGAACCTGTTAGGGTGACCCGATGGCACTTTGACAGGGCAGACTGGGATGGATTTAGAAATTATCTTGCTGATGTTCCATGGCAGTCTTTCTTCTCTAGTGATCCCAATTTTACCCAGTCCCACATTTGCGACTTAATACTAGCTGGTATGGATTTATTCATACCAAGTCAACAATTCACTAAAAGATCAAACTCTCCAAAATGGTTTGATGCAATTGTGCCAGAGCAACGGCCCAAAAGTCATTAGCATATAACTCTTACTTAAAATCAAAAACATCTGAATCACTCTCCCAATTTAAAATTGCTAGAAATGATGCAAAAACTGTATTAAATCTATCTAAATCAAACTTTCTTCAAAAGCAAGCATCAAAACTACTTAACAACCCTAATGACAATAGAATATTCTGGTCAACTCTTAATTCTTTCAATAATAACTTTAACAAGTCATCTTCCATTCCCCCACTAAAATCTTCAGATGGCAATATTACAAATGACCCACGTGGGAAAGCAGATATCTTTGCTAGTACCTTTGCAAGAAACTCTACCATAGATGATACCAGCCAGAATGTCTCAATACTGGAACTTGATTCTCCCGAAATTGCCCCACTTAAAATACAGACAAGATACGTAAAATCCATCCTAGACAATTTACCTACCAACAAAGCTCCAGGCCCAGATGGAATTCCGCCAATTGTTTTGAAAAAGTGTTCCCCTGAACTTGCCTCTGTCCTAGCTAAATTATTCAGACTATGCATACGTACTTCTTTATTCCCAAATTCATGGAAAGAAGCCAATATCCACCCAGTTCCGAAGAAAGGAAGTTCGTCTGAGCCCTCCAATTACAGACCAATAGCTGTCACATCTTCTCTTGGTAAGGTATTTGAAACTTTAATTAATAAGCATATTGTTAAACATCTTGAATCCAACAACTCAATTAGTGATAGACAATACGGTTTTCGCCACGAAAGATCCACCATTGACATACTCAATCTCTTAACTCATACTATCCATCAATCAATTGATCTTTCTGGAGAAACTCATCAAGTAGCTCTTGATATCTCTAAAGCTTTCGACAGAGTATGGCACCGTTCCCTGCTGTCCAAACTCCTTTGCTATGGACTAACGTCTTTTGTTCCTTTGATTTCTTCTTATCTTAGTGACAGGAAAATAAGAGTAAAAGTAGATGATGTATATTCGAATTTCCACTCAATTAACGCTGGCGTGCCGCACGGATCAGTTCTGGCGCCAACCCTATTTCTGGTTCATATTAATGATCTCTTATCTGTCACTCACAATCCCATTCACTCATATGCAGATGACTCAACACTACATAGTTCATTCACACTCAGACATCCATTTACAAAGTCTAATATCTCTACCTCTCAACTCAGTACAGCCATCTCCATAAATCAAGATCTATCTACAATCAGTGAATGGGGACAAAACAACCTTGTGTCTTTTAATGCTAGTAAAACTAAATATATACAGTTTACTAATAGACAGATATTGCCAGATTCGTACATTACCTTCAGTGCTACTAATATTCCCATCTCCAAAAGTATTGAAATTCTTGGCATCTCACTTAACAGTGCCCTCTGCTGGACCTCTCATGTCAGATCTCTTGCTAAAACCGCCTCAAAGCAACTTGGATTATTGTACAGAGTCCGTAACTTCTTCGCCGATGAGCAGTTAGCTATAATTTATAAGAGTCATGTGCGCTCTCAGCTTGAATATTGCTCACCCTTGTGGAATGGTTGTGGAGAGGTTGCATTAAGATAACTAGACAAAATTCAGAATAAAGCCGTTAGAATCATTAACAATCCTGCCACTACATGTAAACTACCTCCCCTGCAAGTAAGAAGGAATGTTGCCTCCCTTGCATTATTTTACAGATATTTTTTTGGCAAATGCTCAGACGAAGTTGCGTCCATGGTGCCACCTCTCCATGCCTTCCCTCGTGCTACACGGGCATCTGGTAGCGCTCATGACTGGAATGTCACTCAACCATATTGCAGAACTTCTGCCTATCAGAATTCTTTCATTCCCCGAACTGCATCTCTCTGGAACTCGCTTCCCCAGAGTTGTTTTCCTCCTAATTTCAACCCACAACTGTTCAAGTCTAACTGTTACAGATATTTTATGAACGGAGGACACCAGTAATCTGGTGCATGGATTGTTTTTTTTTTACCCGTTTGTTTTTCCTTCCTCCGTTCTGTTATTTAAAAAAAAAAAAAAACAGAGTATTTAAGAACAAATGCCAGTCTTTAACAATAGAAGAGGTAAGAATTGCAATCATTAATATATTATATTGTGTGTGAATCTTAGAAACTGTCATATATTGTTTTTATTTTAAGATTTTGAATTTTAAAATTAATCAGTGTTACCAACTGTTTGCCGCACCTACACACACGAAGGGGTGAGCTCTCCCGCTTTCAAGATTACCACTTACGTTGAAGGTGTGACCTTCCACCTCGAGTGGGGAGCGGGAAGGGTAACCTCTGCCCTCAGTTTCAAGACTAAGGGCGTAAGATTGTTACAGCTAGGCGGCGGACATGTTAAATAAACTTCACCACCAATGGTTAGTATGTGAGTTGGGAAAAGTTTGTGAGACGAGGAAACTGGGAACGGATGCAAACACGATCAAGATAATGAGAGAGAGAGAGAGAGAGAGAGAGAGAGAGAGAGAGAGAGAGAGAGAGAACACAATGATATGAGTCTAAATGAGGAAAATATGGAGGATGTGAAGCGTTTAAGGTACCTATGGGATCACATAGTCTAAGATGGAACTCATGGACTGAATGAAAGCCATTGGATGAAAAAAATTGACAGATGAATTGTGTAGAAAAGTGTATGGAAGAAATGATAAGTGTCTGTTAAATTGAAGATGGGTAAACATTTAGCCTAGACAGTGGTGCCATGTTTTATGGATGTGAGGAAGCAGTGGACCTGAAAAGCTTCTTAAGTTTCAGAAATCAAGTGCTTAAGGGCTGTTTGTGGGCTGAGATGGTTTGATTGGGTTAGAAATGACACTGCAAGGGAGAAGTGTCAGGTACACGCTGTGTGATGGAAAGACAGATTAAAATGCTAAATTGGTATGGCCATATGGGGACAATGTGGAGTAGAAGACCCATAAGGAAGATGTGGTGAATAGATGTAAGGGGAGTGAAAGGAAGAGGGAGACCAAGGGGACAGAGAAAGGATGGTGTGAAAGAGCTTGAGAATCAAAGAGGTCTCTCCAACCAAGAGGAAGATGAGAGGCTTTTGCGGAAAAGAGCAAACAGGGATGAAGTTGTTTATAGAGGTATGACTCTTTCTCAGTATATATAAGAAACAAGAAGATACATGCTTTGGGTAGGTCACAACTCAGCCGGGCCAAGTTGTAGATGACTTTGATCCTCTTTAATGTAGACCAATGTTTAAGAAAGCAGAGAACTGAATTCGAATTAATGAGGTTGGTTTCCTTGCACGTTCTATCGCCACCTCGCTGGATCGGGTAACAGTTTATATTTTTATTTTTTTTAACAAGCCTCCTGAACTAGGCTATACCCGGTAAGAAAAATAAACGAAATGTAACAAAGGAAAAGGAAAAGGAAGTAAATATACTTTCAGCATGTGTAAGGTGCGGTGTTAAATAAAAAGAAATAGATAATTAACTGCTATTTTTATGTCTGGGTGGGAGCCTTCATTAAAGGACAAAGTTTCGCTATAAACTCGTCGCTGAATAGCTGAAACAAATTTCAAACTCTTAGCGAACCTCAACATTTACAACAGTAAGAGCAAAAAATTGATCTGTTAATGAGTCTGTTAATGATTCCTGAAGCTTCATTAACTGTGGACTGTTGTTCCTCCTGTCTCTGACTGGTCAGGGGAGAAGGTAAGTAGAATGAAAGGGAGAAGTATGGAAAACATACTAAGGAGCTGCTAAGGAGGTTACAACTTCGCTAAAAGTTCAGAACAAGCAGCTTGAAAGAAATTGATTGGGACGGTGAAGAGAAGCTATAACAACAAAAGAGAATTCATAGCGCTTAAACCATGTGGTTGGTTTGTAAAGGACAAGTGATGGGGTGAGGACAGCGGGTATGGGATGGGTGTGAGGGCAGCAGGAAAGAAAATGAAATGAAGAGGAGCTGAGCAAAGAACTGAGGGCAGCGTTCATAACAAGACAGTAGAAAACCACTACAGAGACAAGGAAAGTATGGAATGTAAGCGGGTGGGAGTGAATGGAAAAGAAGTGAATGTAGGAAGACACGAAAAGAGACGAGACGTTAGACAGGCAACACAGAAAGCGTGTAAAACGTTATGGGAATGGGTTTTGAGGGTGCTAATGGCCGTGGTAGGAACCGCAGTGGCGAGATGTGAGTGTTGGGGTGTAGGGAAAATGTTTAAGGAAGGATCTGAATGTGTTCACTCAGAGGAAAGTGAATTTGGTACCAAAGCGGTGGAGGTCAGACGACTCGACGCCCAGGAAATTGGGTGAGATGGAATAGGATGGCGATTGGAGCAGAAGCTTAGAAATAACACGAGAAAAATGTGCAGTATTTTGAAGTAGACAGAAAGGTAAGTGAAAGAGGTGCAAATACATTCACAGCTTCATGACAATCATTCAGTAAGAGGACGCACTAAAAATAAATAATATGACAGTTAGCATGCTATGAACTTACATTACGTCCAAAGAGAAAATATGGGTGGAGTTATGAAGACCTCGATACAGAGTTGACATCTGAGAACAGTGGCTAAACAAGGACTGTGAAGCTGTCAGTGTTCAGATTTACGAGTTAGTATTCACATTTTCCCACGTGAATGAGAACTTTGGAATGACTTAAATACACTAGATTAAGAATGCGAGCAGTAGAAAAGGGGCTGCTGAGTACTGTATGTGGGTCACGTGGTTTGGATAGCAGGAGATATACAAGAACAGAGTGCAACACCCACCCCATACAATAGTCGGTCTAAAAGCCCGTCCACACGATCACTGGGCACCTATGCTTTGATGTATGACAGTGAAAATTTTTGAAAAATATTTATATAGACATGATGCACTGAAGCACATTCCCCGCTTCTAATCTACTGCTAAAGAGTGATTCATAACCATTCTTCGAAAGCGATGTGTAACGTGCGCGGACACGACAGATGCCCACAGATCGTGTGGGAGGTCCTTGAAATTGAGCTTTCGACCATGCCTTGTGCCCAGAAGTCTAAACGCTTCTAAAACTTACATATTTTTTCAGGGTGGACACATTCGGCCACAAGTCTGCCAATACAACACAAAATCTGTAAGGTGTATGTATGATGTCAGCAGCTGTACTCTGACAATATTTTTCAGTAAATGGAATTACTGAGGGTAAGCTGGGTGTTGGTGTCTTTTGTATGTAGGTCATTATCTTACTATTGAGGAACAGCCAATAAATCTAGTAATACGTGCACGGTTTCTTCAGCAAACATTAGAAAATCAAGAATCACTCGAAGTTAAGAGAAGCAAATTGCGCCTGAAAAGAAATATCCAGTTCACAGGATAATAAATAGAGATTTATATCTTGCGTGACTAGGAAACTGTCCATTATCTGCAGTCATTGGAAATGCTAATCTTTAATGATGAGTTCTCATTTTTTCCGATATCCTACCTAACAGGCTGAATATGCCGGGAAAGTGAAAGGGAAAAATTTGGAAGAGATAATATGTATCTGCGTGGGACTAAACAAAGTACAGGAAAAAGATATGAGGAGGAATGAGACGTGGAGAAGAAATGATTGAGAAGGAAAAACAAGGGGGGGCGGGGGAACGAAGGGACTGGAGGATAGAAGTATAGCAAAAGCAATACCGATAAATATATTTCATCATATGAGTCTTAGATGCCCCTGTCAGTGACGTAAGTGTGTTAAGAAAGGAGATGAAGCAGTTTTTTTCATGCTGCGCTCTGCTGACTTGGTATGATAGTACTAGGTCACCGTCTGAAGGGCATTCGAGGTATGAGGAAGCAGAAGGGTGAGGGAAGGGGTAAGGGTACAGAGGGTATGGGAGGGGATGAGGGTTATTATCTTCATTGAGAAATTCCGGTCTGTCTGGCCGAGCAGACCCATCAAACGCAGACAAACAACAGCCCTTGCTGGGCCGTCCTGTGCAGTGATCCAATGTTCCATTTGCTGCAGATAGAACCTTGCCATAGCTATGCGTGGGAGAGTGTGAAGGTTTGGTTTCTGGATGGAGGCCGCATTTGCGTCTTTCCACCCACTTAAAACGGGCACCACAATAGGCCATATCACTCAGTTATTTGGTTATATGGGTACCACCCAGCGATGAAAATGGTTTCCTACGGTACAGGAAGCCAGTTGGTTTGTCACTCAGTGTAGAGCCATCTGAAGTGGAAAGAAGAGTAAGAAAAAAAAAAATAGGCGTCAGGTAGGATGGGAGAAATATGAAGATCGAGGGTGAGGATAGTGGGAAAGGGAGAGGATTAAGGTACAGTGGGTAAGGGAGAGGGTTAAGGTACAGTGGGTAAAGGAGAGGGTTAAGGTACAGTGGGTAAGGGAGGAGGTTAAGGTACAGTGGGTAAGGGAGAGGATTAAGGTACAGTGGGAAATGGAGGGTGTTAAGGTACAGTGGGTAAGGGAGAGGGTTAAGGTACAGTGGGTAAGGGAGAGGATTAAGGTACAGTGGGTAAGGGAGAGGGTTAAGGTACAGTGGGTAAGGGAGGGGGTTAAGGTACAGTGGGTAAGGGAGAGGGTTAAGGTACAGTGGGTAAGGGAGAGGATTAAGGTACAGTGGGTAAGGGAGAGGATTAATGTACAGTGGGTAAGGGAGGGGGTTAATGTACAATGGGTAAGGGAGAGGATTAAGGTACAGTGGGTAAGGGAGAGGATTAAGGTACAGTGTGTAAGGGAGGAGGTTAAGGTACAGTGGGTAAGGGAGAGGATTAATGTACAATGGGTAAGGGAGGGGGTTAAGGTACAGTGGGTAAGGGAGAGGATTAAGGTATAGTGGGTAAGGGAGGAGGTTAAGGTACAGTGGGTAAGGGAGAGGATTAAGGTATAGTGGGTAAGGGAGGAGGTTAAGGTACAGTGGGTAAGGGAGGGGGTTAATGTACGGTGGGAAATGGAGGAGGTTAAGGTACAGTGGGTAAGGGAGGGGGTTAAGGTACAATGGGTAAGGGAGAGGGTTAAGGTACAGTGGGTAAGGGAGGGGGTTAAGGTACAATGGGTAAGGGAGAGGGTTAAGGTACAGTGGGTAAGGGAGGGGGTTAATGTACGGTGGGTAAGTGGGCCCTCTAACGTTCCACCACAACACATGTTTTCAGCCAGTCTCTCCTGCTGTCCTGTCCCTGTCGTCTCCTCAGTTTATGTTGCGCCAGAAAAATATTAGGCTGCTCAGTAAAGTTTTGGACACTACGTTAAAATGTAGTTAAAAGTTTTAATGGTGTTGCTGCGGCGGTAATAAGGTTCTTTCCACATTTCATGTTGTGGGCTATACTAGCCACACTTTTGACATTTGATATCTTTCCTTTGTTATTATCTTATTTTGTGTTTAGTTTCTTTAAGTAGTTACCAACAATAAATAAACATTGACTAACAGGCAAGAAAAAAAAATATGGTTTCTGAACTTAGGTTTTTAAAAACAGAGATAGGTCAAGGAATATATATATATATATATATATATATATATATATATATATATATATATATATATATATATATATATATATATATATATATATACTTGAAGGTAGACAAAGCATAACACGAAGTTTTTAGTACCGTCCTGTAGGAATGAGCGTGGCTGCATCCTACAATAATCTGCCACGAATCTATTCAGTTAAAAGTTGCATTCACCATCTCACCAGACTACATTTTCATTCCTACAGGACACTTTGGAATTCTCCTCTGTTTACTTTCATTTGCTTTAGTTCTTCAGCAAAGTAGGTAGCAGGGTGTCTCTTCAGCGGCAGTCATAACATGTCTGCTGTATTCCTTCGCTCGGTAAGATCTACAGAAACAAAGTAGTGAGAATGAGAACAATAGTAAGGCCAACGAGATGGTAAGACGATGTGAAACTAAGGGTTGTGTGCTTAAACTCTGAATTGCAAAGTGGAATGCAAGCTCTCATTTTATTACGAAAATTTCTGAAGTGTCTGACGAACATGAAATGTGTTTGGTATATCCACATCGTTGCTGACTGTCCTTTGTAATGTGAGAGACTAGTTGACCATACCTAATAACAACAGGCTTTCATAATTAACTGTAAAAAAACTGGGGGGCTGCATTCCACTTCACGGTTTATTGTTTAAGCATACGGCCCTAAGTTTGAATAACCGATGCCTTAATATATACATGAGTATAAGGAGCAGTGCAAAATGGGATTAAGTGAAGGTTGAGAGACGAATAGGTTTCAGTGATCTTCAGGCTGGTTTAGCGGGGATTAGTTGTGGGTAACTGTAAACTTGTTGGTCAGTGTAAATCCTTATACTGTATACGACATTCCATCTTAAAATGTGACTTTTTTTTAGATCAACATGTTCGGGAAAGTTCGTATTGTTTATAATGGCGTCTGCAGGACACTGTAACTTAAAAAAAAAAAAAAATGGCAACCCGACAAGCTGCCTAGCACGTCAGCATGACCGGATTAAAGATTTCGGAGGGACCCTTATATCCTATCATTACTTAATTAAACAAACATGAAATTTCAAGGACAACCAATCAAGAATAAGAAACTGTAAACACCTATCCATCTCCAAGCCTTCCCACCCATGCAAACAACATCGATTAATTCCGAAGCCTTCAGTCCAGCAAAAATGTTTGGTTCATTGCCATCCATACTGTCCGCTTCCGACTTTTCACCCAGAGCAACTCTCGTCACTCACACCAGTACTATCAGTCCTTTCCCGTCGGCTGTTTTCATCACCTATTTTTATTTCCATTTAGCAACTCTATTTTAGGGATCGTTACCAAAGATTAGCATAATTTTAGTAAATCTTTCTATTTGAAGATTTTATGGTTATCGACTTTCCAACACTATGTGAGAGTAAGATAAGTAATCTCTGGGAAGCTGGTTTCACAACTCTACCCTCCTCCTCTCGTCACTCATCTACTGTACACCTAAATGTCCCTCTTCTCCAGCTGCTTCCCATCTTTTACCTTCCCTTCCCTTCCCATTGTATCTCTTCCCTTCTCATTGTATCAATTCTCTTCCCATTGTATCCTTTCCTTTCCCAACCCATCGTTCCCCTTCACTTCTCATCCTATCCCTTCTCATTTCATCCTAGCCGTTCCAGTCTCATCCTCTCCCTTCTTATCTCATGCTATCTCATCTCATCTCATCCTTTCTCTACGTACCTCAACCTATCCCTTCCCATCTCATCCTATCCCTTCTCTTCCCGTCCTGCTTCATCGACTCCCAACCCATCCCATCTTACTCCTTCCCTTCACATCCCATCCAAGCTTTCCTTTCTCTTCTCCTCTTTTCTCTTCCTATCTTCAACCCCAGCTCCCACCCTTCTTACCCACCTCTGCCCCTGCTTTTTTCTCAGCCCCTGTCACCTACACCTGCCGCTGTCGCCTCACCTACCGCTCATCAACTCCAGCACTGAATGTAGATATTGCTTTATGCATTAGCTATATTTCATTGATTTAGAACTGTTTACAAATTTGATTGAGAATTTGGTTTCTAATTGCATGGTGCGGTCATCATCATCATCATCATCATCCTCATCCTCATCATCATCATCATCATCATCTCTCATTACCTCAGTCAAGGAGTTTTTCTTTTCTTTTTCTTTTTTTTCATTTTTCAGGTTTGTTTTCTGTTTGTCTGTCTGTCTTTTACCAACATTATAGGAAAAGAAAATTGCTACTTGGAACCGCATCAATTCTAGAGAAAAATTTAAGGACTATTGGAGCAACAAGCGACTAAATTTTGCGGGAATAAAGGACAAAATAAATCTATGTAATATATGAAAGTTGGGATGATGTTGCCTTTGCCAAGTATGCTTTTTCTGAACGCTCCTGTTTAATATTGGTAGCGCGATTTGGGTTATGCACTTTGATCTTTTGCAAGACATGAATGAAGAGCAATATATTAAATTCTGTGTTATCTCTCTTCTGTGATACTGAACTTACAGCTTAAAAGATGTAAAAAATCATGTAACTACATTTGTGATATCATGGTAGATTCACTGTCACAGAATGTTGGTGATGGTCTTTATCATAGCATTATAGTAAGGATTACTAACATAACATATTAATCAATATTATAATGATCCCATTTCTGTTTGTTTATTTGTTACCGTAACACAGCAAAAACAGCGCATGTAGCTAAAATTTTTGTTCGAGCAACTTACCTTTAAAATGCTCTAACTTGAAGACTAAAATAATTTCCAGTCCAATGGGGCCACCGGTTCCCGAGTTATGACTCATTTCTGAAGATAGGAAGTGACTTGATATCGAGCGGAGGCCGCCAAAGGCGTCCTTTAAGCTAGTTATATTGTTAATTCTTGTTTTCACATCGGTATACGTGCCTAAAAGCACGAACGCATAACACTGAAACACATACTCAAACAAACACATACATACACAACAAACATAAATACAACAAGCACCCACGCAGACACAGACACACATACACACACACACGCACGAAAGCACAAAATCAAACACACATAACCACTAATACACAAACAAACAGGCACATGCACAAAGAAACCTACAAAGAAAAACAAACAGAAACAAAGCCATACTCCCCCAGTATCCCTGCTTGTCGTACGAGGCGACTAAAAGGGTTGGTGGTGGGTTAGTGCCCCACCCCGTAAAAAGAACTAACTAAAAATGTGAATAAAGCGCCTCGGACCCGGACGGACCATACGTTGACGACTAAGGAACGGACAAAAGACATTCTTAGGGTGGGAACGTGGAATGTGAGAGGAGTGAATGATGAAGTGAAAGAGGGAGAGATTGTTCAGGTGCTTGAGGATGCAAAAGTGGATATATGTGGATTGACTGAAACTAAATGGTAAGGTGAAAGGGTTAGAGAATGGGAATATGGTTTAGGTATATGTGCGGGAGTCAATGAAAATGAGAGGGCAAGAGAGGGAGTATGTCTGATGATAAGCAAGAAGTGGAAGGAGAATATAAGAGAGTATGGAACAGTGGGTGCAAGGATTCTATGGGTGAGGATGAAAGTAGGTATACAAACGTGGGTGATTGTATGTGTGTACGCCCCGACAGAGGATCGAGTGGCAAGAGTGAAAGATGAGTTTTGGGTGAGTGTAGAAGCGTGTATGGACAAGTTTGAGAGGAGCGAGAGAGTGCTGTTGATTGGAGACATGAATGGCAAAGTTGGGAATGTACGAGTGGATGGAGTGGTTGGTCAGTGGGGTGTGCCAGCTGACGTAGATGGGAATGGAAGTGCTTTGGTGGACATCTGTGCTGGAAAGGGGTTGGCAATAGCCAACACCTACTTTCGTCATAAGATGATCCACCGGTACACATGGAGAGTAATGAGGAGGATGGATGGTGAACTTGTTGAACGAAAGGCAATGATAGACTACGTGTGTGTGGATGAGAGAATGAGAAGACAAGTGTCGGATGCAAGAGTGTGGAGAGGGTGGGGGAATGGAGTCTCGGACCATCACTTAGTGATGGCCAAGGTAGAGCTGCAAAGAAAGTGGTTCAGGAGACGAAGGGGAAGACAGGAGGAAGCAACTCCTGTGAGAAGAGTGGAGAAATTGCAAGATAGTAAGAAAATGACAGAGTATAAGAGCATAGTGGAAGAAAGACTGGGAAGGTATGAGCTAGAGCGGATGGAAGGGGTGGAAGACGTATGTAAGATATTCACGGAAGAGATAGGCGCAGCTTGTGAGGCGGTTTGTGGAGTGAGGAGGAGATGCAAGGGTGTGCAAGGGACAGCATGGTGGAATGATGACGTGAAACGAGCTGTGGAACAATAGAAGAAGGCATATAGTGAATGGTTAGTGAGTAGAGGTAGGGGAGAAGATGAGAGAGAGAAGAGAGAGGTATATGTGAGCAGGAGAAGGGAGGTTAAGAGACTGGTGAAGGAGAGTAAAAAGAAAGTGGATGAAGAGTTTGGGAGGAATCTGAGTGTGAAATGGAGGGAGAGTAAGAAATTGTTTGGAAGGAGGTAAAGAAAGTAAGGCAGTGTGAAAGGGGAAATAGTAGGGTAGTGAAAGATAGGAATAATAGATTGTTGGTGGAGAAGAGAGAGAAATTGAGGAGATGGAAGGAGCACTTTGAGGATTTGTTGAATGCAGAGAGTGAGAGCAGTGCGAGTATAAGTGGTTGGAGAATGGCTGGGAGAAGAAGAGATGAGAGGAGGGAGGAAGAGATCAGTAGGGCGGAAGTAGTGGAAGCGATGAAGAAGATTAAGTTGGGAAAGGCCCCAGGAATTGATGGAGTGTGTGGTGAAATGCTTAGGTATGGGGGTGAGTTTGTTGTGGAGTGGATATGGAAGTTGTGTAGATTGGCTTGGGAGGAGGGAAGGGTTCCAGAGGACTGGAAATCAGGTATAATTGTTCCTTTATACAAAGGAAAAGGGGAGAGAGAAGTATGTGGTAACCATAGGGGTATTTGCCTACTTAGTGTGACTGGTTAAATATATGGTACAATACTCATTGATAGGGTATAGAGATGTGCATATGACAGAGGAGCTAATGAGAGAAGAACAAGGGGGATTTAGGAAGGGAAAAAGGTGTGTAGATCAGATATTTGTTCTAAGATGTTTAGTGAAGAAGTATCTAGAGAAGGGAAAGAAAGTGTATGCTGCCTTCATGGACTTGGAGAAAGCTTATGACAGAATAGATAGGCAAGGTATGTGGAAGGTATTAAGAATATATGGAGTGGAGGGGAAATTGTTGAGTGCTGTGAAGAGTATGTACGAGGGTGCTAGGGCTGCGGTGCGAGTGGATGGTGAGCTGAGTGAGTTCTTTGATCTCAATGTGGGACTGAAACAGGGTTGTGTGATGTCTCCATGGCTGTTTAATATATACATGGATGGGGTTGTAAAGGAGGTGCAGGGTAGGGCAGTGGATGTGGGGGTGGCTCTAATGAATGAGGGTGAGATTTGGAAGCTTCCGGTGTTGCTGTTTGCTGATGATACAGTACTGTTGAGTGAAGATGAATGGGAGTTGCAAGGTTTGGTGAATGAATTTGGGACAGTGTGTAGGAGGAGGAATCTGAAAGTTAATGTAAACAAAAGTAAAGTTATGGTGTTTGAGAGGAATGAAGTCACAGAGTGTGCAGTGAGGTTGGATGGTGAGGATATGGAGAATGTGAGTGCATTCAAGTACTTGGGTAGTGTGATGAGTAGGGATGGAACTTTGGGGGATGAAGTGCGTGAAAGGGTACAGCAGGGAAGGAAGGTTGTTGGTACACTGAAAGCAGTGATGAGAAATAGGGAGGTGAGTATGGAAGTTAAGAAGTCACTGCATGATAGTATTGTGATCCCTACCCTGACGTATGGAAGCGAGGCATGGACCTTGCAAGAGGGGAACAGATCAAGAGTGAGAGCAGTGGAAATGAGTTACTTGAGAGGAGCATGTGGCGTGACGTGGAGGGACAGGTTGACGAATGAAGAAGTGAAGGAACGCTGTGGGGTGGGTATGGATGTGGTTGAGAAGATTAGGAGAAATACACTGAGGTGGTTTGGACATGTGAAGAGAATGGAGAACGAAAGACTGACTAAGAGGGTGTATGTAAGTGAGGTGGAGGGAGGGAGAGGTAGACCGAGGATGAGGTGGAGGGATGGAGTTGAGAGGTATATGAGGGAGGGGGGGGTGAGTTGGGTGGAGGGTAGTTAAATGGTGGGTGGCAGAGCGACTTGGAGGCGTTTTGTCTGCGGCCACCCTTTGCGGGATTAGGGCGTCGGGCTATAGATAAATAGATAGATAGATATAATGTATGTATGTATATATATATATATATATATATATATATATATATATATATATATATATTGTTACATAGCCTATGATTTCATCATCCTTTGTGTAATTTTAACGCACAGTATGCTGCATGTTTGATCACGAGCGTGTTCTGCCTCAGTCCCCCCCTTCTACCGTTATAGTAGAGTAAGTCGTCCTTTCTGTTATTCAGTGCGGGATTGTCGACCGTTTGTCCCCATCGCTTCATTTGCGCGTTCTTATTACAAGTTGTATCAGGCTCTCCTGGCCCCTATATAATGAGCTCAGTCTCTGCATCATGGCCACTTAGATCTGCTCCTCATTTTGTTCACATCTCTGTCCTCCCCTGTACAGATATTATTATTTGAGTGCTCAAGAAATCTCCAACCATCTAGCAGCTGTGTGTAATTTGAGTATAACTGTTGTTGCATTTTTTCTTGTACTGTATAGCATAAGTTTAATTTGTAGGCCTAGTGAAGTTTGTAATTTATGTAGGGTTCTTTGTCAGTCATTTTGATAATAGTTTGTATCTGTAATAATTTATCTGGCATTCACTGAGTATTATCTGGTATCTCATTTTATCAGGGCTGACTTAGATAAATTTACTCTTGCTAATTTCGTGTTAATAGAGGCTAATGCAGTTAACCATATATTTAACCTGTTTATTTGCCATTACATTATCCTTATGAGTCCTGAATGTTTTGTTGTTAGTTTGAGCATTAAACTTTAACTTGTAATTTTACCTAACTCTTTTGTTTTGAACCTGGAACTTTACGGGACAGTAGTGACTCTTCGTATTCTCACTTAAAGTGCACATTATCTTTCTCTGTTCCGTAACATAAATTTGGCGACCTCGCCAGGATATTCAGGATATTATCATAAGGATATTGCTTGATATTTTGTGACTGTTACTTATTCATTATGTCTACTATTACTACACTTGATGAAGCCAAAGATTTTTTGTTAAATGTGCAAACAGTGTGTGATATAGAAAACAGAACAAAGAATGAACTTAAGCTTGTTGCTCAACAATTGGGAATTGCTGTTCGCTCTCATCATTCTAAAGATCAAATTGTTGGTATGATTAATAAAAGCTTGTTTAATGTAACTCCTCCAAATGAGCAAACGCAGATTGAATTAGCTAAGTTACAGCTAGCCCTGCAGGAGGCTTGTGCTAAGGAGGCGGAGTCTCGTGTAAAGGAGGCTGAATTTCAAGCACGTGCCAAGGAGGCTGAGTCTCAGGCTAAGGAGGCGGAATCTCAGGCTCGGATTCAGGAGGCACAGATACAGGCACAAGTTGAACTTGCCAGGATTCAGGCAGACCATGAGTATCGCATGAAACAAGGTGGAACTGGATCATCTTGCTCTGATGATTTTGATGTGGCTAAAAATGTTAAACTTGTCTCTCCTTTTAATGAATCTGATTTAACAAAGGATTTTCAGTTGTTTGAGAGGGTAGCTACAGGTTTTAATTGGCCTAAGGAGTATTGGCCAGTACTCCTTCAAACTGTTCTCACCGGTAAAGCTCAAGTAACTTATGCATCTTTGCCTCAGGATCAATCTGATAATTATGATGTAGTTAAGAGCTTGATTCTTAAGGCCTATGAGCTTGTTCCTGAAGCCTATAGAGTAAAATTTAGGACAACTTACAAGCAAGATAAGCAATCCCATGTTGAGTATGCAAAAATCAAAGAAGATCTGTTAGAGCAGTGGTTAAATTCTAAGAATGTGGATTCTGATTTTGGTAAATTTAAGCAGATGATTTTGCTGGAGTACTTCAAGAGGTGTATTTATAAAGATGTAAGCCTATATCTTGATGAGAAAAGAATAGATAATTTGTCTGATGCTGCAGTTTTAGCTGATGAATATGTTCTCACTCACAAGAGATATTCTAAAGAAAAAGGGAAAGCTGAGAGTAAGTACGTTGCCTCTACTCAGAGTACAGGTAACAGGAAAGAGAATAAGGATGATGTTTCTCAGGAAGTAAATACCAGCTTCACCTCTAGATTTCAGAAAAGTAAATGTACTTATTGTAGTAAGCTTGGTCATACTACGGAGAGATGTTTCAGGAGACAGCGTGATGTGAACAAAAAGGAGTCTTTAAATATTCAGTCAATTGGTCTAGTGTCCACTCTTGAGAGTTCCCAGAATTCTTTAACTGAGTTAACTGAACCTGCTTTGAGGGGTAACTTAAATTCTCATGATGGAGCTCCTCTTTTGAGCAGTAACGTGGGTGACACTCTCAAGAGTTCATGTGCTAATTTCCTGTCTGATGGTTTTGTCAGTCCTCTGGACAGTAATGACAGGAAATCAGTTAAAATATATCGTGATACAGGTGCTTGCCAATCCCTTATGCTGACCAGTGTTCTAGGCTCTAATTTTAATTCCTCTGATGAAACTGTAATCTTACAAGGTGTAGGGAATAATTACTTCTCTGTCCCTCTGTGCAGAGTGAATTTAGAGTCTGGTTTTGTTAATGGTTCCGTTATGGTCGGGTTGGTTGAGACATTCCCAATGTCAGGTGTAACTTTCTTACTTGGAAATGATATTGGTGGAAGTCAAGTGTGTCCAGCTCCTCAGTTGTCTAGTGAGCCAGTGGCTGCGTCCCAGGATTGTGATGTCCCTGATGTGTTCCCTGCATGTGCTGTCACTAGGGCTAAGTCTAAAGTTACTGGTGATTTAGAGGATAATGATGATGATGATGTTATCCTAGCTGACACTTTTCTTGCTAATTTGGACCACTCATCAGATGAGGCAGTACCCCGTAGTGTTGATAATTTGTCTCGTCAAGAGTTGGTTGAGTTGCAGGTTGCTGACCCTGAGTTGAAAGGTCTAGCTAACTCTGCTTACAGTGAAGAAGAGTCAGCCGGTGCTTCTACTTGTTATTATGTAAAGTCAGGAGTACTTATGAGGAAGTGGAGACCCCCAACAGCATCAGCCGACTGTGAATGGGAGGTTGTACATCAAGTTGTCATCCCTCGTGTTTGTAGGCAGGATATCATTAGAGTGGCTCATGATTCCAGTTTGGCAGGACACCTTGGAGTGAGGAAGACTGTGGCACGCATTTTGAAACACTTCTACTGGCCAGGTATCTTCAGGGATGTTTCCTGGTATTGTAAGTCTTGTCACACCTGTCAAGTTGTGGGGAAGTGTAATCAGACTGAAAAGGTTGCACCTCTAGTTCCCATTCCTCCTTTTGAGGCGCCTTTCACCCGTGTGTTGGTGGATATTGTGGGCCCTCTTCCTAAGACTTCTTCAGGATTTTCTTATGTGTTGACCATGATTGATATGGCTACTCGTTATCCTGAAGCCATTCCACTTAGAAATATCTCAGCAAAGAACGTGGTTAAGGAAATGCTAGGGTTCTTCACAAAGTTTGGTCTGCCCAAGGAGGTACAGTCAGATCGAGGAAGTAATTTCATGTCAAATGTTTTCAAGCAGTCTCTGAAAGAGTTGGGCATCTCCCAGATCACGTCTTCAGCTTACCATCCCCAGACCCAAGGAGCGTTGGAGAGATATCATCAAACACTCAAATCGATGCTCAAGAAATACTGTTTGGAACATCAGAAAGACTGGGATAAAGGTCTTCCATTCGTTGTGTTTGCTGCAAGAGAATCTCCAAATGAATCACTGGGCTTCTCACCTTTTGAACTACTGTTTGGCCATGAAGTAAGAGGACCCCTTAAGCTACTCAAGGAATGCTGGCTGTCGGAGGAAGATGACGTCAACCTGCTGGAGTATGTGATGAATTTCAAAGAACGGCTGTCCACTGCTTTACAGCTGGCGAGAGAGAATTTAGGAGCTGCTCAGGAGAAGATGAAGACTTGGTATGATAAGAAGTCCAGGTTACGCCACTTTCAGCCAGGAGATCAGGTTTTGATTCTGCTACCAGTTCATGGGCAACCTCTTCAAGCCAAGTTTAGTGGTCCTTATTTCGTGGAGAAGAAACTCAGTGATGTCAACTATGTCATCGCCACACCAGATCGTAGAAAGAGCAAGCAACTTTGTCACATCAACATGCTAAAGTTATATCACAGGCGGGACGAAAATAATCCAGTCTGCACTGTAGCTGTTCCACACGAGTCTGCAAGTGAAGTTCTCCCATGCAGCATGAGCCTGAGTGATAGTTTGGGGAAGAATCCTGATATCATGAATGATCTCCAGACTAAGCTTTCTCATCTACCTCCCAAGGAAAGGCAGGAGTTTTCGGCATTACTGCAGGAGTACCCGCAAGTGTTCCGTGCTACTCCAGGAAGAACCACTGTGTTGATGCATGATGTCGAGGTTGGAGACGCAAAGCCAATTAAACTACCTCCTTACCGTGTGAACCCAGTGAAAGTTCCTCTCATCGAGAAGGAGCTTGGCTACCTGTTGGACCACAAGATGATTGAGCCCTGTCAGAGCGAGTGGAGTTCTCCTGTCACTCTAGTCCCTAAGCCAGGTGGGTCACATAGGCTTTGCATCGACTACAGACGTGTTAATCAGATAACTAAAACAGACACTTACCCTCTCCCTCGTGTAGAAGATTGCATAGACAAGATCGGAAAGGCTAGGTACATAAGTAAGTTTGATTTGTTAAAGGGATACTGGCAAGTACCTATGACTGAACGTGCTAGGGAGATCTCATGTTTTGTAACACTAGGAAAGGCTTTTGCATGTTCTGTAATGCCGTATGGTATGAAGAATGCACTTGCCACATTTCAGAAGCTCATGAATGTTGTAACAGAGGGTTTGGCAGGGTGTGTTGTTTATATTGACGATGTATTAATCTTCAGTGACAACTGGAAAGATCATCTATGCCATGTCAGTAAATTTCTTGACCGTTTAGTTCAGGCTAATCTTGTAGCTAATTTATCAAAGTATGAGTTTTGTCAGGCTAAAGTTCAGTACCTTGGGTATGTAATTGGTGATGGACATGTTGCACCACCAGGAGCTAAGGTTCAGGTTATAAGTGATCTTCCCAGTCCTAAAAGTAGGAAAGAGCTACAAAGATTTTTGGGAATGGTAGGTTATTACAGGAGATTTGTTCTTAACTTTTCTATTCTTGTATCACCACTTACAGACCTACTGAAAAAGGGAGTTAAATTTGTCTGGACCGATAACTGTGAATCCTCTTTCAACAAACTTAAAGCTATTCTATTAAGTCAGCCAGTGCTCGCTACTCCAAATTTTGCTAAGCCTTTTAAGATGGCTGTTGATGCAAGTGATACAGGAGCTGGGGCTGTTTTGCTGCAAGAGGATGATCAGGGTATTGAACATCCTGTATCTTATTACAGTAAGAAGTTCACTCCACCTCAAAAGAACTACTCCACTATTGAGAAAGAGCTTTTGGCCTTGATTTTGGGTTTACAGCAGTTTTCATTTTATTTGTGTTCTGGTTTTGACCCCATAGTCATTTATACCGATCACAACCCACTGAAATTCCTTAGTAAGTTTAAAGATAAAAATCAGAGATTGACAAGATGGAGTCTACTTCTTCAGGAGTATTCATTAGACATACAACATGTCAAGGGGAAAGAAAATGTTATTGCAGATTGCTTATCTAGGCTTTAGACAGATTGTTTTAGAGTAATAAGAAATTTCCTTTGTAAATTTCTTTTTTCTTTGTGGGGAGGTGTTACATAGCCTATGATTTCATCATCCTTTGTGTAATTTTAACGCACAGTATGCTGCATGTTTGATCACGAGCGTGTTCTGCCTCAGTCCCCCCCTTCTACCGTTATAGTAGAGTACGTCGTCCTTTCTGTTATTCAGTGCGGGATTGTCGACCGTTTGTCCCCATCGCTTCATTTGCGCGTCCTTATTACAAGTTGTATCAGGCTCTGCTGGCCCCTATATAATGAGCTTAGTCTCTGCATCATGGCCACTTAGATCTGCTCCTCATTTTGTTCACATCTCTGTCCTCCCCTGTACAGATATTATTATTGTGAGTGCTCAAGAAATCTCCAACCATCTAGCAGCTGTGTGTAATTTGAGTATAACTGTTGTTGCATTTTTTCTTGTACTGTATAGCATAAGTTTAATTTGTAGGCCTAGTGAAGTTTGTAATTTATGTAGGGTTCTTTGTCAGTCATTTTGATAATAGTTTGTATCTGTAATAATTTATCTGGCATTCACTGAGTATTATCTGGTATCTCATTTTATCAGGGCTGACTTAGATAAATTTACTCTTGCTAATTTCGTGTTAATAGAGGCTAATGCAGTTAACCATATATTTAACCTGTTTATTTGCCATTACATTATCCTTATGAGTCCTGAATGTTTTGTTGTTAGTTTGAGCATTAAACTTTAACTTGTAATTTTACCTAACTCTTTTGTTTTGAACCTGGAACTTTACGGGACAGTAGTGACTCTTCGTATTCTCACTTAAAGTGCACATTATCTTTCTCTGTTCCGTAACAATATATATATATATATATATATATATATATATATATATATATATATATATATATATATATATATATATATATATATAAGGTGACCAGATTTATTGGAGCTAAAAGCGGGACACTATTGCGCGCATATATATATATATATATATATATATATATATATATATATGTGTGTATCATCATCATCATCAGCCGTTTGAGCATCCACTGCAGGACCGGCCTATCCCGACCGAAGTCGGGACGATACAGCCAATGTATCTCTACCAAGTGGCTTAGGCTGTCTGGTAGAGATTATATGTAGGGTGAGAAGTGCTTGTAAGTGTAATTGTAGTGTTGGAGTGGCTTTGGATGTGTGTGTAGTCTGTGAACCAAGTGTAATCGGCCCGCACAAGCCGATTGGGTGCAAGCATACTTTACAGTAAGCGACACTGGTTCAACCACAGCACCCCTTGTGTCTGCCAATGCAGTACATGGCCGGGTGAACACTCCCAAAGTTTATTACCCTGGCGGGACGCGAACCCTGGCCCACCCATGTACGAAACGCACACTCTACCACTGTACCACAAAGGCTATATATATATATATATATATATATATATATATATATATATACTTATGTGAGTGACAGCGACCACTGCTGAGCTACACCTCACTCTTAGGCTGCTAATCAAACAGTAGATCTCACACGAACTCCGACTTTCTGAGCAATACCGTACTGTACGGTGAATGGGCTGACCTAAGTTACCAGCTAGTGAGTATTAGAGATTTTATATTAACAGTTAGGTATTTCATTTGGTTAGGATTTTTCATAATTTTTATTAATTCATCCTAATTTCATAAAATAAGGTCATGTTATGTCTAATGCAATAGTAATGTTCTAAAAGCGGGACAATTAAGGTAATTTGCTAAAAAAAAGCGGGACATTATAGTCACAATTAAAAAATCGGGACAGACGTCCAAAAAGCGGGACTGTCCCGCCTAAAAACAGGACTCTGGTCACCTTATATATATATATATATATATATATATATATATATATATATATATATATATATATATATATAATACATAAATATATATATATTGTTACGGAACAGAGAAAGATAATGTACACTTTAAGTGAGAATACTAAAAATCACTACTGTCCCGTAAAGTTCCAGGTTCAAAACAAAGAGTTAGGTAAAATTACAAGTTAAAGTTTAATGCACAAACTAACAACAAAACATTCAGGACTCATAAGGATAATGTAATGGCAAAAAACACAGGTTAAATATATGGTTAACTGCAATAGCCTCTATTAACACGAAATTAGCAAGAAAAGTTTATCTAAGTCAGCCCTGATAAAATGAAAATACACCGGGCAATGCTCAGTTAATGCAAGATAAATTATTATAGATACAAACTATTATTAAAAATTGGCTGACATGAAACTTTACATTAATTACAAAAAAACGTTACTAGGCCTAAGAATCAACACCTTATGCTATACAGTACAAGGAAAAAATGCAATAACAGTTATACTCAAATTACACAGCTGCTAGATGGTTGGAGACTTCCTGAGAACTCACAATAATAACTGTACAGGGGAGGACAGAGATGTGTACAAAATGAGGAGTAGATCTAAGTGGCAATGATGCAGAGACTGAGCTCATTATATAGGGGCCAGCAGAGCTTGATACAACTTGTAAGAAGGACGCGCAAATGAAGCCATGGGGACAAAGAGTTGACAATCCCGCACTGAATAACAGAAAGGACGACTTACTCTACTATAACGGTAGAAGGGGGGGGCTGAGGCAGAACACGCTCGTGATCAAACAGGCAGCACACTGTACGTTAGAATTACACAAAGGATGATGAAATCATAGGCTATGTAACACCTCCCCACAAAGAAAAAGAAATTTACAAAGGAAATTTCTTATTACTCTAAAACAATCTGTATATGGCATTACAGAACATGCAAAAGTCTTTCCTAGTGTTACAAAACATGAGATCTCCCTAGCACGTTCAGTCATAGGTACTTGCCAGTATCCCTTTAACAAATCAAACTTACTTATGTACCTAGCCTTTCCGATCTTGTCTATGCAATCATCCACACGAGGGAGAGGATAAGTGTCTGTTTTGGTTATCTGATTAACACGTCTGTAGTCAATGCAAAGCCGCATTGACCCACCTGGCTTAGGGACTAGAGTGACAGGAGAACTCCACTCGCTCTGACAGGGCTCAATCATCTCATGGTCCAACAGGTAGCCAAGCTCCTTCTCGATGAGAGGAACTTTCACTGGGTTCACACGGTAAGGAGGCAATTTAATTGGCTTTGCGTCTCCAACATCGACATCATGCATCAACACAGTGGTTCTTCCTGGAGTGGCACGGAACACTTGCGGGTACTCCTGCAGTAATGCCGAAAACTCCTGCCTTTCCTCGGGAGGTAGATGAGAAAGCTTAGTCTGGAGATCATTCATGATATCAGGATTCTTCCCCAAACTATCACTCAAGCTCATACTGCATGGGAGAGCTTCACTTGCAGACTCAGGTGGAACAGCTACAGTGCAGACTGGATTATTTTCGTCCCGCCTGTGATATAACTTTAGCATGTTGATGTGACATAGTTTCTTGCTCTTTCTACGATCTGGTGTGGCGATGACATAGTTGACATCACTGAGTTTCTTCTTCACGAAATAAGGACCACTAAACTTGGCTTGAAGAGGTTGCCCATGAACTGGTAGCAGAATCAAAACCTCATCTCCTGGCTGAAAGTGGCGTAACCTGGACTTCTTATACCAAGTCTTCATCTTCTCCTGAGCAGCTCCCAAATTCTTTCTCGCCAGCTGCAAAGCAGCGGACAGCCGCTCCCCGAACCCCATCACACACTCCAGCAGGTTGACGTCATCTTCCTCCGACAGCCAGCACTCCCTGAGTAACTTAAGGGGTCCTCCCACTTCATGGCCAAACAGTAGTTCAAAAGGTGAGAAGCCCAGTGATTCATTTGGAGATTCTCTTGCAGCAAACACAACGAATGGAAGACCTTTATCCCAGTCTTTCTGATGTTCCAAACAGTATTTCTTGGGCATCGATTTGAGTGTTTGATGATATCTCTCCAACGCTCCTTGAGTCTGGGGATGGTAAGCTGAAGACGTGATCTGGGTGATGCCCAACTCTTTCAGAGACTGCGTGAAAACATTTGACATGAAATTACTTCCCCGGTCTGACTGTACCTCCTTGGGCAGACCAAACTTTGTGAAGAACCCTAGCATTTCCTTAACCACGTTCTTTGCTGAGATATTTCTAAGTGGAATGGCTTCAGGATAACGAGTAGCCATATCAATCAGGGTCAACACATAAGAAAATCCTGAAGAAGTCTTAGGAAGAGGGCCCACAATATCCACCAACACACGGGTGAAAGGCGCCTCAAAAGGAGGAATGGGAACTAGAGGTGCAACCTTTTCGGTCTGATTACACTTCCCCACATCTTGACAGGTGTGACAAGACTTACAATACCAGGAAACATCCCTGAAGATACCTGGCCAGTAGAAGTGTTTCAAAACGCGTGCCACAGTCTTCCTCACTCCATGGTGTCCTGCCAAACTGGAATCATGAGCCACTCTAATGATATCCTGCCTACAAACACGAGGGATGACAACTTGATGTACAACCTCCCATTCACAGTCGGCTGATGCTGTTGGGGGTCTCCACTTCCTCATAAGTACTCCTGACTTTACATAATAACAAGTAGAAGCACCAGCTGACTCTTCCTCACTGCAAGCAGAGTTAGCTAGACCTTTCAACTCAGGGTCAGCAACCTGCAACTCAACCAACTCTTGACG
Organism: Coenobita brevimanus; assembly: GCF_032717465.1. Taxonomy (NCBI): domain Eukaryota; kingdom Metazoa; phylum Arthropoda; class Malacostraca; order Decapoda; family Coenobitidae; genus Coenobita; species Coenobita brevimanus. The sequence continues at coordinate 8,930,448 of NC_136994.1, forward strand.
AGACAAATTATCAACACTACGGGGTACTGCCTCATCTGGTGAGTGGTCCAAATTAGCAAGAAAAGTGTCAGCTAGGATAACATCATCATCATCATTATCCTCTAAATCACCAGTAACTTTAGACTTAGCCCTAGTGACAGCACATGCAGGGAACACATCAGGGACATCACAATCCTGGGACGCAGCCACTGGCTCACTAGACAACTGAGGAGCTGGACACACTTGACTTCCACCAATATCATTTCCAAGTAAGAAAGTTACACCTGACATTGGGAGTGTCTCAACCAACCCAACCATAAGGGAACCATTAACAAAACCAGACACTAAATTCACTCTGCACAGAGGGACAGAGAAGTAATTATTCCCTACACCTTGTAAGATTACAGTTTCATCAGAGGAATTAACATTAGAGCCTAGAACACTGGTAAGCATAAGGGATTGGCAAGCACCTGTATCACGATATATTTGAACTGATTTCCTGTCATTACTGTCCAGAGGACTGACAAAACCATCAGACAGGAAATTAGCACATGAACTCTTGAGAGTGTCACCCACGTTACTGCTCAAAAGAGGAGCTCCATCATGAGAATTTAAGTTACCCCTCAAAGCAGGTTCAGTTAACTCAGTTAAAGAATTCTGGGAACTCTCAAGAGTGGACACTAGACCAATTGACTGAATATTTAAAGACTCCTTTTTGTTCACATCACGCTGTCTCCTGAAACAGCTCTCCGTAGTATGACCAAGCTTACTACAATAAGTACATTTACTTTTCTGAAATCTAGAGGTGGAGCTGTTATTTACTTCCTGAGAAACATCATCTTTATTCTCTTTCCTGTTACCTGTACTCTGAGTAGAGGCAATGTACTTACTCTCAGCTTTCCCTTTTTCTCTAGAATATCTCTTGTGAGTGAGAACATATTCATCAGCTAAAACTGCAGCATCAGACAAATTATCTATTCTTTTCTCATCAAGATATAGGCTTACATCTTTATAGATACACCTCTTGAAGTCCTCCAGCAAAATCATCTGCTTAAATTTACCAAAATCAGATTCCACATTCTTAGAATTTAACCACTGCTCTAACAGATCTTCTTTGATTTTTGCATACTCAACATGGGACTGCTTATCTTGCTTGTAAGTTGTCCTAAATTTTACCCTATAGGCTTCAGGAACAAGCTCATAGGCCTTAAGAATCAAGCTCTTAACTACATCATAATTATCAGATTGATCCTGAGGCAAAGATGCATAAGTTACTTGAGCTTTACCGGGGAGAACAGTTTGAAGGAGTACTGGCCAATACTTTTTGGGCCAATTAAAACTTGTAGCTACCCTCTTAAACAACTGAAAATACTCTGTTAAATCAGATTCATTAAAAGGAGGGACAAGTTTAACATTTTTAGCCACATCAAAATCATCAGAGCTAGATGATCCAGTTCCACCTTGTTTCATGCGATACTCATGGTCTGCCTGAATCCTAGCAATTTCAACTTGTGCCTCAGCCTCTTTAGCACGGGCCTGAAATTCAGCCTCCTTAGCACTTGCTTGAAATTCAGCCTCCTGAATACGAGCCTGAGACTCAGCCTCCTTAGCACGTGCTTGAAATTCAGCCTCCTTAACCTGAGCCTCCTGCAGGGCTAGCTGTAACTTAGCTAATTCAATCTGCGTTTGCTCATTTGGAGGAGTTACATTAAACAAGCTTTCATTAATCATGTCAACAATTTGATCTTTAGAATGATGAGAGCGAACAGCAATTCCCAATTGTTGAGCAACAAGCTTAAGTTCATTCTTTGTTCTGTTTTCTACATCCAACACTGTTTGCACATTTGACAAAAAATCTTTGGCTTCATCAAGCGTAGTAATAGTAGACATCATGAATAAATCACAGTCACAAAATATCAAGCAATATCCTTATGATAATATCCTGAATATCCTGATAAGAGGTCGCCAAATTTATGTTACGGAACAGAGAAAGATAATGTACACTTTAAGTGAGAATACTAAAAATCACTACTGTCCCGTAAAGTTCCAGGTTCAAAACAAAGAGTTAGGTAAAATTACAAGTTAAAGTTTAATGCACAAACTAACAACAAAACATTCAGGACTCATAAGGATAATGTAATGGCAAAAAACACAGGTTAAATATATGGTTAACTGCAATAGCCTCTATTAACACGAAATTAGCAAGAAAAGTTTATCTAAGTCAGCCCTGATAAAATGAAAATACACCGGGCAATGCTCAGTTAATGCAAGATAAATTATTATAGATACAAACTATTATTAAAAATTGGCTGACATGAAACTTTACATTAATTACAAAAAAACGTTACTAGGCCTAAGAATCAACACCTTATGCTATACAGTACAAGGAAAAAATACAATAACAGTTATACTCAAATTACACAGTTGCTAGATGGTTGGAGACTTCCTGAGAACTCACAATAATAACTGTACAGGGGAGGACAGAGATGTGTACAAAATGAGGAGTAGATCTAAGTGGCAATGATGCAGAGACTGAGCTCATTATATAGGGGCCAGCAGAGCTTGATACAACTTGTAAGAAGGACGCGCAAATGAAACCATGGGGACAAAGAGTTGACAATCCCGCACTGAATAACAGAAAGGACGACTTACTCTACTATAACGGTAGAAGGGGGGGGGCTGAGGCAGAACACGCTCGTGATCAAACAGGCAGCACACTGTACGTTAGAATTACACAAAGGATGATGAAATCATAGGTTATGTAACAATATCTATATATATATATATATATATATATATATATATATATATATATATATATATATATATATATATATATATATATATATACATACATATATATATATATATATATATATATATATATATATATATATATATATATATATATATATATATATATATATATATACATCTGATAGAGTAGACTGTAGCACCAGTCGAGCAGGGCAGTACTCCCAAGGTGGATGGAAAGTTTTTGACAGGGAGAGCTGGAGCTCCCGTCTCATCAGGACTCAGGACTAGTTCCTGACCATCCCCCTTTGCTGAACTTTTTCAGTGTTTCTGTAACAAAGAGAGTAGGCCAGCATGCTCTCCAATACAAGTTTTTCTATCATCACTAAACTATATGCACAGTACACACTACACTTCCTTTTCAAAATTAAATAAAAGAAAAATTGTGCAAAACAACATTGCCTCAGAGTCTCCGGGGGAGGTGGAGACCATAAATGCCCCTACCATCCGCCCCTCTCCCTGTAACGACACTCTGAGTTGCCTGGATCTACTGTCTGAAAAAAAAGAAAAAAAGTTGTTATGGTATTGTTACTCCTTTACTCATTACACTCTCCATTCTTCGTGTACATTTCAGAAATTTAGACAAAATCATGTGATTACTGTAGAAGGTGACAAATTTACACACTACAGTATGTTGGCTTTATATACTGTACACTCCATGCAATTAGATGAGAAAAATAATATTTATTGCGTATGGTAAAAGGTCACAGCTTTGCACAAGACAAATTCTAGAATTTATATATTGCACATTCCGGCATTTTATATTAGATTTTTTTTTTTCATTATAAAATATATTCCAGTTATGAAATATCTCTTCATGACAAACAAGCTTAGTTGAAGGAGTGCGAAATAAGGAGACGTGTTTGTTCTGTACAGGTTTATTACTGATACGTATCATCTGAGCTGTTCAGTCCCGGGTAAAAAAGTAGGAACTGAATCAAGATTAGTTTACCTGCACACCTGAGAGAGAGAGAGAGAGAGAGAGAGAGAGAGAGAAATCAAAGGATAAAAACGAGTGTGGATAGGGTCATTCATCAACTACTTTAATAACAATTCACAATCGACCTACCATTGTCAGTCTGTCTTCTGTTTGTCTGTTCTGTTTGTCTCCAGTTAAACTGGAGAAAGGTAGTACATTGGTCACAGTTTATTGAATTCTTGCATAGTAACTAGGGCACTCGAACTAAGGTATTTCTCATTACCTTAGTTTTCAGCTTTCTCTTGACGATTCAAAACGATGTTTTTCTCTTTGATTCCAATTTCTATTTGGCCAGATCGATGCCTTCAGCAAACTGCATCTCAGTTTTTCAATCCCTTAAGGAATACGTATGTTTCGCTTGTGATTATCTAGGATAGACCACATTACGTTTTACATAGAACAACTCTTCAGAAATTGAGCGAAATGCGAGAATTGTTGAAGTAACCCCTATCATGCTCAAGAAATCCCTTCAGTCCTATGACTTATCAGTAATCGCGGTAGCAGTTATCAAATAGGTATGGTGCAGGTTCAAAATGGCTTACTTGTATTAGGTAGAGGGGTTCGTGAACCAAAATGCTCCAGAAGCCCAGCTTTAGACTGGACTAAAAGATCTTCACTATTCAAGTACAAAGCTACTCGCAAAGCACCACTACCCTTCATAGGGGTCGAAAAATTTGCTCACATCAGAAAATGCAATTTTGCATTTTCTCTCTCTCCATCAGTCATAACTACCAAACGAGAACGTGTACACGAGAATGTTAAACACCAAAACGCCTCTTACCAACCGGAGATACTTGTTTCCATATTTTCATAACGTGAGTTACAAGCTATAAAAAAAAAAAAAAAAAAAAAACTGTTTAGCACTCAGACCTCTCCTCGGATGTTGTAAAACTCCTCGGGTCCGTGTTACCCATTCAAAGTAAGTAGTTACTTATATTGTAACAATAATCGCGGTAGCGATAATTATGCAGTTATGAGCCGCCTCTTATAATGTGTATTGGATAGCTAGCTTCGATAAAACATCACAAATTAAAAGTGAAACGTTTTCTTTTAAAACGACTGTTATGATGTATGTATGGAAAAAGTGGAGAAAAAATAAAATTTGGATGAGGGAGAGTCAGAGATCTATCTATCTATCTATCTATTGCCAGACGCCTCAATCCCGTTTGGGGTGGCCACAAACAAATCGCCTCCAAGTCGCCCTGTCCCCCGCCATTTCACTGCCCTGCTCCCAACTCACACCCCCCTCTCTCATATACCTCTCCTCCCCATCCCTCCATCTCATCCTCGGCCTCCCCCTCCCTCTTCCCCCCTCCACCTCACTCACATACACTCTCTTCGTCAGTCTCTCACCCTCCATCCTCTCCACATGGCCAAACCACCTCAGTGTGTTCCTCATAACGCTTCCTATCACATCCACATCCACACCACAACGCTCCTTTATATCCTCATTCGTCAGCCTGTCTCTCCACGTGACTCCACAGGCTCCTCTTAAATAACTCATTTCCACTGCTCTCACTCTTGACTTGTGTCCTTCCAACAATGTCCAAGCTTCACTTCCGTACGTTAGAGTTGGTATCACAATACTGTCATGTAGTAACTTTTTCACTTCCATGCTCACTTCCCTGTTTCTTATCACTGCTTTCAAGGAACCAGCAACCTTTCTTCCCTGCTGTACCCTTTCAAGCACTTCACCCTCCAAACCTCCATCCTTACTCATCACACTACCCAAATACTTAAACGTACTCACATTTTCCAATTCCTCACCATCTAACCTCGCTGTACATTCACTAACTTCACCTCTCTCAAAGACCATCACTTTACTCTTCCCTACATTCACCTTTAGGTTCCGTTTCTTACACACTCTCTCAAACTCATCCACCAAGCCTTGCAGCTCCCCTTCGTCTTCACTCAACAACACAGTATCATCTGCAAACAACAGTACAGGGAGTTTCCAAACACTATCCTCTCTCACCAGGGCCACTCCAACATCCACTACCCTACCTTGTACCTCTTTTATTACCCCATCCATGTACAGATTGAACAACCATGGAGACATGACACATCCCTGTTTCAAACCAACTTTCAAAGAGAAAAAATTCACTTAGTTCACCATCCACACGCACTGCAGCCTTCGCACCATCGTACATACTCTTCACAGCATTCAACAACTTCCCATCTACTCCATATATTCTTAACACTTTCCACAATCCTTGTCTATCCACCCTGTCATATGCTTTCTCCAAATCCATGAAAGCCGCATACAACTTCTTTCCCTTCTCTAGAAACTTTTCCACTAAAGATCTAAGAATGAATATCTGATCTACACAACCTCTTCCCTTCCTAAAGCCTCCCTGTTCTTCTCCAACTAATTTCTCTGTTCTTTCTCTAACTCTGTCTATAAGTATCCTACCATACACTTTTCCTATTATACTAAGAAGACAAATGCCCCTATGATTACCACAAACTTCTTTTTCCCCTTTTCCTTTGTACAAGGGAATAATTATACCTGACTTCCAATCCTCCGGGACTCTACCTTCCTCCCAGGCCAATCTGCACATCTTCCACATCCATTCTACTACTATCTCTCCCCCATGCTTCAGCATTTCACCACACACTCCATCAATTCCTGGGGCTTTCCCTGATTTAACTTTCTTCATTGCTTCCACAACTTCTATCCTACTGATTTCTTCCTGTCTTCTCACCTCCTCCTTCTCCCAGCCATTCCCCAGCCACTTATACTCGCATTACTTCCATCCTCTACGTTCAACAATTCCTTAAAGTGTTCTCTCCATCTGCTCACTTTTTCTCCCTTCTCCACTAGTAATCTACCATTTTTATCTTTCACTCCCCTGCTAACTTCACTTCCACCCTGTCTTACTCTTTTCACTTCTCTCCAGAACATTTTCTTACAGTCCCTCCACTTTACACTCAAATTCCTTCCAAATTCCTCATCCACTCTCTTCTTACTCTCTCTTACTAATCTTTTCACCTCTCTCTTCCTTTCCACATATAACTCTCTCTTCCGCCTCTCAACTTCTTCCACGCCCCTATTTCTCACCCATTCATTGTATGCTTTCTTCTTTTGTGCCACAGCCTTTTTCACCTCTTCAGTCCACCACGCTGTTCCTTGCACCCCCCTCCGCCTTCTCTTCCTTCCACACACCACATCACATGCTGCACATATTTCTTCTGTAAATATCTTACACACACCTTCCACGTCTCCCATCTGCTCCAATACATATTTGCCCAATCGTTCCTCCACTTCTCTTTTATACTCTGCCTTTTTCTCATCCTCTTGTAACCTTTCCACTCTCCTTGCAACTACTCCTTCCTCTCGTCTTTCCCTTCTTCTATTCCTCCATCTCACAGAGATCAGTACCATTATTACATTCCACTCTGCACTCACAAAATGTTAGTAGCTGGTGAAATATAGTGTCAGGTATAAAACTATGAATCTCATCGCAAATGCCCTCTTGTTTCTGTATGAGTTCTTTTTTATTTCAGCACTTTTTCCACCCAAAATACATGTTTATATAAAATTGTGTTCAATTTATTTTCTTGTTATTTCCAGAAGTTATCCAAATTTAGAAAACAATTTAATTGTGAGGGAGTTAGATCCAGCCTTGACACATCGCTTAGCAGTCAGATATCCCACATAAAGTTGAATAAAATCGCTTAATGGTAGCCTGATGTAAATAAACATGTGCATCAAAGCAAAGAGTTTAACATGTAACCTTGTTACGTACGGTCTATACACGAGGCATCTTATATCTATCTATCTACATCCATCAACAGCTATCTATCTATCTATCTGTACAGTATATCTATGGTTCAGCATGCGTGGCTTTTCCTGGCAGGGTGCATCGTCAGCAGTCATTCTTATTATCTCCTTCAATCCAGTACTTATTTTTTTTTTAATCTTTCAACATCCACGCAACTGCAGTTCGTTTAGTAATGAAACTTTGATTAAAGACATAGTTTTCACTGATTTTTCCATGACAAGAAGCCTCCCCTTATGATGAATAGCTTTCTAGAGCAACCAACAGTAGACCAAGAGTATAAGTCACCTTTTTCAGTGGGTTTAAGTATATTTTCAGCCTCTCTCCGTTGACACAACGTCCCCCCCCCTTTCTCTCTCTCTCTCTCTCTCTCTCTCTCTCTCTCTCTCTCTCTCTCTCTCTCTCTCTCATGCCGTGGTGCTGTCCCACTGGCGTGTCTGGTTGCGTGCAAATCGAGGCATTCCCACTCGGCACTTTTGGTAATATTGGAAAATACTTATACAGAATGATGGAAATACTAGAGGAAATGCGATATGTTCTAAATCTGTCTGACGATTTTCAGTTACGAGAGCTTTTGAAGCTGAAAACTAGAAGTCCATCGAAGCTAGATGTATTACATTTTTTTATGTTTAACACTCCTACGGCTCACTCATGGATGAATAAAATCGTCTCGAGTTACGTGGAAGAGATTTTTTAAGTTGTCCTGACCAAGAGATGATTAATGCTGATAGAATTTTCACTCTCAGGCGCGAATATTTACAGCAGAATGAAATCGCTTGGTGTCAGCTAGAAGTGAATAGACTAATGGAAGAGTTGTCCCAACTGTTAGGTTAATATACTGAAAAGTCCAATGCACTTTCTCGTATTGCTTAATGCTTAATGAGAATAATTTTGCGATATTTCCATTACATGTACGTCTATGTATAATTATCATCGTGCTATATACTGTATCACTAACAATGGATGTACCGACAAGAAGGATCAATTTCACCCACAACAGCAACAACACACGCCACAATATTTGAGGTTCATCCGACAACTGTCAGCAGAAACACCATCAATGATACGAAGTTCGGTAGGTGCACAGAATATAGAATAATATTAGTAAAATATGAATTTAGAAATTTGGAAAGAGTTTTGTACTTTATTTCCTACTACTGTGAAGTACAATAATCCCCACCGGGATTAATAAAGATCTCAGGGTATTGACATACACACAAACAGACATGTGTGGTGATATCAATAAGGCTGCATGCTGAATCGTGCGATGCTCCTCCAAGCCCTCTCAGAGCAACATTGCCTTAATATTTACAAATACGAGTACCTATTATCACGTTCTTTCTCCATTTTAACCCTAAACTTACCCAAGTAATGCTAATCCCTCGCGTCGTAAACTCTTGCCTATGAGTCAGTTCTTTATCCAGATGAACCCTAAATGTGTTCAAGTAAGACATACTCCCGATGTCCAAAACTCTGACATATTTATAAAATCATTATCCTTGAGGTAGGCAACACCATATTCGGATTTTATTAAAATTAGGACGCTATGACAAAGTTAAGGTACATCCACCAGCACTTCCTCCTGTTACAGTCAACGTTGTCAATTCCATCTCCCCGTGAATGCAAACCCTGAGTTGGTCGACTCACATTTTGAGCTACCACTTGAGAGGGAGAAGGAAAGGAAAATGGGGGGAATACTACAACGATGCCGGGGATGGGATGCAGGGAGGTTGACGGAATATGGTGTTTGAGGAGAATAAATAGAAGAGTTGGATAGAAAAAATGAAGGACATAGCTACGCCAAAATACTCAATACACCAAGGAGAAAGTAAGCAAAAAATATCTGGTAGAACATAGTCAACTTATTATCTCCCACCTTTAGGAAAGCGAGGCGATATATTTTGGCAGGCGAGTAGTATTCGGCCTCCGAATGCTTAATTTTTTTTTATATTTTGCAACAGAACAGGTTAAGCCAGCACATCATAAACTCTGCAAACACACACACACACACACACACACACACACACACACACACACACACACACACACACACACACACACGACATGAATAGGTGTTTAACCAAACACATACACATACACACTTACACACAGACACGAATACACACACACACACACACACACATTCATTAGCACAAGTGCCCTGGCAAAAGGAAAATGGTCATTCTATGGTGCCCCTATGCGAGTCGAAAAACAGGAAGCGATTGCAACTCGGACGAAAATTATGGGGAATAATGGTGAACGCATGGATACCGGAAAGAGAGAGAACGTCCGGGCCGGTAAGTCTTGTTACCGAGGCCACCGAGAGACACCGAGGGCCTCTGGAATAGCAAGGTTTGGTTAGGTAGGGCTAGGTTTGGCTAGGTGGCTCTCAGTGGCCCTTGGAGAAAATACCGACTCCCGAGAGCCACCGAAGGCCACTTCGTGGCACACCGAGAACCACTCGAAAAGCAAGGTTAGGTTAGGTTAGGTGACTCTCGGAAGCCCTTCGAGAAAAGACCGACCCCGTTTGGGCAGCTGTGGAACCCCGTAGAGGACCACTGCAAGCTGTTCCGATGTCAGCCAAATAAACTGCAAGTAGTAATTGAGAAAGGAAGAGGCTGAACACACTGTTGAACGTGATAATCACAATAGTCTGTTTCTTTTTATCCAACATAGATTCATAACCCCCTTTTAATATACTTGATTATCAGGAAAAAAATGATTAGAGGAATAGTATGACAATAGAGCTAACCTTTACTTGACCCAGATGTTTGTCCTTATGCAGCTTTTTCACGTAACTCATTGGCAGAATAAGACTATACTGTAGCTCTTCATCTTTTCCACAATATTGCTTCATGAGCTGCATTGTGTTATAGCGTTAATATATTGTAATAGCTCGGTAATGAAGAAGAGATTGCAATTTTAGGCCAACTTAAGGTAAATCTTGAAGAGTAAATAAGGCAAGTCTGTCAAGCGTCACAGCTAAATCACAAGGATTTTCATGCAGCCACGTCTTAGTGTTAAAGTTGTAGTAGTGACCAATTTGTCATAGAATGGAATGATTACTGATAAGAATTTGGAGGAGATGCATATCTTCGGCGTAAGATGAAAACTCTTGTAAGGCATATTGCATCATAAGCAGTAACATTATGGAAAAATATCACATTTTGGAATGTGATTGATTGCAAAACTAGAAATATGACAATGTAATATGTTCATTTTTAGTATTCTTTTATGACCTACAAGATTCTTAGGTAAAAATGTATCGGATATCACTCTTCATGTTAACAAAATTATGGCATTTTGGTAAATACAGTAACTTAGTGCTTTGATGCAGAAAGATCAAAATAATATAATAATGTAATGCCTGACATATATTATTGGCTAACCACTGCAGTAAAATATTTCGTCTTAAATGGATACACAAGAAATAAAATGTTATGTATATCACAATAATTTATTATTTGATACCACACAGGGAGATAGAAACAGACTCATTTATCTTTCGAGATCTTTCATCCTACTCTGCATAAAATGAAAATATGGTTTTAGAACGAATATTGACGTGCTTTCATGGAAGCAAAAAATAATGAACTGGGAGAAATACAGAGCCGGCTATGCCTCTTTCTGTGTAGAATATCCACTGTCAGTAGCACACACATGATGTACAAAGAGTATAAAATATTTGTAGATTAACATTCAAATTCGCCACCACCTACACCGTCTGGGGGTCATCTCCTCACCCACATATTTTCCCCACTGGAGGTGTACTCACTCCCTGGACCCACATAATTCCACTGGCTTATCCCCTCCCCCTCATTGAATAATTTATCCTTCAAGGACCAAGAAGTGTATTGCCGGCAAATATATCAGACAGCCACAAATGGTTACTGTGATAGGAGAAACCATTATAGTGATATTTACAGTTTTTTGGAGACACTTTGGACTGGAAGGATTGGATTATGTCTTTCACTTACCCATAGATAACTTGTGGATTCTTCCTAAAGCAAATATACTATAGTTGTCTAAGAATAACAAGAATACCCTTTAATATATAAAATACAACATCGGACTGAAGGGTCAACCACACAAGGCTTTTCTGGAAGATGGGAGAGAGACGACATTCAATACTAAAGGGCCCAAAGGAACTCGAGGTGCTAAAGGCCTTAAAGGGACTCGAGGTACTAAAGGCCTTAAAGGAGCTCGAGGTGCTGAAGGTCCTAAAGGAACTCGAGGTACTAAAGGCCTTAAAGGAACTCGAGGTACTTAAAAGAACTCGAGGTGCTAAAGGCCTTAAAGGAACTCGAGGAACTAAAGGCCTTGAAAGAACTCGAGGTGCTAAAAGCCCTAAAAGAACTAGATGTGTTAACGGTCTTAAAGAAGCTCGAGGTGCTAAAGGTCCTAAAGGAACTCGAGGTGCTAAAGGCCTTAAAGGAACTCGAGGTGCTAAAGATCCTAAAGGAACTCGAGGTGCTAAAGGCCTTAAAGGAACTCGCGGTGCTAAAGGCCTTAAAGGAACTCGAGGTGCTGAAGGCCCTAAAGGAACTCGAGATGCTAAAGGCCCTAAAGGAGCTCGAGGTGCTAAAGGCCTTAAAGGAACTCGAGATGCTAAAGGCGTTAAAGGAGCTCGAGGTGCTAACGGACCTAAAGGAACTCGGTGCTGAAGGTCCTAAAGGAACTCGAGGTGCTAAAGGCTTTAAAGGAACTCGAGGTGCTAAAGGTTCGAAAGGAACTCGAGGTGCTAAAGGACCTAAAGGAACTCGGGGTGCTAAAACCTTCAAAGGAACTCGAGGTACTAAAGGCAATATAGGCATTAGAGGAAATCAAGGCACTCATGGGACCAAAGACACTCAAGGCACCAAAGACACTCAAGGCACAAAAGACACTCAAGGCACCAAAGACACTCAAGGCACCAAAGACACTCAAGGCACCAAAGAAACTCAAGGCACCAAAGACACTCAAGGCACCAAAGACACTCAAGGCACCAAAGACACTCAAGGCACCAAAGGCACTCAAGGCACCAAAGGCACTCAAGGCACCAAAGGCACTCAAGGCACCAAAGACACTAAAGGCACTAAAGACACTCAAGGCACTAACGACACTCAAGGCACTAACGACACTCAAGGCACTAACGACACTCAAGGCACTAACGTCACTCAAGGCACTAACGTCACTCAAGGCACTAACGACACTCAAGGCACTAAAGACACTCAAGGCACTAACGACACTCAAGGCACTAAAGACACTCAAGGCACTAACGACACTCAAGGCACTAACGACACTCAAGGCACTAACGACACTCAAGGCACTAACGACACTCAAGGCACTAAAGGAACTAAAGACACTCAAGGCACCAAAGACATTCAAGACGCTAAAGACAATCAAGGCACTAAAGACACTCAAGGCACTAAAGACACTCAAGGCACTAAAGACACTCAAGGCACCAAAGACACTCAAGGCACTAAAGACACTCAAGGCACTAAAGACACTCAAGGCACTAAAGACACTCAAGGCACTAAAGACACTCAAGGCACTAAAGACACTCAAGGCACCAAAGACACTCACGGCACCAAAGGAACTAAAGACACTTAAGTCACCAAAGACACTCAAGGCACCAAAGACACTCAAGGCACTAAAGACACTCAAGGCACCAAAGAAACTCACGGCACCAAAGGAACTAAAGACACTTAAGTCACCAAAGACACTCAAGGCACTAAAGACACTCAAGGCACCAAAGACACTCAAGGCGCCAAAGACACTAAAGGCACTAAAGACACTCAAGGCACCAAAGACACTCAAGGCACCAAAGACACTCAAGGCACCAAAGACACTCAAGGCACCAAAGGCACTCAGGGCACCAAATGCACTAAAGACACTCAAGGCACCAAATGCACTAAAGACACTCAAGGCACCAAAGGCACTATAGACACTCAGGACACCAAAGGCACTAAAGACACTCGATGCACCAAAGGCACTAAAGACATTAAAGACAATGGGGGTACTAAAGGCACTCGAGGCTCTAAAGGAACCCAAAGCACTAAAGACATTAAAAACAATGGGGGTACTAAAGGCACTCAAGGCTCTAAAGGAACTCAAAGCCGTAAAGGCATTAATAGCGCTACGGTAAATTAAGGCACTCATGTCACTGTAGGCGCTAATGGCACTACAGCAAATCAAAGCACTCTAGGCACTAAAGGAACTCAGGGCACTCAAGGCACTAAAGGAACTTAAGGCATTCAAGGTACTAAAGGAACTCAAGGCACTCACGGAACTTAAGGCACTAAAGCCACTAAAGGAACTCAGGGCACTGAATGCACTAAAGTCACTAAAAAAACTCAAGGCACTACAGGTACTCAAGGTATTAAAGGTACTGAAAGCACTCAAGGCACTAAAGGAACTCAGGAACTCAAGGCACTAAAGGAACTCAGGAACTCAAGGCACTAAAGGAACTCAGGAACTCAAGGCACTAAAGGAACTCAGGCACTCAAGGAACTAAAGGAACTCAGGCACTCAAGGAACTAAAGGATCTCAGGCACTCAAGGCACTAAAGGAACTCAGGCACTAAAAGCACTAAAGAAACTCAGGCACTCAAGACACTAAGGGCACTGAAAACGCTCAAGGCACTAAAGGAACTGAGGCACTCATGGCACTAAAGCCACTGAAAGCGTTCAAAGCACTAAAGGAACTGAGGTAATAAATGCACTAAAGGAATTCAGGGCACTCGTGCTAAGTTTGTTCTTTCGCACTGCTAAAAATAATTTCATCCGTACTAAATGCTCTCAACTCTCCAACTCGAATTCTTCCCGCTCCTTCTGGCACCTTGCCAAAAACCTTGTTAACAACTTTACCTCATCATCCTTCCCTCCTCTTTTCTACTCTGATGGTTCTGTAGCTATTTCTTCTACTGATAAAGCAGATCTCTTCGCACAGACTTTCTCCTCCAATTCCACCTTAGACGATTCCGGTGCTGTTCCTCCATCACTTCCCCCCTCTGACTTCCTCATGGCTGACATTTAAATTTCTTCAGCTGATGTATTTTCTGCCATCACTGTCCTCAATACTAACAAGGCACATGGGCCTGATGGAGTCCCTCCTGTTGTTCTCAAGAACTGTGCTTCTGTGCTTACACCCTGCCTAGGAAAACTCTTTCGCCTTTGTCTGTCAACTTGTACCTTTCCTTCTTGCTGGAAATTTGCTCTCATTCACCCAGTCCCAAAGAAGGGTGACCACTCCAAACCCTCCAACTATCGTCCAATTGCTTTAACGTCCTTTATTTCAAAAGTTTTCGAGTCAATTCTCAATAGAAACATTTTAAGGCATCTTTCCTATCACAACCTTCTTTCTGATCGTCAGTACGGGTTCCGTTAGGGACGCTCCACTGGCTATCTTCTCACCTACCTTTCAGACTTCTGGTCATCCTCCTTTCGGGACTTTGGCGAAAGCTTTGCCATTGCTCTTGACATCTCAAAGGCTTTCGATCGAGTCTGGCATAAATCTTTAATTTCCAAACTGCCCTCTTATGGTTTCTATCCTTCTATATGTGCCTTCATTGCTAGCTTCCTTTCTGGTCGTTCTATAGCCACTGTTGTAGACGGCCATCGTTCTTCTCCTAGATCTACCAACAGTGGTGTTCCTCAGGGCTCTGTCCTATCATCAACTCTCTTCCTTTTATTCATCAATAACCTTCTAAGCTGCATATCTAACCCCATCCACTCATACGCTGATGACTCCACCCTTCACCTTTCCATTCGGTTCCCGCAATGCCCATCTCAGCAGTTACTTCAACAAACAAGGGATGAGGCTATGGCACACCTAATGTCTGACTTGGCTCGTATCTCTGACTGGAATAAAAATAATCTTGTTGTTTTTAATGCATCTAAGACTCAGTTCTTACATCTATCAACCCGTCAAAATCTTCCACAGGTAGGGCCTATACCCACCAATGTTTAATAATATCCAGTTTAATCCTGCATCATCCTTGAACATGCTTGGAGTTTCATTTACTCGGGACTTATCTTGGAAAGATCATATTACATCTCTTGTAAAATCTGTTTCCAAGAGATTGGGTGTGCTAAGCCGACTCCGTTCTTTCTTTACCCCAGCACAATTGTTGACTCTATACAGGGGTTTTATCCGCCCCTGTGTGGAGTACAACTCTCGTGTATGGGGAGGCTCCCCACATACAGCTCTTCTCAAGAGGGTGGAGTCTCATTAACTCTCCTCCTCTTACTGACTCCCTTCATCCTCTGCCTCTTCGCCGCACTGTTGCATCTTTATCTCTTTTCTATCACTGCTTTAATGGTCACTGCTCCTCTGAACTGTCTGCATGCATTCCTCCACCTCTATGATGGGCACGTAGCACCCATCTAGCAGCAAACTCTCATCCCTTTTCTGTCCAACCCTATAATGCAAGAATTAACCGTTACTCCCAGTCCTTCGTTTATGCAACAGGTCAACTCTGGAAATGTCTCCCTCTGTCTGTATTTCCTGCTGCCTATGATCTCCAGTCTTCAAACGCAGTGTGTCCAGGCATCTCGAAATGAATGGATCTTGAATTTGGCTCTCTCTTGCATTTTGTTTTTCTCTTGGAGGGAACTGTTATTGCGGGCTCATGGCCTTTGGTTCCTTCTTCCTCGCATAAAAAAAAAAATCAAGGCATTCAAAGCACTAAAGGCACTGAAGGAACTTAGGGAATTGAAGGCACTAAAGTCACTAAAAAAAAAAAAAAATTCAAGGCAATTAAGGTACTCAAGGTACTAAAGGCACTGAAACCACTCAAAGCACTACAGGCACTCAATGCACTAAATGCACTCAAGGCAGTGAAGGCATTAAAGTCACTAAAAAAAAATCAAGGCAATAAATGTACTCAAGGTACTCAAGGCTGTGAAGGCACTAATGATTCTCTACTGCTGTTTATCTCTGTTATACTTACAGCTGCGGACAAATAAAGGGTGGTCCATATATAACGCTTCTCTTCCACTTCAACGGGCGATTTCTCTTGTGTTGCGGGAACGGCTCGGTTACAGTTATCAGTGTCAATCCTCCATCATTTACTCATTTCCTATTTCCACTGCTACACCCACACCCACACCAGCCAACTAAGCCATCCCTATAACACGTAAGATACCATGAACTGAGTAACTATAGTCGCGGCGCATGACTTTGAGGTTGTCGTTATCGTACCCTGGCAACCTACCATTGAAAAGTGCGTCCTATTTCGTATCATATTATACACGAATCATATTATTATGCATGAATATATTATACACGAATATTATTATACACGAACATATTATACACGAATATTATTATACACGAACATATTATACACGAATCACATACGTCTCATATTATACACGAAATCAGACGCACTTATGAATGCTAGGTTGTCAGGGCACGGTAATAACAGCCTCAGAGTCGCGCGCCACGACTATAGTCGAGTTGCTATTTATGGATTACCCTGTATATACTAATTCACCATATAACGATAAATAAAGAGACAGTGAACAATGTTTTTCGAAACCCGGCAGTGCTATCACTGGAGCCCAGCAAACTTTGATTTATGCTATGTAAGAGCCTTGTTTTTGTTCGGCCAGAAAGTGGAGCAATATTAGGCTATCCGAAGTCAGAAATCACCCCGATGTTGTAAATATTTCCAAGATCCCCTACCCGACTGAGGTTTTATCCCCCCCCCCCCTCTCTCTCTCTCTCTCTCTCTCTCTCACTCACTCAGTTGGAGAAGGGCCAAAGGAAACACAAAAGCCATAAAAGTTTCTTAAATGGTCAACGTAAATTGAAACAAAGACAAGTAAAATGCCTGGAAAAATTCAAGATCAGCTAATCGAGAGATGTAAGTGTGTTTAAAGTTAACACCAGCAGGAACTAGTAGGGAACTAGGGCGAGGAATACATTCACTTTTTTGCAACTTGGGGAAATGCAGATTTTGTTTTTCTTTCTCTCTTTCGAAGAGTCTGGATGAAAACATTACCCTCGACACTTTCACACCAGAATGAGTGAGTGATGCCGTCATCAACTGCCCGGTTAAACAAACGACACACAACTCCCTCCCATTGCCCGAAAGGAAGATGGTGGACTGTAGGAAACGATCACTTCAGCCTGCCATCTATCCCGTTCACTTCAGGTGAGCCTGTGGATTTAACAACAGAATGAATCATACAGCTATTCTGCATGTAAAAAACAGTGATAATGAATTACCCAAGTAAAATCCTTTTCGACATCACCACCCACAACCCAGTCCGGTGTAAAAAATTCACCCAGAGAGAACTCCTCCCCCATTTAGTAAGTGTGACTCCTCTGCCAGATCTGCATATGGTGGAAACTGCATTCACTCCGAGCAGGAAGCCAACGAGTTAACGTGGGAGAAGTCATGGCGGAATAAACTTACGTGGCCACGGAAAAGTTCTCAAGTTCGTTCCAGGAATTGCCTGTTAGAAGAAAGGGAATTTTACGACGCCCTATATTTCCAGATGCACTTCCCACCCAACACTCCAAAAGCCTTTCACAACCTACACACATGGATAAAGCACTGGGTGAAGCGGAAGGGATCACTTCTCCGAATAGACAAGTGGTGTTCCTCGGCTCTACGTATCAGTTGCATTCCAGGATCCGTAAAACTCGGCTTTAACCTGTTTAATAGAGCAGATCACTCATTAGCCAGGTGTGTTTCATATCGTTTTTACTATAACTTAGTCTATAATTGCCATCTTTCCCCCTTCAATATCGAGCTATAACAATACCCTGGTATTAGAGTATGGTGCTAGTAACGAATAAGTGCTATAGAACGGATGTAGAGCCGCAATATTGCCTTATTTTGCCACTGATCTATACGTGAAATAAGCTTCAAAGGAAAACAGCTGGGCCAAGTTAACGTAAAAGGAAGATAGCCGAGTTCATACATACCCTACCAATGATTCAGCTACGTAGACGGTAGGCCTACGAACTGGAATATATATTAGGTATCTGGATGTGATGATTGATACATTGCAAGATGGATGCTGTGGAGAATTAAGTCCGTTCATGTTTTAATTAATAGTCTTCTGTTTCTTTTTTATTCAATGTTATGTTTCCGCTTAGAACTAACATAAGGAGTAAGAGCACTGAGTAGAAACGTGAAACTCGAAAACGGACCTAGGTTTATGTAACGCGTCTCCTCGTAGTTTGGGCTTACGCTTTAATGGATTGATCGTAAGAAGCTGGTGTGACTACTTGGTTTAATAGACTCCTGTCTGAGCATCAAGTGCAATGAACTTAGTAATGGGTGCAGTGATTATATCTGTTTTCGTAGCAGTAAATACACAAGTGTTAATGAACACGTCCTAAATACACAGGAGCCACCTAAATATTTCGTCTTAGATGAACGCTTTAAAACAATAAACTACGGCAGTTTTGTTTCTGCCATAACTGTAGACAGTGTATTGCGTTTCTGTATCAGTACTCTCTCAAGTTTTGTTTTCCGAATGTCCTCCTTTTATTTCTTTCATATGAAAGTCTATACCACCAGTCTTCCCTATAACACACACACACACACACACACACACACACACACACACACACAGGCACGTACGCACGCTCGCACGCACGCACGCGCACGCGGCCTTCACAGTCCTCACCCCCTTGCACCCTTCTGTCACCCGAACCCCTGTTTTACCCCTGTGACAGTACAGCCTGAGCCAGCCTACAGCCCCCTCCTGGCATCTCCACACTATTACACACCAACAAACCATACACGCCCTTGTTATCCCTGGTTTACCTCCGCCACCCTAGAGTCAGTCGCCAGGTTAACTGTTCACATAGTCGCAAAGTAACCCCTAGACTACTGTACTCAGGATTCTGTGTTGTTCCAGTATATGGGAAGGTACTTACTGTGATATAAAACAGTTTGATTTGAGTTGGATGAGTAGTATTATTGAGTGGAGTTTATTAGAAAGATTGTTTTGAGCTGCGTTTGAAAAGGTTGTTACTCTTTCATATCCTTTTCTCACTCAGACTTTTTCATCCTATGTCGACAAAACTTGAAAAATATGCAAGACAGCCATGAAAATATGTAAATAAATAAATAAAAGACTGCACTGTCTCTTACATCTCTGGGTATGAGGCGCAGGTGAAGACAACATTTAAAACTGAAATATTTCTAATGTTATAGATAATATGAATGGAGAAAGTAATGGTGCTGTTGACAGTATATAAATCATTGCCAGGGATGATTATTTTATTTCATTTATTATTATTATTTTTTTTTACCGATCCGGTCAAACACATTATTTGTTTCTTCGTCAGTACAGCAATTTTCCGTACCACTATTTGCACTGTACCTGACGTTTGGCCATATATATGCTGGTTTAAATGGATGGATGATTGATAAGAGGCGTTTGAAAGGTACGATATTTGTTTTATTACACAAGGTTTATTTATGTAACATATAGGTGCCTTACATAGAGTAACATGAAACGTTTTGACAATCATTGCACATCTTATACGCGTTACAGCAATAGTAAAGGTTGTAACTCGAAGCCCAACTGATCTGAACACACTGGACGTTACACAAAAGCTGCTTTCCTGCAGTCCAATATCGTCCTCTCTGGGGACAGGGAGAGGACTGAAGTACGTCTGTATAACCAGTACCTCACCGCCTTGTCATATCTGTGCCACCATTTGAAGGCGTCCCTCTCCAGCGACATGGTGGTTACAGAAACAGACCGAAGAAGCTATTGGCTGATACTTTGTTCTACATCGCGTCAGCGTCAGTTCTCACCAAAACAATGATAGTACAGTATACACAGAGTAAAGGTTAATATTCACAAACCCAAAGGTAGTTATGTACGGAGAATACATGTGAATATCCACATACCCAAATGAAGACAGTATACGTAGAGTTCGTGTAAATATCGAGACACATCCAAACAGTGACATATACTGCACCTAGAGTACACATCACCATCCATACACCAAAACAGTGATATATACCTGTACCAGGAGTACATATTATTATCTACACATCCAAACAGTGATATAAACCTAGGGTTCTTATCACTATCCACACAACCAAACTGTGATACATGCCTACAGTACATAATACACATCCAGACAGTGATAATTATATATACCTACAGTACATATTACTATCCACACATCCAGACAGTGATATATACCTTGAGTACATATTACTATCCACACACCGGAACAGTGATATATACCTAGACTACATATTACTATTCGTGCACTTAAACAGTGATACATACTTGGGGAACATATTGCTATCCACGCACCCAAACAGTGCTATATACGTAGGGTACACATGTATATCCTTACATCCCAGTCTCGTAGCCAGCGCCAACAGGGTAATTACCAGCATTCAGGAGGCGAGCCACCATTATGACTGACTTAACACGATCATTGGAGCAAGTTATAAGGGTCATGAGCACGGCCATAAACACGAATGGTAATGCGGCTCCTCACCGGCTCACACGTCCCGGGCACCACCACCACCACCACCACCATAACCACCACCTCCAGCATTTATACTAACGTCACCATCATCTTCACCACAATCACCATCACCACCACCATCACCAGTAATACCATCATCAACACCACCACCACGATCATCTATCACCACAGTAAGTTACAACCACAACCACGATCACCATCACGAACACCATCACCGCCACAGACACCGACACTACTACCACCACCACCACCACGACCATCACCATCATCTCCGCCTCCACAATCACTGACACCATTACCGACGCCATCATCTCCACCGCCACAATCATGGACACTATCATCACCATCACCTCCATAACAGCTTATAGGTCCATCACCAACACCAACACCACTACCAAAGTCACCACTGCCGTTGTCACCGCTGCCTCTCTCTCTCTCTCTCTCTCTCTCTCTCTCTCTAGCTTCCCACATTTAGACCACAAAACTGCGGAAAGATACGAGGTTTGCGCGAACACAACGAATCATACTCTTTTCACTCTATCATGCCCTAAAATTGCAATCTCTCCATCCTGAATGCCGACTTGTAACAACTGCTTAGCACCAGAGTGTGATGCTCTTAACGATGAAATGCTACGGTAAGGAATTAAGCTTTAGTACTGTATTATTTTGTCAATGGAGTGCACGAAAGAAGCTGCAAAAGGACAAAAATCTGTTATAAGTTAAGTTGAAAAGAGTATAGTTACTTTGGCATTAAAGGTCAGCCATCGATCGTTGATACTGGCTAACTCATGCTGCCCTTATCGTTAGTCGCGTTTTCTTGCATGGTTTCTTGTTTAGATGTGGCGGCCAGTTCCACCCTTCAGAATCAACCGATTCCGACCAAACTTGGACATAACGACCAACCTATGACCTTGTTGTGTTGGTTTGGTTGCTAGGCAATTACTGGTTGCCTAGCAACGGCCGAAAATACAGCTTTTTTCGTGCTTTTCACATTTGGGGCATAGAAAGCTCTGACTTCTTTAGGCGTAATCTTGAGGACATTCGCCATTGGAAATGTGCCATCGTTTTCCTCTCTCTCTAGTTTTCGAGTGGCAACCATGAGAAGATTGGCCTCAGCATCCTTACCAACCCGTACTGGTTTTCAAAAATGCCCCCCTAGTTTCCAAGCGCCTCGATGGAACAGTATGAAACACTGCATGCTAATAGACATTGACTAGTTCTGTACTACAACTTTCTGTGTACATCTATATACTAAATTGGCCCGGTCAGGGGTCAAAAGTAATCAAATGCGAAAACGGTGAAAATAACTAAAATTATGAATATGCTTGCGTGAAATGCTAAGGTTCCGAAAGTTATTAGGCCAGGGCCATGATTCTTGGATGGAATGTTGCACTGGAGTACCTCCGCTGTCAGCGCCACCTAGAAGTTGTACCTCTGGTGGCCCAATCCGCGAATTTCAAGTTCCCTAACTCCACAATAGGTGGATGGAATTAAATTAAACTTTGCATGCTTAGAAATGTTAATGAGTACAACAAGTGTGCTTTGTACATGCATGACGTATATCCTCCAGGTTAAGGGTCAAAGGTCATCATTGTGCAGAAAATATGAAAAGCTCTAAAATTACGACCTTGTTCATGTGAAGTGCTATGGTTCCGAAGATTATTAAGCCAGGGCCATGATTCTTGGATAAGATGTTGTCCTTCTGTACCGCCATACAGAAGTGACTTTTCATACCGAAACTCACTGCTGGTCTCTGACAAAGCTTGGTCAGCTTAGAGCTGGCCATCGTCGTCTACTGTCTTGTTATAATATGCAGTATATTACTCCCTGTCACTGTCGCTTTATATGATATGATTTTTTTCTAATGATAGTCATAGTTAATGGTGCAGTAATGTCCCAACAGGATACTATAGGCTTTCTATTTTATGAAGGCGGTTTGGGTGGGGCCTCATAAGACCTCACACCACTAGCTCTGTGCCACATCGCCGCCACACACGTGCTTCTCCCCCCCCCTCTCTCTCTCTCTCTCTCTCTCTCTCTCTCTCTCTCTCTCATATTTATATTTATATTAACTAATGTTTTTATTTTCTTCATTTTTTCTCTTGTTTTGAATTTTGATGGGCAAGCTTCCATGGAGGAAGACTGACCGAGTATGAGCCGCACACACAAGGCTATCTCCCGTGTCACTCCACTTGACAACGTCGCAAAAGCAACGCTGACTAGTGTCCCCAGATTTATATTATACTATAGATTTTTTAAATCACATCTATACAGAGTATTTAAAATTCATTTGTAAATAGTTACTAACTTAAAATAGGAGAGAGAGAGAGAGAGAAAGAGAGAGAGAGAGGGAGAGAGAGAGGTGAGCAGGCGTAATTACACGCGTGTGAAGGCGGTGATGTGGCATCAGAGCTAGAGATGTGAGGTCTTAGGCTGTCCCACCCAAACTGCCTTCATAAAATAGAACGACTGTAGGCAACTTAACAAGCATTTCACAACTTTAATGTCCAACAAAAGATGACTCAGTTTTACTGGTTCAATGGATGTTCCTTCGCGTATCTCTCTGTGTATAACTAGACGCCTTAATCTCAGAATGGGTGGTCAAAAACGAGTCGTCTCCATGTAATTCCGTCCTCCATCATCAGGTTGCCCTCCCTTCAACTCACAGCCCCCTCACACATATACCTCCTACGTGATGATTCTAATTCACCTGAAATGTAATGAACCAACCTAATGACTGCAAATGTCTCGTTACAGAAAACTGCTTGACCTGCATGCACCTGTTTCACCTGCATACATGAGGTACCTGAATTAATAATTATGAAATAGCTATGTGACCCGATCCTTTGAAATAACCTTCCTCCCGTCCAACCCTCCCCTATTCCAGGTCATTATCTTAGTTAGTCAAGGTGCTCTGTGATTAAAATTCATATTACACTACACTATTGCTTGCATCACCAGTGTCATAAAACAGGAAGGATATGGAGCTGTCATAAAGCTGGATTTAAAAATTTTCTTCTTATGTCATTATTACCTTTCTTTTTTTTACTTCTCTTTTCGATATACAGTCCTCTCCCCTCTCGGTAACTGGCAATATAGAAGCAAGCTGCCGGCGATGTAGTTGAAAAAATATTATGTGTTTGCTGTTACCTCTGTTTTCGTAGCCTGCAGTCCGTATTTATACTGTTCACTGATGCTAATCGTTCCTTCTGATATACTGTTAGTCCTTTCCCTCTCTGTTTGTAATTTATGTAAACAGAAAGAACCAAAGTCTGGAATCCTGCCGAAATGCTCTTTCTAGAGAATATCAAACAGAGAGACAATTTAAGATTTATCGCAAAATTATACTCGGAAATCAAATAAAGTTTCTGTATGTTTAAAACTAATCATTTAATTCATGTTTTATGACAGTGTCACAGCTGATGAGGTCGTGTTACAAGTTCTGCAAATCGCTGATTAGACGCCTGTTTCCATATTTTAAACAGTGGTTCTTACTGGAATGCCACTTAGAATTTAATGCATTTATCGAATGTACGTACACTCAAAAGATTCAGCCTTAACTTAAGCATAACAGCAAAATTCCGGCGTTCAGTGCTTATTTATATACTTTCATTGTCAGTAATAAAATACCGTCGAATGCAGAGAATGTCAGGATTATAATGTTATACAGTGATATGAAATGCTGCAATAGGTACAAGGAAAGGTCATAGAAAGGATGATAACAGACCAGCTAATTTGGGATAACTTTATGGCTGTACCGGAGAATGGAAACATTATTACATGAAAACTACACCCTCTTATTGGAATTGGAACATACTGCAAACTGGATAATGAAGGTAAGATGATATAGTCAGGTGTGTTGGCGGTGGAACTCCCGCTGGTAATGTGAACTGGCAACAAATGGAGATATTGTGTGAAGACTATAAGCGTGTTTGAGGATAATCCAGTGTGTGTGTGTGTGGGGCGGGTATTGGTGTGGGGGGGGTGCGTGTGTGTGTGCGTGTGTGTTCGTGAGCGTGTCCGTGTCCGGGTCTAACTGTGTCACTCACTTGCTTACTGAGTTATTGCACCATTTTTGAAAGGTGATATCTGGACAGCTGTCAACTCAGAGATTTGTGAGCATCGCAGTTATGGTTGTGTGTTGATGGTTGGGATATTTGGTGGTGTGTCTGGTGTGGTTGTAGGAAGTGTGTGGGATGTGCCTGAAGCCCGTGTGATGTGCCTCTGAAGTGAGTTTGGGGTGTATCTTTGGAATGTGCCGGAGACAATAAGCAACTTTGGGATATGTATGGGTGTGCTGTGTGTTCGGGTATCAAAGGCTTCCTTTCTCTTGTTTTTCCTTCACTTAACTCATTAACTATCACTGTATCATTGAATACACACACACACACACACACACACACACACACACACACACACACACACACACGGGCATCTGACAGCGCTCATGACTGGAACGTCACTCACCCATATTGCAGAACTTCTGCCTATCAGAATTCTTTCATTCCTTGAACTGCATCTCTCTGGAACTCGCTTCCCCAGAGTTGCTTCCCTCCAAACTTCAACCTACAGCTGTTCATGTCCAACTGTTACAGACATTATATGAATGGAGGACACCAATATTTTTTTTTTTTTTTTTGGGGGGATTCATTTGTTTTTCCTTCCTCTGTTCTGTTTCTTATATATATATATATATATATATATATATATATATAAATATATATATATATAGATATATATATACTGTATATACTGGATCATGAGGTAAAGCTTCCGCAGATGTCTTTGATTCCTTATGAACCTTCTACAGTACGTCTGAAACCTAATTAATTTCACATTCGTCCCCCTGTGGTGGGATATTAAGCCATCTGTCGGAGCATATTAAGCTAACAAAGTTATATCGTTTTCCCTTAATCTCATTTCAACTCAGTTAATTCCGTGAAACTCTGTTTACCCTACTGGTCTTCGTATGAAATCTGTTAGTATCTAACAGACTTCAAAAGAAACCTGTTAACATCTTATGTTCCTTCAGTATGTTTTGATTGATAAATTAGATGTCAGGAAGTTTATTTCGGAATATATTTAAGCAGGAGGGACATCTTTAATGCACAATGTCTGTCATTCATTGATATGAGTGTAAGGTTAGTGAACTAATAGTACTGTAGCAGGGAGACATGAAGCCCTTTCCTTGTGAAGTAATTCCTCGTTCCCCTTATGTCAACAAGTATACACATTCGGCCAGGTAATTTAGCTAGGTATCATAACACCTGCTCCTTTGTCGACCTTCGTCTCTATTTCTTGATCCCGTTCCTGCTCCTCCATTTTATTACCTGTTTCTCTTTGCCTTTTTCCTTATTGTTCTCCTTCCATACATTTTTTTTCTTAATGCAAAGAAGAAGGAACCAAAGGCCAGGAGCCTGCTAATTGTTCCCTTCAAGAAAAAAACAAAACAAAGGTAACAAAGAGCCAAATTCAAGATTTGTTCATTCCGAGGTGCCTGGACACACTGCGTTTGAATGCCTAGAAACCATAGGCAATAAGAAATACAGACAGAGGGAGACAGTTCCAGAGTTGACCTGTTGCATAAATGAAGGACTGGGAGTGACGGTTAACTCTTGTATTGATAGCTGGACAGAAAAGGGATGAAAGTTTGTTGCTAGTCGGGTGCTAAGCACCTGCTGTAGTGGTGGAGGGAGGCAAGTAGACAGTTCAGAGGAGCAGTGACCATAGAAGTGGCGATAGAAAAGAGATAAAGATGCAACAATTCGGCGTAGAGACAGGGACTGCTGTGCCGGAGCCAACCCACTCCTGAATCACATCTTTTCTATGTTTCTGGTAGGAATCGTGCTAAGTCTGTTCTTCGCTCTACTAAAAATAATTTAATCCGTACTAAATGCTCTCAACTCTCCAACTAGAATTCTTCCCGCTCCTTCTGGCACCTTGCCAAAAACCTTTCTACCAACTTTACCTCAACATCCTTCCCTCCTCTTTTCTACTCTGATGGCTCTGTAGCTTTTTCTTCTACTGATAAAGCAGATATCTTTGCTCAGACTTTCTCCTCCAATTCCACTTTAGATTATTCCGGTGCTGTTCCTCCCTCACTTCCCCCCTCTGACTTCCTCATGGCTGACATTAAAATTTTTTCGCTGATGTATTTTCTCCCATCATTGGCCTCAGTACTAACCCTTCGTGGGCCAGGAGTTACCAAGTTACATGGAAGGCCAATGGGGTCCCGGCGGACCCCAAACCTTAACCCGTCACGTCCCGAGCCTTTCCGCACCTATGACATCCCCCAGTCCCGAGCCTTTTTGGAAAAATTTTTTTTCTTATGAAACTTCCGCTTAGGTCGAGAAACTATGGAAAATCTTGAAGAAAGTTGTCTCTGCAGTCTATAAGTGGTCTATACAGGTGCGGTTTCCCCCCGCAGGTATCGTATTCTGTAATGGGCTGGATATGCGTAAACGTTTTCTATGGTAAGGAGTAATGGGACAAACAACACACAACACCTTTACATTTATTGAATTTGTACTAATAAACAATAACAGTAACAATATAATGGATTTCAGACACATATATAGGAAAAATAAGCATTGTACCATCGCGCGAGCATAGCGAGTTAGGTCCGAGTCGTATCATGCTATCTGCTAATTTTCTGTTATGAGTCTACCGATCATTTTTTCTACTTGTATACTTCTGTTTCAATGACAATTTACTAATTACAACTGTTTGTAAGTGATTTCAGATGTTTTCATTCATTTTGATGACATGCAGCATAAGTTTAGCGCACATCAGCTTAGTAAGCGCACTCGCTATGTCTCGTATTTCAACATACCAAATTGTTTTATCACTTTCTAATTATTTTCCCATTTACATAGAAACTTTCCCCCACCACTGTGAAGGTTTTCAATTATTTTCATTCATTACGAGGGCATTTAGCGATATGCTAGCGCCTATTCACGTAGCAACCACGATCTCAAACACTCGTGTTTCATCATCTACTTTATTTATTCACTCCAATTATATTTTCCCACTTACATTACACACGTTTACACCCCTCCAATGCACTGTACATACTTACTGCCATTATTTATTCAAGTGAGCGTGAGAATATCGCCTGAAAATACCCTCGCAAGGAATGTTACGTCATACATAATAGTCACACACTTATATACTAATTCACGCACACACTTATATACTAATTATTCACTTTATCACTTGCTGACTTTTATTTTGACTAATACGTGCCTTATTCATTCGACTAGGCGTCAGGAAATCTTATCTTTATAGACACGCTATGAATATTTGACTTAGGAAATACATCATCATATACAATAATTTGAACTTATATTATACCCGTAAGAATGTCACATAATAGAAAATATATAATAAGGGGCCGTATTTATTGCACTGAGCGACAGAATATCGCATCAAACAACCCTCTCTATGTAAGTTTCAACTTAGGGCAGATTTATATACTTACACCCAATGTTTGCACTTATGTTCTACCCGTAGGCACTTTATACTAATATTTGGCGATCCACATGACTGATATTTTCACAGAGCGTCTGTCTGTCGCATTTACATCATAATTTCTGCGTCCTTTCGCAATCACACCATGCTAAAATTGCAGCAACGTGTGGTATTCACTAAAACATGGGTGAATACACAGACCCACGTCACACTGCACGCACTCATAGCGGGTGTCCTTCCTCTGTGTCGTGAGTCTCACCTGGGAATGACTGCACACGTGACACCTGCGCTGGGGCCTAGGTCTGTTGGGCTGGGGCGGGATAGGAGTGGGGAAATGGCGGGCGGATATTCTCTGGGGAGTGTGGGTAATAGGGGCAGTGCGGGGGCGCTGTTGGGGCCTTTCAACCGCATATTTTGCAAAGATTTCTCGTGTGAGCTCCCTCACAAACCCTTCAAAGGTTTCCTGAACTCCTGTGGTCATGGCGTGAAGGTGGTGGCAATTCAGAGCAGTGATATCTAGCAAGTGAAAGAACAGTTTCTTATACCACTTCATCGTGGTCCTGGCACACTCTACCGTCGATATCATGGAGTCTGACTGGTCCACGAGGCGCATGTTTATATTATAGTCCATGACACATTCAGGTTTCCAAACACGACGCCTGCTCTCGCTATGGTAATCAACAGAATCAGTACGGTGCATCAAGGGGCGGTGAACCGTGGACAAGAGGCTTACTTCTCTGTTGTGGTTCCACATTGTTGCAAGGATGTTGTTTGCTTTGAAGAAGACAACCTCACTCCTTGCAAGTTTCCGCCCTACCTTTACCATGTGACGCCGGTTCACCTTTACGGTTCCACAGACTCCCGTTTCATGTCTGTGAAGATGACGAGCGAGAAGAGGGCTAGTGTACCAGTTGTCGAGGTAGAGAACGTGACCACGATGAAGGTAGTCTTGTATCATCGTCTTTACCACTGCTCCAGAAAGTCCTATACTTCGATCTTCTATTATGTCTGTCTGTGCACCGGTGTACAAGACTATGTCTTGCACGTATCCAGTCCTACAGTCACACATAACAAAGATCTTGAACCCAAAACGGTGCCTTTTGCTGGGTATATACTGTCTGAATGAAATATTGCCTCTCCACAACACGAGACTCTCGTCTATGACGAGATCTCTATAGGGATAGAATGAGGATCGAAAGGTTTGCCTGAGGTGATCAAAGACCAGCCTAATTCGCCTCGTTTTGTCCGTGTTGTTTGTATTTGCAGGGTCATTAGCATCATAAAAATGGAGGCGACTTAGAATTTGTTGAAACCGATTACGGCTCATCACTTGACCAAATATGGGGGTAAACATAACAGGGTCCCTAGTCCAGTAAGCAGGAATTCTATTTTTTCTTATTATACCCATCAAAAGGACAAGGGCAAAAAATAAGAACATTTCTGGAATGGAGACAGGGTAATCATAAATCATTGAATGCCTACTCCTTGTTCCCAATCTTTCACTTTCTAGCCGCTGGCCGCTTGCAAACAGGTTTGTTTGAAGCACGATCTGATCAACGAAGGCCTCACTGAAAAACAGGTGGAAAAAATCCAACCTGCTTGAATTACAGTGTATACCTGGTGCAATGCAGCCAGATCGCCCCTGCTCAGTGAAGGGGTGAATGAGGGGAGAAAAATCACTCCCATCCTCCCAATCCCACCACACCAATCCCTCGTCCCCATCACCGCCTTCGTCTGGGTGGGGAGGAGATCCTGGTTGGGGAGAAGGAGTACGGAGGGCTTCCCCACTGTCACTCCTCTTCCCTCTGCCTTTACCCTTTCCCTTTCCCTTACCCTTACGGCCTTGAGGAACATTAGGGGGCTGTGGGGATGAAATAGTTTGATATTGGGGAGCAGAAGATGTGCTGGGGAGTGGTTCCTCCCCACCTTCCCCCTCCATTACCACACCACGTGCTCTCTCACGCAACCTTGCTCGACCACGTGTTAGGGGATATTGGGGAGCATAAGACGTGCTTTGGAGTGGTTCCTCCCCACCTTCCCCCTCCCTCACAACCCCACGTGATAAGGAACGCACCCGCACTGGCCCACGTGATCCACTCTGCCGCCTCACACTGCGTAGGGAGAGCAATGACTCACCCACCTCACTCTCACTTTCCCTAATCCCAGGAATGTCCATTTCACTCCCCACTCCCTCCACTTCACTTCCTACCGCCCCAAACAGAATGCTTGGCCCATACCTGCTTAGACGACGTGGTGTGCGCTCTGGGCCACGATGCGTAATCACCTCCCGCCCATACCACGTGGCAGCACGTCCCACGTCTCCGTCCTCGTCCTCGTCCTCGTCCTCGACCTCGAATTCGGCTTCCAAGGCACGCTGGGGATAGGGATATGACATACCACGTGCCTTCTTTGCCTCCTGCCCCTCTCTAGCAGCACGGTAAGTCACGTACTGCCGCTTCCTTGGTGACGGAACTTCCTCGTCACTGCTGGTGGTTTCTTCCTCCTCTGGCTGCACATAATCTTTGTCCATCTCCTCGTCATCCAGTGGGGAATCACTGTCGCTGGTAAAGGTGTCCAGGGCGACTTGAATTTCGCTCTCTGAGAGACCTCTCTTAGCCATGTCTGAGCAGGACCGTGGCTACCAGGTGAGTGGACGAGTGGCGGGCTAGCGCGGGTCGCGCGGGGTCGCCGAGTGTCCCCGCCTGGTGGCAGGTAGGGGAAGGTCAGGCGAGGGTACGTACCGCAAATCAAGCGCGAAATTTGAAAATTGTCGAAATTATGCACATTGCAATTGCACGACGTACTGGTACGTCGCCGGGACTGGCAAATGCAAATCGTGGTGACGTACCCATACGTCGTCGGGACGGGGCGGGTTAATGGTGTATTTCTGCCATATCCATAAAGTTATATCTACTAAACTTTGTACATATGTTGCCCAGGACACGGCATGTGGAACCAACCCACCAAGTGTCCCTTTTTGTTTTTTTTTATTATTTTAACAAATTTTTCTCATTTTATCTCAATTTTATTAAAGTTTGAGTGTGGAAGTACTGATTCTACACTTCTTTGAATGTCTGATTGTCAGTATTCTTGGAACAGGTTCTCAAAATAATAACAAGTTCATGTGTAAAGTAAATTAGCATGATTATAAAATAAAACTATCCCGATAATGTTCAAATTTGATACAACAATTTCTTGTTTTATCCTCTTGAAGAGCATCATCTGTATTACTACCACCATTGCATTTTCAGAATTATCATCAGCACTCACAGGAGACTCAATACTACTCACGCTAATTTCACTGTCTGATCGTTCCAGCACTTCATAATCATCAGTGATGGATACAGATAAATCACCATCTGAATAATTTTCTTCTTCTTGGTCACCTGCCACCCCCATTGAGGCATAAAACTTTGCTCCTGGTATTGACATTGTCCTAATGTTTATAATCTGAATATATATATATATATATATATATATATATATATATATATATATATATATAAAATTAGTCACACGAAAAGGCCAGGTGAGGTCCTGGCAGACCCCACTGACATTTATTGCTATGTCACTCCTTAACCGTGCAAGATTTTTTGCTCAGATTTTATGAGGATATAAAATTACCATCTACAATAAAAGTCATGAGAGGCCAGGCTGTGAAAATAAAAAATGGCTTAATGGCAACATTTTAAAAACATGCTAGGGTCCGCAGGAACCCCATTTGCCCACAAAGAGCTAACAAGGCATATGGGCCTGAAGGAGTCCCTCCTGTTGTTCTCAAGAACTGTGCTTCTGTGCTTACACCATGCCTGGGTAAACTCTTTTGCCTTTGTCTTTCCAGTTGTACCTTTCCTTCTTGCTAGAAGTTTGCTCTCATTCAGCCAGTCCCAAAGAAGGGTGACCATTCCCAACCCTCTAACTATCATCCAATTGCTTTAACATCCTGTGTCTCAAAAGTTTTCGAGTCTATTCTGAACAGCAAAATTTTAAAGCATCTTTCCTATTACAATCTTCTTTCTGATCGTCAGTATGGGTTCCGTCAGGGAAGCTCCACTGGCGATCTTCTCACCTACCTTTCAGACTCCTGGTCATCCTCCTTTCGGGACTTTGGCGAACGTTTTGTCATTGCGCTTGACATCTCAAAGGCTTTTGATCGAGTCTGGCATAAATCTATAATTTCCAAACTGCCCTCTTACGGTTTCTATAATTCTGTCTGTGCCTTCATCAATAGCTTCCATTCTGGTCGTTCTATAGCTGCTGTTGTAGACGGCCATCGTTCTTCTCCTAGATCTGTCTACAGTGGTGTTCCTCAGGGCTCTGTCCTATCACCTCTCTTCTTTTTGTTCATCAGTAAACTTCTAAGCTGTACATCTAATCCTATCCACTCATACGCTGATGATTCCACCCTTCACCTTTCCATTTGGTTCCCGCAACGTCCATCTCAGCAGTTACTTCAACAAACAAGGGATAAGGCTATGGCACACCTAATGTCTGACTTTGCTTGTATCTCTGACTGGTCTAAAAATAATTGTGTTTTTAATGTATCAAAGACTCAGTTTTTACACCTATCAACCCATCAAAATCTGCCACAGGAGCACCCACTAATGTTTAATAATATCTAGCTCAATACTGCATCATCCTTGAACATGCTTGGGGTTTCATTCACGCTAGACTTATCTTGGAAAGATCATATTGCATCTCTTGTAAAATCTGCTTCCAAGAAAGTAGATGTGCTAAGCCGACTCCATGCCTTCTTTATCCCTGTACAGTTGTCGAAATTATACACGGGTTTTATTCGCCCCTGTTTAGAGTACAACTCTCATATGTGGGGTGGCTCCCCACATACAGCTCTTCTCATTAGGCTGGAGTCAAATGCTATTAATCTCATCAACTCTCCTTCTCTTACTGGCTCCCTTCAACCTTTGCCTCTTTGCCACACTGTTGCATCTTTATCTCTTTTCTATCGCTACTTCAGTGGTCACTGCTCTTCTGAGCTGTCTGCTTGCATCCCTCCACCTCAACGTCGGGCACGTAGCACCTGTCTAGCAACAAACTCTCATCCCTTTACTGTCCAACTTTGTAATGCAAGAGTTAACCGTTACTCCCAATCCTTCATTTATGCAACGGGTCAACTCTGGAACGGTCTTCCTCTGTCCGTATTTCCTTCTTCCTATGATCTCCAGTCTTTCAAATGCAGTTTGTCCAGACATCTCGAAATTAATAGATCTTGAATTTGGTTCTCTTTTGTATTGCTTTTGTTTTTTTCTCGGAAGGAACGTTAAGCTGGCTCAGCCTTTGGTTCCTTCTTCCTCGCATAAAAAAAAAAACTAAAAGCCTTTGACTCCACCTTGTTTAGAAGAGCAGTATATGGGGAACCTCCCCACACGCAAGAGCTGTACTCTACACAGGGGCGAATAAATCCCGTGTCTAAAGTCAACAACTGTGCAGTGGTAAAGATTGCACGGAGTCTGCTGAGACACCCAGTCTCTTGGTTCTTACCCTGTTACCCATTACATTCTCTGTTTTCTCTCCTGTTGCTACTCCGCTGCTTATTTTCCAGGCCTCTTCCGTAACGTTACTCACGGTATCCTAGATTCCCTCCAAAGATTCCCCTTTCATTCTAGCACTATGTGATGCTTATTTGATTTTAGATTCATTTTTTTTTTTCGCCTTTGTACAGTAAGTTTCTGCTTTTCGCTGCCTGTTCCTCCCGCTCTTCTATTCA
This sequence comes from Coenobita brevimanus, assembly GCF_032717465.1. NCBI lineage: Eukaryota > Metazoa > Arthropoda > Malacostraca > Decapoda > Coenobitidae > Coenobita > Coenobita brevimanus. Next base: position 8,964,664 of record NC_136994.1, read on the forward strand.
AAATTTTGCCTACTTGCACTCTCCTAAGTCCTTTGTAACCAAGTTCTCATTTTTTTTTTTAATCCCTCTCATTTGTAACGTGTATTCTTATAAGTGCAAGTTGTACTGTTTTCCTTACCCGTTCCACTTTCAGTTCTCAATTCCTTTCTCTCTCAACCGTTTTACTCGCCATATTTATGATTATATCTGTACTTAAGATGTGACCCACTACTTAGTATTCATTTAATACTTAGTACTGTACACTACACTAACATACCACACCAGTTAGAGACTGTCAACGTTACCGAGGGACTGCAGGGTGATCTCTATGAATATACACAAAAAAGAGATAAATTAATATACAGGAAGGAGTATTCAGGGAGTGCAGTACCCGTGCTCCCACCAGTCGCTTTACTTGTAGGAAATTTGAGTTTGCCTGGTGACCTTAACCTTCGACTGGTTTCTCTCAAAATCGAATCCCATCATCCTTGCTTAACACTGAAGCCTCCCACTAGTTTGGTATAAATCAGATCGAAAATGTATGAGTTGACCTTGAAACGTGACCTTGTTCTTTGATGTTTCCCTGTGACCTTGACATTTAATTGTTTTCAAAATCGAATCACTTTCTTTTCGCCCTACCCTGAACTTTCGAACTAAAAGGAATGAAAACTAAGTTTACCGTACTTGCAACTTTGACCCTCTACATATTGCTCTAAAAATGCACATGTAAACTCCTTGACTAATCCTCATCCATCCACCAAGTTGATCCAGACCAAGACAACACTGTCGTAGTTATTTTGCTCACACACACTCATGGGTCGAACTTTCGCCTTTCCCTGTGACTTGACCTTGACCCATTCCTTAAAAAATAATAATAATAAAGATAATCGATATCTTCCTTAGCTGACTGTTAACCCATCCACTATTTTTGTTAAAATCGGATTTTTTTTGTTCACACACACACACGCACGCACACACACACACACACACACACACACACACACACACACACACACACACACACACGCAAGCGAGTTAAATAGAACATAATACTTCAGTAACTGATCATTGAGCACGGAAATAAAAATATATTTCAAGAACTCAGTTTATCATATTACCGAATAAATGCTCGACTGTGACAGTTTTGATAAAGAATTACGAAAGTCAGATATAATACGAGTGGGACGTTTAGTGGAATGTTTACCAGTACCTTCCCCACACTGCAGTGAGTTGGTCTTCAGTAATTGTTACAGATATGTTTATACTGTCCTTTTGACCTGTCTCGATCGATTTCTGGTAGCTTCATCGTGAGTTATGAGAAACATTCCTCAAGTTTCTTCCTGGGGATCTTACCAATGCTTCTTTATTAGTGCAAGAAAAAAACATACAGAAAAAAATCGGTGGGGGAGTTAAGATACTCATTACCTCTACTGTGAGAGGAAGAGGAGTAGGAAGAAGAGGGGGGAAGGGTGGCGAGGAGAGGGGCACTGGAGAGCAGGAGCGGGTAAAGTACAGAAGGACGGGGCATTAGTGAGTTACGACACGGTGGTCACAAACAATGGCTGATTTGCATACGGTAATAGAAAACTGTCGTCCAGAGGGTGAAACTAGAAAAATGGGGCACATATAATTAAAATGCATGGGTTTTATGGTAATGCCGCCTGGAATGGTTTCTGGAGTTCCTTTACTACCATAGTGATCGTACTGTTTGTGTGAAGAGGTGGCTACTGTGCTAAACTGTGGTGCTCTCTCTCTCTCTCTCTCTCTCTCTCTCTCTCTCTCTCTCACACACACACACACACACACACACACACACACACACACACAGATGTGGATAGAATCTGGCTAACAAGCATTCAAATGTAAACGAATACTGACGAATGTTATGAAAATAAAGAGTACTAAAAGCGACGAAGCGAGACACTGACTGATGGTGAGCTGATGGTGGAGGATGATATATGTGTAGAATGAGAGAGAATGATAAGGTGTTTTAGTGGCCTGTCTGTGTTCATGAAGAACGTAAGAGGCTGTGGAGTGAGCGGTGGAAGGAAGATCACAGTGAGTCAAGAAGTACTTAACTAGGAATAATATTAATAATAATAATAATAATAATAATAAAAATAATAATAATAATAATAATAATAATATAGGCAGAAGTCGGTAAGAGAGTGTTTGCATTTTTTTCATCCTCCTATTACCTGTCTTGTTACCAGAAGCTTTGTCATGACTCCGGCCTAAAATAAATACATAAACAGACTATATACTGTACAGTTTCGTTCTCATCTTATATGTCAGGACCAACTTGCCTAGCCCCGGTTCCTACGCTCCTCTATGGGCATCATAAGGCTAGATAATAAGATGATGGATGGATGAATGGATGGACTATATACAGTACAGTATGTATGTATATATATATATATATATATATATATTATATATATATATATATATATATATATATATATATATATATATATATATATATATAGTATATATTCCAACTAGTGTTAGCTTTCTTCAAGCAGCTGTTCGTCATCAAAACTGATATATCCTGATAGGTTGATATGAAGTGGCATTGTTACGTTTCTGATTTACCTCGAAGTAGAGAATAATAAATCTGCGCTTGTATTTTAATAACTGAATAAGTAATTAAACAAATAAGAGCAAGAAGGTGTGAAACGCCTGTACGTTTCAGCGGCCTGCACCACACACAGAGCCGAGTAAGTAACTATACAGGAAGGTCAAATATTTTCTGTCCTCATCACTTGGTTTGGAAATGTATGTAGAAATGCTTGTTGATGGTTTTGATTATATGCCCCCAATCCCCATCACTGGATGGCTTGAAAAGCTTATAATCTACAATAGTAGTAGTAGTAGTAGTAGTAACTCCATGCTTATCTGACCATGAACCAGGTGGACTGCAGGCTGCAGCTGTTCTGCAGCTCGTAGTCCTTCTTCCAGGGGATGGGGAAGGTGTCGAGGAAGGTTTGTATGTCCTGGCAGCCGAGACATTTGATTAAATCAGTGCCTCCCTCTCCGGCAACATAACTTACGAGTACAACGAAGGTCATATATACTGGAAACCGATAAACCTTTCTCCTTTAAAATATCCCTCAATATACATGACTTCTTTTTCTGGGAGAAGTGATTACCAACTTCCATGAAGCATTGGTAATTGTACAGTAAATCGGTTATTAGTAAGGTGTACTAAGTTCTTTGTCAGATAATGTCTTTCTTTTTTTTTTTAAATCTTGACGATGTAGCAGTATGAAGGTTTCATGATAATGCATTAACTTCATGTAGCAGTATGAAGGTTTCATGGTATAGGACTAACTTGATGTAGCAGTATGAAGGTTTCGTGGCAGAGGATTAACTTGTAGCAGTGTGTAGGCACCTTGGTAAAGGAGTAGTGGTGTATATATCAGCGGGATGCAGTGCGTGGTAGTAAACTTAGTAAGATATGGCCGCCACCATGGGGAGGCTAATCTATTACCAACCTTTTATACTGGGGTCAAATAATATGGCCCCATGTAATGTCGTATGTAGTCAGTGGGGCAGCGAAGTGTCCCAGAATTTACAGTGGACACTTAGTTACGCCTCTTGGCATGGAGTAGAGTTTTTGGCCTCTTGTGTTGTATTCTCATGCGGTTAGGAAGCTTACTAACACCTCTTCCTTACCGGTTTACTTCTGATTCTGCTCCGTTACTATTTCTTGTGTGTTATTCATGCAATCTACGTCGATATTAGAAATATGTAAGAAGCAAAATAAATAGGATATTACTGGGTAGTTTCGAAAGTAAACTGCTAAAGAAGAGGTGCTAGAGAGCCTAATTACCTGACGAGAATACAGACCTCTGTGTCGGAACATTATGGTCTAAGCGCTGCGATTTGAGTTTCAGAAGTGGCCAGAGTTTTTTCTGTCAAGTAAACGCACCAGGAACGTAGGTCGGCCTCCTTCCTTTAGATGTTCTGGACTGCAGGAGCCTAGCCTCGGGTTCCTACTCTCAAGTAGGGGCAAAATAAGACTGACAGTTGCCGCTTCACTTAATTATCTAATCATGAGAGTGAATCATGGTTGTTATTATCCCCACATAAAGAAGATAACATTTTCACAACATTCTTGCTGCCTTTAAACGATTTTATTTAACTCGGGAGAGACTCTTCGGACTGGTGAGGTTAGATACGGTCTTCAACAGCCTTTCCCTTATTAAATATCTTTAATGAAATCGTTCGGTGGGGGACAGATTTAGATAAAAATAAGTCACTGGACTGAAAGAGATGGCTCGACTACTCGGTTGAAAGTCTTCACTTCTTTTGTTGTAGATTGTGACACCTTTCCCTTAGTGATTTATTCTGCATACTGTTCTTCAAAATCGTCCTCCCTTTTACCGATAAAAATAAGTCGATAATTATTAGAACCATTGAAAATATGATGCAAGGGAATGGTAAGGTGTAATATGCAAAATAAATCAGCTGGAAAGACATGCTCTGAAGACTTCTATAGCCCTTAGAAAGCGGGCTAAATCTCAAATTGGATATACAGCATAGAAGGCTTCGTAGTGTCTCTTCCTTAGCTATTTATCTTGCACATTGCATCTTCTAATATGCTATAGCAGTAGCCATGTGTGTGTGTGTGTGTGTGTGTGTGTGTGTGTGTGTGTTTTGGGCAGCCGAAACCACACATTCTAATCGCACCAGAATTGGCATAAAAATCGCAAAAAAAAAATCGCTGATCTAAAAAAAAAAAAAAACTTGGTCCCATCACGATTGAAAAACTTTTACTATATTTAATAAGCGATCACATTTTGACCAAAAAACGCTGCTCCCGGAGCCCGGCAGAGGATCTCCGTAGAATTTTTTGCCCTGAGGTATAACTAAAATAAACTGGGTTCCATTTCCGAAGCTGCAAATAATACGATCAGTTGGTTAGCTGCAAAAAATCCAAGTGACAACGTTACACTAGAACAGCACATAAACGCGAGAGCCCTCCACAGGAGCAAGTGCGAGGGGCCCGAAGGGCCCATGAGCACTTGTTCTCTTGTATGATACTTATATTGCTCCAGTATCTAGGCTACTCGGTTTAAATCAATGTCATTCAAAAGGATATTAAGGTGTAACGTGTAGAATAAATCGCAATAGAATAGACTTTACCGTACTCCAAGATGTAGACTTCGACTCGTAGATACACTTGTTTGGTTTATTCTCAACAATGGATATGTAAAACTGTGCATTAGGTCCACTCATGGTCATAAAATAATACTTTAGTTCTTTCACCAGTGGCAGTGATATAACCTGGGGGAGTCACTGCCCGCTTATACAAACGTCCCTCATCTTCCTATCTCTCAAAAGGAGGATGGGTGGTGAACTGCCGGAGAAAGATGACTTCAGCCAGCAGTCCAGAGGATTCATGTGATGGGCGTCACTGGGACTAAAACAACGACAATAACAACTACGACTACGACTACGACTACGACTACAATTACGACTACTACTACTACTACAACTACTACTACTGCTACTACTACTACTACTAATACTTTTTTTTTTTTTTGCAAAAATCACCTACATCCATTGGGGAATTATACTGTGAAGATCAAAACAAACCTTCCTAATACAGTTCACCAATTGAGAGTTGTAATGTGAAGGTTAACACTAACCCTCATATTACATTCCGTTGGCCCCAAGCACGCCAACGGCTGTTGTTACCAACCATCTACTATTTCTATTATTATTTCATTTTATATTTATTGATATTACAGTGTAAATAAAAACATGAAACTCTTGGAGTCGCTGGTCTATGCAACTCTCGACCACAGTAGCTTCGTAATCCATACCCGCCAGAGAGACAGGCCTGAGGGCTGATGATCTTGTGTCCCTGAGACATAGCTGAGCAGACCTCACGAGGGAGAATGGCAGTCGACACATCATCCACGCCATAACAGTGCTCTGTGGTTGATGTCTCTTCTCAGAAAGAACCTCTGCCAGTCTCAAGCAGAATCTCACCGCCTCTGGACTCGTCCCACCTGATATTGTGAGCACAAGGGGAGTAAATCGACCATGGTCCACATGTTGGATCCTTTCTTGATAGTTTCTATTTTTTTTCTTGTTCATTCCTTTCGTGTGCAGCTTCGAGAGACAGTTCGCGATGACATGCTGCCATGGGATCGAATGTCCTGATGTTGAAGAAGGCCCTCTGCCCATGTGTCCAGAAACCTCGAGCACTGACATCTACTCCATCATCATTTGATGTGTTTGCTGTTCTGTGGGTGAAGTGCTCGCCATCCAGGGGTAGCAGAGCTGGCTCAATCGTAACATCATGACATATTTCCTGCAGAATTTTGGCAGTGAGGTCGCGTACTTCATCGTGTCGGATGCAAACAAAGCCTCCCTTCTTGCAGACCATTGCATGGTTTTCAGCACAGGTAGTGCCACAGGCACAGTGATGAGGTAGGTTCTCTATTGGTCATCCATATTTCAAGGCTATGGCGTCAATAAATTTTTGTTTGTTGAAGTGGAAGTCTTTTGCCTTGAGAGGCAGGGTTGTGAGCCAGTTCGATGCCCCAACCTCCTGTGCAATTTCAACTCTTCTGCACTGACCTGGTGTTAGATGCTCGATTATGTCCTTTTGTCTTGCTTCTCGCTCCTTCCTTATCTGTGTCTTTGTCTTTCTGCCTTTGGTAGTCGATTTCACTCATCTCATCCTGGGCACAAATCTTCTGTGACAAGGATTCGGTGAGCCTGAGTGAATTTCTGTGTTCGTAGCCTGCCACGGCTCCTGAATTTATAATGCCAAGGCCTCCCATCCTGGGTGGTAGTGCTAGAAGTTCCCTGTCTTCTGGTATGGGGATGTGGCCATTGGTTAGAGATGAGAGGAATCTATGCCTGATAGCATCCTCCAGTGGTTGTAGCAGCAACTCGATGTCTGGTATGGTCCTTATCACGAAGGTCCACATCGTGAGCAGCTGTCTTACCCACAACGTAGAGGTCTGCTGGTTCTTTGTAGGTGTTTTCCACATAATTTTTTTTTTTTTTTTTATGCGAGGAAGAAGGAATCAAAGGCCATGAGCCCGCAGTAACAGTTCCCTCCAAGAGAAAAACAAAATACAATAGAGAGCCAAATTCAAGATCCGATCATTTTGAGATGCCTGGACACACTGCGTTTGAAAGACTGGAGATCATAGGCAGCAGGAAATACAGATAGAGGGAGACAGTTCCAGAGCTGACCTGTTGCATAAATGAAAGACTGGGAGTAACGGTTAACTCTTGCATTAGAGAGTTGGACAGAAAAGGGATGAGAGTTTGCTGCCAGACGGGTGCTACACGCACGTCGTAGAGGTGGAGGAATGCAAGCAGACAGTTCAGAGGAGCAGTGACCATTAAAGTAGCGATAGAAAAGAGATAAAGATGCAACAGTGCGGCGAAGAGACAGAGGTTGAAGGGAGTCAGTAAGAGGAGGAGAGTTAATGAGACGAAAAGCCTTTGACTCCACCCTATTGAGAAGAGCTGTGTGTGGGGAGCCTCCCACACATGAGAGTTGTACTCCACACAGGGGCGATAAAACCCCTGTATAGAGACAACAATTGTGCAGGGGTAAAGAAAGAGCGGAGTCGGCTTAGCACACCCAATCTTTTGGAAGCAGATTTTACAAGAGATGTAATATGATCTTTCCAAGATAAGTCCCGAGTAAATGAAACCCCAAGCATGTTCAAGGATGATGCAGGATTAAGCTGAATATTATTAAACATTAATGGGAATACCTGTGGAAGATTTTGTCGGGTTGATAGGTGTAAGAACTGAGTCTTAGATGCATTAAAGACAACCATATTATTTTTACCCCAGTCAGAGATACGAGCCAAGTCAGACATTAGGTGTGCCATAGCCTCATCCCTTGTTTCTTCAAGGAACTGTTGCGATGGGCGTTGCAGGAACCGAATGGAAAGGTGAAGGGTGGAGTCATCAGCGTATGAGTGGATAGGGTTAGATGTACAGCTTAGAAGATCATTGATGAATAAAAGGAAGAGAGTTGGTGACAGGACAGAGCCCTGAGGAACACCACTGTTGATAGATCTAGGAGAAGAACGATGGCCGTCTACAACAGTGGTTATAGAACGACCAGAAAGGAAGCTAGCGATGAAGGCACAGATAGAAGGATAGAAACCGTAGGAGGGCAGTTTGGAAATTAAAGATTTATGCCAGACTCGATCGAAACCCTTTGAGATGTCAAGTGTAATGGCAAAGCTTTCGCCGAAGTCCCGAAAGGAGGATGACCAGGAGTCTGAAAGGTAGGTGAGAAGATCGCCAGTGGAGCGTCCCTGACGGAACCCATACTGACGATCGGAAAGAAGGTTGTGATAGGAAAGATGCCTTAAAATTTTTCTATTAAGAATTGACTCGAAAACTTTTGAAATACAGGACGTTAAAGCAATTGGACGATAGTTGGAGGGTTGGGAGTGGTCACCCTTCTTTGGGACTGGCTGAATGAGAGCAAACTTCCAGCAAGAAGGAAAGGTACAAGTTGACAGACAAAGGCGAAAGAGTTTGCCTAGGCAGGGTGTAAGCACAGAAGCACAGTTCTTGAGAACAACAGGAGGGACCCCATCAGGCCCATATGCCTTGTTAGTACTGAGGCCAGTGATGGCAGAAAATACATCAACTGAAGAAATTTTAATGTCAGCCATGAGGAAGTCAGAGGGGAGAAGTGATGGAGGAACAGCACCGGAATCGTCTAAGGTGGAATTGGAGGAGAAAGTCTGTGCGAAGAGATCTGCTTTATCAGTAGAAGAAATAGCTACAGAACCATCAGAGTAGAAAAGAGGAGGGAAGGATGATTGGGTAAAGTTGTTAGAAAGATTTTTGGCAAGGTGCCAGAAGGAGCGGGAAGAATTCGAGTTGGAGAGTTTAGAGCATTTAGTATGGATGAAATTATTTTTAGTAGAGCGAAGAACAGACTTAGCACGATTCCGGGCAGAAACGTAAAGATGATGTGATTCAGGGGTGGGTTGGCTCCGGTACCTTTTGTAGGCCTTCTCCTTGTTGCGGACAGCATTAGAACAAGCGTGATTAAACCAAGGCTTTCTTGCGTTAGTCAAAGGATATGAGAAAGGAATGTATGCTTCCATGCCCGAGAGAATAACCTCCGTAATGCGCAAGGCACACTCAGATGGCTCACGGCCATGGAAGCAATAATCATTCCAGGGAAAATCAAAGAAGTACTGCCTGAGGGCCTCCCAGTTCGCGGCTCCAAAATGCCACAGACGACGTTTCCCTGGAGGGTCCACAGGCCGTACCGGAGTGATAGGACAGGTTAAGGTAATAAGGTTGTGATCGGAGGAGCCCAACGGAGAGAAAAGATTAACAGAGTAAGCAGAAGGATTAGTTGTGAGGAAGAGGTCAAGTATGTTGGAGCTCTCTCCAAGGCGGTCAGGGATACGGGTAGGGTGCTGTACAAGCTGCTCTAGGTCATTAAGGATAGAAAGATGTAGGCTTGTTCACCAGGTGGATCCGTGAAAGGAGAGGAGAGCCAAAGGTGGTGGTGAACATTGAAATCTCCAAGAATGGAGATTTCAGAGAAAGGAGAAATGGACAGAATGTGTTCCATCGTAGAAGTAAGATAGTCGAAGAATTTTTGATAGTCAGTAGAATTAGGGGATAAGTAAACAGCACAGATATATTTAGTCAGAGAATGACAGGAAAGCCGAAGCCAGAGTGTGGAGAATTCAGAAGAATCAAGTTCAGGAACACGAGAGCAAGATAAGTCGTTGCGTATGTATACACAACAGCCACCTTTGGCTTTGAAATGAGTATAGAGAAAGTAGGAGGATACAGAAAAGGGTTTGCTGTCGGTTGCCTCAGACAGCTGAGTCTCCGTCAGAAAAAGAAGGTGAGGTTTAGAGGAGGAGAGGTGGTGCTCAACAGAGCATTTAACCTTGATGTTGTGCAGCATTGCCTCCCGGTTGATGGAATTTAATGCATTTGAGGCATCAACTAATAATACTGCCTGACAGTCCTCTTCCTCATATATTTTCCTCATGGAGTGAACTGCTGCCTCATCTCCTGCCTGCTGGCCTGCACACACTTGGAGGTTGCCAACTGCCTGCTTCACATCATCTTTCACCACCTCCATGATGCATTTTCCTATAATCCATCTTAAGACTTCACCCAGCCCGATGGGCCTGCATCCAGGGTTCCTATCAAGGGGGATTAGTCTGCAAGCCGTCAGTGCTTCGATGTTACTACACTAACTTGAAGCCAGTTTCCTCACCAGTGAGGCAATGGTGTTACATAGGTCTCTTGCCGCCTCCCCAAACTTGATGTTACTGAGGATTACTCGTCAAGATTTTGCATCCAGGCCTGACGACCCTGTCCCTCCCTGTGTGTGCATTGCCTTCCTTCACACCATATCTGCAGTTATCCTGTCGTATATGATGCGATTGGGAGGAGTGTAGTTGCCGTTGAGCTTTGACTGGGCACTTGCTTGTCGTTGCATTGCTTGTGTTGCATTGTTTCATCTGTCAGGTCAAGTGCTCCGTTTGGTGATTCAGCTGACAGGGATCTTGTCGCCATCGAGACCTTCCCGTGTTTCATCTTGCTGCCAAAAATCCTTGCCACATCACTGGAATTCTCATTTCTTCTGCCTCGGTTGTTTATTCTCATCTACATATATATATATATATATATATATATATATATATATATATATATATATATATATAGAGAGAGAGAGAGAGAGAGAGAGAGAGAGAGAGAGAGAGAGATAGAGAGAGAGAGAGAGATTCTATGTACAATATGTTTTATAATAATTTAAGAACAGTCATTGTGTGTGTGTCTGTATGTATGATGTGTTTACAATACAGTGTCATCTAAGGTGTGTGTAAGATTCCCTACCTAAATGTTTTTGTATGCCACACTTATATACCACCTGGCTATGTTGGTGGTGTGTATGTAGGTCATTGTTGTATAGTCAGTGGTAGTTGTTGTTATATTTAGTGTTTGATACAGTGTTTATAAATCGTATTATTTGGTGGTGTGTGTGCTAGTGATCAGTGGGTGATATTCAGTGTGTGGTAACAGCTGATGTGTTAAGGAAAGGGAGTTTATGCTCCAAGGATAATGGGGTGAGCAAGAGGTGTGTGACAGGCATCCCACGTCTCCTTGTTATTTGTGGACAAAGTTAATAATTGAAAAACAGGCTTCAGACAGGTACTTATTTTGTAAATTGGGGTGAGGGATACTTATACTGTGGGTGTGTGGGCGGCAGCGCACATGTGGTGGTGGGGTCCCGGGTGGCTGATGATATAATGTATGGTGTTGACTGCTGCTGCTGCTGCTGCTGCCGCTGCTGCTGCTGCCGCTGCCGCTGCTGCTGTTGCTGTTGCTTTTGCTGCTGCTGCTGCTGCTGCTTGGCCAAGGTTTTCGTCCATTTGCAACTTATTTCTCGTAGCTCAGCGGCAGGGTAGGACAATACTACGGCTCAACCTCCTTTCCACAGAACTTATGACTAGGAACATAATTATTCTATTGTTAATCGATTGTAACAACTCGGAACTGAAGATGAAGGGATGACAGTTTTAGGTCACGTTAAAAAGAGTCTAAGCATTTCATAATGATCAACCGTAAGACACTGAGCAATGATTTTTGAGCCTTTGTGAGGCATTGCTCGAAGATAAACATACCTTCCAGAATATTATTTAAGAACTCATAACTGATCAACGAAAAAGCGAAATACTATTGTCAGCAACCGTATATTATGATGAAATTATGCCTTTACCCCATTTACATCGCGATCTCATTCCTCCCCTTCATTTTCCTTCTTTATTACCCGTCCCCGCCCTGGAGGGGTTCGGGGACGGGTATTGTTTTCACTCGGTTTGTCTGCCTGTCTGTCAGATAACAACTTTTCCCGAAAACTGCTTGTGCGATTTTGACTAAAATTACAGGGATGATGGGCTATGACCTGATCACCTGCTTAAATTTTGGGCCAAATTGGACCAAGGTCCAGGCTGTAGGCCTAAAAATTTTTAAAAGAAAAAAAATTGCCATAACTCCTTTCAAATTCGTCATATCAACATGAAACCAAAGCCTCAAGGTGCATCTTTCAACTCTACATCCTATAACATACCTCATTACATCAGGGGGGTCATCTCCCAGTTAGCAGTACGGGGGTCAGTATCAGGTGGGTCGGGCCTAAAATTTCAAATGGACATAAAAACTTCAATTTTCACCTGATTTACTCCAAATTTGATATGTGACATCTTTGACTAGATATCCTGTTGTGTTTATACGTCAGCACTAGGCTAAAATGACTGCCGGGGACGGGTTTGCTGTGCCTTGGCACCGGTTCTTGTTCTTTTCTTTCTTCCAGCCTCTCAGTCCTTCATGGTGTCCCTGTAATATATTCTAGTATCATTCACTTTCCTTATGGTATATCTCACTTCATCCATATATCCAAATAGTGTATATATGCTCTCTCTCTCTCTCTCTCTCTCTCTCTCTCTCTCTCTCTCTCTCTCTCTCATAAATATACTGTAGAGAGAGAGAGAGAGAGAGAGAGAGAGAGAGAGAGATACTGTATATCACCTTGCTGTATATAAGTAGAAATAAAACTTCCAATTCAGACCAACTACAAACAAAATGGAGTAACTCCCAATGGATGTTTCTTTTACTCTTTCTTTCATTGCTTAATCGTCTGCGATAATATAGAGTATTGCTCCTTCATAAACGACCTCGTTCTGTACTATTCACGCCAATCCTTGTCCCTGTAAATTTGGTCAGCTCAACACAAAAACCTTAGTATTTTTCTTTCCGCCACCCACCCACAAATTCCCCCCTCCCTTTCTTTCCCTAAATAAGTGGTGACTTAACAGAATTATCGTTCTTGCACAACTGATTTAAAGTTCTCAAGGATCGTCTTATTTCTTTAGTAAATTATTTATTCATACAAGGAGATAAATTTAATACTGAGCACAAAGGAGGTCGTGTATTTTCATTCTAATATACTCGTGATCAGTCGCTTTGGGTCACCTTCACAGCTCGGAAGGAAGAAAAGTAATTTTTCAGTTCAGTGCTGGTGCAGACTGTGTATCTATGTTTATGCATGTACGAGTATGTGTGCTTTATATGGGTACAGTATGCTTGAAAATGGAAGTGAAAATACATACTATACATTAGTCTCTCTCTCTCTCTCTCTCTCTCTCTCTCTCTCTCGTGTGTGTGTGTGTGTGTGTGTGTGTGTGTGTGTGTGTGTATTGCAGGAGAGATTTCAATGAAACTTGGTAGGATGATTGGACCAGAGTTACAGATGGGCCCGTTTCAATATGCCGATTTAATTCTTTTTTACAGGAGTGCTTGGCCCCTCTTAAGTATGCCCGACGGTATTACATCACGCGGAATATGCAGCGGGGCGTTACCGTGAAGTCCCATGATTCTGCAGGAGCAAGTGCCTCGCATAAATTGTTGGTTACGGGCAAAGCAAAACGCGGCTCAGAAGCGGCTTCCATTTGGTCAAGTGCTGAGCTGCCTGATGAGGGGTACAATGCACTTGCCTCTATTATTAAAGCAGCTGTATGTATGTATATATGTATGTGTGTGTGTGTGTGTGTGTGTGTGTGTGTGTGTGTGTGTGTGTGCGCGCGTGCGTGCGCGCGTGCGTGCGTGTAGACTTGAGTGCGTGGAGAATGTTGTCAAACTGTGGTGATCCGGACAGGTGGGTAAGTTGGTGGGTGAGTCAGGATGGAGGATGGGTGTTTGGGCGAGTAGAGTCGGTGGGCACGAAGGGTGGGCACGGCAGGTGGACAGGTGGAGTGGGTCAGTGTGGTGCGTTGATAGGGTGGAAAAAGTAGCTGAGGAAAGTGAGCGGGGTGCGTATGCAGGGTGGGAGGACTAACAGGGTGGGATGGGTAAGTGAGCAGAGTGGGGCGGACAGGTGGGTGGGGTGATCCAACGAGTTGGGCACGTGGGTGGGGTGTGGGACTTAGTGGTGGGTGGGCTTTTTGACTGGTGTGAATGTGTGGCTTACCGGAGGACAAAACAAGAGATGGACTTGCTACATTCGGTTAGTTGGTAGGTATATGGGTTTGATGTGCTTGAGGGAGAATAGTTCCACTAAACGATTGGCCTATGGGATAAGTAGGTCCATGGTTGAAATAGATTATTGTAGGAGAACAGTTTCATGAGAGACATGTCGCTGGGAGAGTGTGTGCACGTGGAATCAGGTCTAGTGCTTGAAAAAATTTCATGGACGAAATTAATCAGCGCGATAATTATAGATCCATGTGAGGTTTTGATGTACTCACTGGTGTAAAAATACCCATGGGGAATAATAGGATAATGGAAGGAAATAGGTTTATGGGGAAGTAGGTTCATGGGAAAGTTGGTTCATGGGAAACAGCCATGTGACCAAAAATGGTGGAAAATAGATCAGATAGGGAAAATAGGTCCATGGGGGAAATACGTCTACGGAGAAAAGTCTGAGGAAATTAGGTCTATTGAGAACGAATTGATCTACAGGGTAAAAAAAAAAAAAAAAAAAAAAGTCCATGAGAGAAGGATCATGGGGGAAAATGGTCAATGGGAAAATAGGTCCATAGAGGAAAATGACTCAATGGTATGAAAACAGGCCCATGGAGAAAAATAGGTGGGTGGGATGATGAATCCCAGGAGGTGTAGCAGGAGACGGGAATATGTTGTAGTTCACTATAATTACGTGTGCCAGTCTGTTTATGTCATTGATATTAGCAGACAGTGCATGAACCTGTGCCCGCGGTGGAAGAGCATACGTCAAGCACCCACCTGATTATTAATCACTGTGGTTGGGTTTTGATCCTCAGATTCAGGAAAAGTTGTTGGGGAGGCGAACGTACGAACCACTGACCTTCCATGACTTTTGTTAGATTAGAGATTTTGGCTGAACATGAATGGGAGGGAAAGGAAATGAGAGAGAACAAAACAAGGAGCAATGTGTGTAATTGGATTGTTAAAGGATAAAAATATAGAGAAGGGAAAAATACAGTAAAGGCTGTAGAAAAGCGCAGTGCTTTTCAGTTAATTTGTCTTCAGCCTTTTCCCTTTACTTCACTCACATCTGCTTCATTTTTAAAATCTTATTCACCTCTGCTGCATTCTTGTGCCTATTGTTGATATGTGCTGGAGACATTGCTATTTTTATTGTATGATAAAGTATATTTTTATTTCTGACCATGGTATTTTTACTACAATAATACTGTGGTGACGAACTCGTTAGTAATGTCGTGGTGATGATGGTAGTCGGGTTGGTGAAAGCATTCCCAGATTCACAGCTAGAGACACAGCCAGTGCAAAACCCAGTAGCTGGGAGAGTATCTTTACTGTCAATTTCCAAAGGCATGAATTATAGGACGAGGAAGCTGTAGGAAGCAGAACATGGACGTGTTACTGCTTTTAAAAATCCCAGAACTTCTAACTCGTCACAGGTAACATTAAAGGTATCTAAGAATAACTGCCTTATAGATCTTGCTAAATAACACTTGGCTGTTGCGCAACGCAAACTTAAACTAGGACCCAAACCAAATCATCAGTTACGTGCAAAATCTCCTAAATAATAATTTTAAAAATCCAATAATATTTCGAACTGCAACAAACCATTGGTACTTTTCATTTTGTTTGCCTTCTTCAAAAATATCAAACATGTATTTCCAAATCAGGTTAAACTGTCAAGTACTGCAGGGCCAGTAATATTTAAATGCTGCAGTTATAAAGAAGAATGGCTTAGGTAGTAGCATAAACCTTGCGTGTTCGTCTACATTAGGATTGACATATGTATCCATTGGCCAACAGCACCTCCCAGCCCAATAAAAAGCATCCAGGTCAGACATGTCACTTACATACAGGTAGTCAGAGCATAGGTATCTAAAGGACATGAGTTCCATCCCAGGCTGAGGCAGGAAACAGTTTGGTGATTGAATTTCGCTGAAAAGTCTCTACTGACCTTCCACAAAACCCACCTACATGTCATAAATCACCCCTAACCATCAAACTGGCCCCAAAGGAGAGAGCTTTAACATGCATTCATATGGACAGTGGGTATCAGTGGAGATGTGGTGACATGTGAAGGTATGTGGCATGGAAGAGAATTGCTGGATCTTAGGGAATGGGGTATCAGGTCTGTACCCAGAGTCCGATACACACACACACACACACACACACACACACACACACTTGAAAATATCATAAACAATTTGATTTTTATGTCTGTCTGACGTATTACGTAAAAAAGAAAACAAACTATATGTGATGAAGTAGAACAAATTATCTTTCTTGTTCTTGTTCGCTCTGGGAGCAAGAAGATTTATCGGTGCTGCTCCTCTCTCTCTCTCTCTCTCTCTCTCTCTCTCTCTCTCTCTCTCTCTCGTGGCCGAATCGTGGCTGATCGCAGTAATGAAGCCTCGGGATTTATGAGGTAGCTTAGTGACATGAGCCGTGAGGTGAGTGATGAGAGAGAGCAGAACCGTGAGGAAGGGGGAGGAGAAGGGTATTCGGGAGAAAGAGTGATGAATACATGATCGTGGTTAATCAAACTGGGTAAAACATGATTAATTTGGAAGAGTAACGAGAGTAGAATTGCTCTGGGACCTGCTACGAGGCAATTTTGGATTCTCCATGTCGAATAACCTTAAATGGGACCTCTGTATCTCAATGGGTTTAAGTGGAGAAATTATGCTGATGTTGCTGCTAGATGGCACCACCACAGGTGTCAGCTGACAGCAAATTTGGATTCTCCATGTCGAATAACCTTATATGGGACCACTTTTATGTCTCTAAAGGCTTCCATTTAAATAATCCGCCAGAAGCAGAAACAGAAGAAGAAGAACGCTGGCCACTCATTGACCTGCTGGCTATCGCCACAAGTAACAAGGTGATGCAGTACAAGTACACTTGCAGATACATATGTACCGTATATTATGAGGCAGGTAGCTACATAGCGGAGGATGCAAAATCATCTTGGATATGCAGGCCTCTCATAAGATGAAGATATTTGATTATTTTCACTGTAGTAATAGTTTTTAGTGTAACCCTCAGTATGCAAAAGGATACATGGGTGCTGTTGTCATACCATACTATCGGATTTTTTGGATCCACTTCCCCACATCGGAGCTTGTGGACGCGTTATTAGATATTTCTCATCACGCACAGCTGTCCCAGGTTCGACGGGTCTTTTTCTTGTAAGATTTATAGGCTGCCTAGCTCTTTTATCTTACCAGTCTAATTCGGCGCTGATGAGAAGCCTACACTTAGTGGCGGTGTGTATCGGGTGGAGCAACTGCAACGTCCACCCGGAGTATTAGATTGCACTCTCCTTGGGAATGACCCTGGCCCGATCCTAGTGAGGCTCTGTCTAACACAAGCGAGCTCCGGATCCAGACACTGTATATATACCGTACTATACATGTAGGACGGCCCTGCAAAAGCAGTTGTTTGTCATTGGTCGACGAGTCTGTATAACCAGACATATCGGTGTTAAACAACAAACAGTTTATTTCTGCATATTGCTGTTACTGGCGTTTTGGCAGTGATGCAAAGTGTGTGAATGTTAAATGTTACAAGTATACCAAAAGAGGATAGCAATGTGCATTATGCATAATAAATCACTAAGGAAGAGGTACTCGGAAGCCTGCTTAACCAACGAGACAACGGACCCTTGCCTTTTGTTCCTACCAACAAATCCGTACATCAATATTACATTTTGCCTGTCGTTAGCAGTCCTCAATTACACATCTCCATTTTACACACCCTCTCCTTTATTTCCCTTTCCTCTGACACTCATATTCTCTTTATTCATCAGTTCCATTTTTATTTTGCCCTGCAATTTTTTCTTTTATCTCATATCAATTCCTACCCTCTCAATGTCAACCTAATTATCCATCCAAACTTCCTTCTTCCTTATTTTCTCACCACCCTTCTGCCTATCAGACTTGTGCATTATATTTTTTCGCCTTCATGCTTATTGATTTCCTTCCATTGTTCCCATACCCCTTGGGTCACTTTCAGACTCATCTCACGACCACTGATGTGTACCATCGTACCTTCTCACCACCTTTATCCCCCTATTTTATCACTCTACCATCGTGCAAGTTATCGCCATCCTCACCTTCCCCTGTCATAATTATTACTTTATCATCGCACCAGTTATTACCTCCTTCACCTTCACATGTCATATTACTCTATCATCTTGGCAATTATTACCAACCTCACCTTCCACTTTCATCTCCCACCCTCGCTAATTGCCATACTGTCTTCTCCTCCTCTTTCATTTGGTGTTGAGAGCTTCCTGATTCAATGCATGCAGCTTCCTGCCCCCTTCTTTGAAGTGTTTGAACCCCCCTCTGGCACCACAAACTCACATCCTTTTTATTTATTTATTTTTTTACTATTAATAATTCTTCTTTTCCGCCATTACATACTCCACGGTTTTCAACTCTTACTAGTTAACCCTCTTGCTTGTAGTCTAGACGTTCAGCTCTCATCCTGTGTCAGCCTGTAATCCATTAAATATAGCCGATGCTATATGTCTGATTGTTGAAAAACGAGAGCTTTATGCTATTTGAAAACAATGCAAGTTTGTCGTGTCCTGGATCTTGATGGAGAGGACTTTGCAAATAAGTCTCTACTGCACTAAAAACAATGAATCCTACATAACACATTTTCACGGGGTATACTCGCAATCTCATGGCCTCTCCCCAACCATCGCCACGGTTACATCTCATACCACCCATTTCTTTGTCCCTCGCGCCCATTTCTTTGCCGGATTGATACTTTCTTCCAGGATATTTTGAAACAAAGCTTCACTGCACGAAAATCGCTAACCCTACATGTCACATCCACTATTACAGAGCAGTTTTGCCTGTCCCAGGTTCACCTTCCACCAGTATATAAGCCCATCTCATCCATTCCTTTGCTCACCAAGTACATATCTTCACCCTGCTTCGATGGTTTCATGGCGCAACACGGGTCAGTCGGCTGAGGAAGAGCCCTAGCCATGACTTAGCTGCGTGGAACAAGATTTGCATTTGGTCTACTATCACGTTAACAAATAACTTCACACACTTTCCACGCACCACAGCTCAATAGCTATGCATTCATTTCAGCCACTGCTATTGTGATATGCTGGGGATGTTTCACTTGCGACTGGTGTGGTAGTATTTGGTGTAGTTGAGGCGTAATAATGAAGACTTATTTTATCACACGAAACAGGAATTTCGACATTGTTTCTTCCTAGCAACAGCAAAAACTTCTCGTTTCTGTCTTGATCCATGCAATATAAATACTAGCATTTTTTAAAACCTGACGTTAAGTAGTTAGTAGATTTGTTGCATTACTTTTGTTAACCAAACCCAGTTTGTCATATGAGTGTACGTACGCTGCTATGATAAAAGTTCATTCTAAATTTCATATATCACATATTCATTCTATACGTTGCTAATGAATGAAACTTATCTACAATGAAAGAAGATTATTCACTTACACTAAGCATCATGTTGCGTGCTCTACAAGGTGTTACATAGCCTATGATTTCATCATCCTTTGTGTAATTTTGACGCACAGTGTGCTGCATGTTTGATCACGAGCGTGTTCTGCCTCGGTCCCCCCTTCTACCGTTATGGTGGAGTGGGTCATTCTTTCTGTTGTTCAGAGCAGGATTGTCAACTCTTTGTCCCCATGGCTTCGTTTGCGCGTCCTTCTTGCAAGTTGTGTCAAGCTCTGCCAGCCCCTATATAATGAGCTCAGTCTCTGCATCATTGCCACTTACATCTACTCCTCATTTTGCTCACATCTCCGTCCTCCCCTGTACAGTTATTATTATTGTGAGTGCTCAGGAAGTCTCCAACCATCTAGCCGCTGTGTGTAATTTGAGTATAACTGTTGTTGCATTTTTTCTTGTACTGTGTAGCATAAGGTTAATTCTTAGGCCTAGTAAGGTTTTTTGTAATTTATGTAAGGTTCTTATTGTCAGCCATCATCAATAATATTTTGTATCTGTAATAATATATCTGGCATTCACTGAGTATTATCTGGTATCTCATTTTAACAGGGCTGACTTAGATAAATTTACTCATGCTAATTTCGTGTTAATAGAGGCTATTGCAGTTAACCATATATTTAACCTGTTTTTTGCCATTACAATATCCTTATGAGTCCTGAATGTTTTGTTGTTAGTTTGAGCATTAAACTTTAACTTGTAATTTTACCTAACTCTTTTGTTTTGAACCTGGAACTTTACGGGACAGTAGTGATTTTTAGTATTCTCACGTAAAGTGTACATTATCTTTCTCTGTTCCGTAACATAAATTTGGCGACCTCTTATCAGGATATTCAGGATATTATCATAAGGATATTGCTTGATATTTTGTGACTGTGATTTATTCATGATGTCTACTATTACTACGCTTGATGAAGCCAAAGATTTTTTGTCAAATGTGCAAACAGTGTGTGATGTAGAAAACAGAACAAAGAATGAACTTAAACTTCTTGCTCAACAATTGGGAATTGCAGTTCACTCTCATCATTCTAAAGATCAAATTGCTGGCATGATTAATAAAAGCTTGTTTAATGTAACTCCTCCAAATGAGCAAACGCAGATTGAATTAGCTAAGTTACAGCTAGCCCTGCAGGAGGCTCGTGTTAAGGAGGCTGAATTTCAAGCACGTGCTAAGGAGGTTGAGTCTCAGGCTAAGGAGGCGGAGTCTCAGGCTAAGGAGGCGGAGTCTCAGGCTAAGGAGGCGGAGTCTCAGGCTCGTATTCAGGAGGCTGAATTTCAGGCAAATGCTCGTATTCAAGAGGCACAGGTACAGGCTCAGGCACAAATTGAACTTGCTAGGATTCAGGCAGACCATGAGTATCGCATGAAACAAGGTGGAACTGGATCATCTAGCTCTGATGATTTTGATGTGGCTAAAAATGTTAAACTTGTCCCTTCTTTTAATGAATCTGATTTAACAAAGTATTTTCAGTTGTTTGAGAGGGTAGCTACAGGTTTTAATTGGCCCAAAAAGTATTGGCCAGTACTCCTTCAAACTGTTCTCACCGGTAAAGCTCAAGTAACTTATGCATCTTTGCCTCAGGATCAATCTGATAATTATGATGTAGTTAAGAGCTTGATTCTTAAGGCCTATGAGCTTGTTCCTGAAGCCTATAGAGTAAAATTTAGGACAATTTACAAGCAAGATAAGCAATCCCATGTTGAGTATGCAAAAATCAAAGAAGACCTGTTAGAGCAGTGGTTAAATTCTAAGAATGTGGATTCTGATTTTGGTAAATTTAAGCAGATGATTTTGCTGGAGGACTTCAAAAGGTGTATTTATAAAGATGTAAGCCTATATCTTGATGAGAGAAGAATAGATAATTTGTCTGATGCTGCAGTTTTAGCTGATGAATATGTTCTCACTCACAAAAGATATTCTAGAGAAAAAGGGAAAGCTGAGAGTAAGTACGTTGCCTCTACTCAGAGTACAGGTAACAGGAAAGAGAATAAGGATGATGTTTCTCAGGAAGTAAATACCAGCTTCACCTCTAGATTTCGGAAAAGTAAATGTACTTATTGTAGTAAGCTTGGTCATACTACGGAGAAATGTTTCAGGAGACAGCGTGATGTGAACAAAAAGGAGTCTTTAAATATTCAGTCAATTGGTCTAGTGTCCACCCTTGAGAGTTCCCAGAATTCTTTAACTGAGTTAACTGAACCTGCTTTGAGGGGTAACTTAAATTCTCATGATGGAGCTCCTCTTTTGAGCAGTAACGTGGATGACACTCTCAAGAGTTCATGTGCTAATTTCCTGTCTGATGGTTTTGTCAGTCCTCTGGACAGTAATGACAGGAAATCAGTTAAAATATATCGTGATACAGGTGCTTGCCAATCCCTTATGCTGACCAGTGTTCTAGGCTCTAATGTTAATTCCTCTGATGAAACTGTAATCTTACAAGGTGTAGGGAATATTTACTTCTCCGTCCCTCTGTGCAGAGTGAATTTAGAGTCTGGTTTTGTTAATGGTTCCGTTATGGTTGGGTTGGTTGAGACACTCCCAATGTCAGGTGTAACTTTCTTACTTGGAAATGATATTGGTGGAAGTCAAGTGTGTCCAGCTCCTCAGTTGTCTAGTGAGCCAGTGGCTGCGGCCCAGGATTGTGATGTCTCTGATGTGTTCCCTGCATGTGCTGTCACTAGGGCTAAGTCTAAAGTTACTGGTGATTTAGATGATAATGATGATGATGATGTTATCCTAGCTGACACTTTTCTTGCTAATTTGGACCACTCACCAGATGAGGCAGTACCCCGTAGTGTTGATAATTTGTCTCGTCAAGAGTTGGTTGAGTTGCAGGTTGCTGACCCTGAGTTGGAAGGTCTAGCTAACTCTGCTTGCAGTGAGGAAGAGTCAACTGGTGCTTCTACTTGTTATTATATAAAGTCAGGAGTACTTATGAGGAAGTGGAGACCCCCAACAGCATCAGCCGACTGTGAATGGGAGGTTGTACATCAAGTTGTCATCCCTCGTGTTTGTAGGCAGGATATCATTAGAGTGGCTCATGATTCCAGTTTGGCAGGACACCTTGGAGTGAGGAAGACTGTGGCACGCATTTTGAAACACTTCTACTGGCCAGGTATCTTCAGGGATGTTTCCTGGTATTGTAAGTCTTGTCACACCTGTCAAGTTGTGGGGAAGTGTAATCAGACCGAAAAGGTTGCACCTCTAGTTCCCATTCCTCCTTTTGAGGCGCCTTTCACCCGTGTGTTGGTGGATATTGTGGGCCCTCTTCCTAAGACTTCTTCAGGATTTTCTTATGTGTTGACCATGATTGATATGGCTACTCGTTATCCTGAAGCCATTCCACTTAGAAATATCTCAGCAAAGAACGTGGTTAAGGAAATGCTAGAGTTCTTCACAAAGTTTGGTCTGCCCAAGAAGGTACAGTCAGACCGGGGAAGTAATTTCATGTCAAGTGTTTTCAAGCAGTCTCTGAAAGAGTTGGGCATCACCCAGATCACGTCTTCAGCTTACCATCCCCAGACCCAAGGAGCGTTGGAGAGAGATCATCAAACACTCAAATCGATGCTCAAGAAATACTGTTTGGAACATCAGAAAGACTGAAATAAAGGTCTTCCATTTGTTGTATTTGCCGCAAGATAATCTCCAAATGAATCACTGGGCTTCTCACCCTTTGAACTACTGTTTGGCCATGAAGTAAGAGGACCCCTTAAGCTACTCAAGGAATGCTGGCTGTCGGAGGAAGATGACGTCAACCTGCTGGAGTATGTGATGAAGTTCAAAGAACAGCTGTCCACTGCTTTACAGCTGGCGAGAGAGAATTTAGGAGCTGCTCAGGAGAAGATGAAGACTTGGTATGATAAGAAGTCCAGGTTACGCCACTTTCAGCCAGGAGATCAGGTTTTGATTCTGCTACCAGTTCATGGGCAACCTCTTCAAGCCAAGTTTAGTGGTCCTTATTTCGTGGAGAAGAAACTCATTGATGTCAACTATGTCATCGCCACACCAGATCGTAGAAAGAACAAGCAACTATGTCACATCGACATGCTAAAGTTATATCACAGGCGGGACGAAAATAACCCAGTCTGCACTGTAGCTGTTCCACCCGAGTCTGCAAGTGAAGCTCTCCCATGCAGTATGAGCCTGAGTGATAGTTTGAGGAAGAATCCTGATATTATGAATGATCTCCAGACTAAGCTTTCTCATCTACCTCCCGAGGAAAGGCAGGAGTTTTCGGCATTACTGCAGGAGTACCCGCAAGTGTTGCGTGCCACTCCAGGAAGAACCACTGTGTTGATGCATGATGTCGATGTTGGAGACGCAAAGCCAATTAAACTGCCTCCTTACCGTGTGAACCCAGTGAAAGTTCCTCTCATCGAGAATGAGCTTGGCTACCTGTTGTACCACAAGATGATTGAGCCCTGTCAGAGCGAGTGGAGTTCTCCTGTCACTCTAGTCCCTAAGCCAGGTGGGTCACAGCGGCTTTGCATCGACTACAGACGTGTTAATCAGATAACCAAAACAGACACTTACCCTCTCCCTCGTGTGGAAGATTGCATAGACAAGATCGGAAAGGCTAGGTATATAAGTATGTTTGATTTGTTAAAGGGATACTGGCAAGTACCTATGACTGAACATGCTAGGGAGATCTCATGTTTTGTAACACTAGGAAAGACTTTTGCATGTTCTGTAATGCCATATGGTATGAAGAATGCACCAGCCACATTTCAGAAGCTCATGAATGTTGTAACAGAGGGTTTGGCAGGGTATGTTGTTTATATTGATGATGTATTAATCTTCAGTGACAAGTGGAAAGATCACCTATGCCATGTCAGTAAATTTCTTGAGCTTTTGGTTCATGCTAATCTTGTAGCTAATTTATCAAAGTGTGAGTTTGGTCAAGCTAAAGTTCAGTACCTTGGGTATGTAATTGGTGATGGACATGTTGCACCACCAGGAGCTAAGGTTCAGGTTATAAGTGATCTTCCCAGACCTAAAAGTAGGAAAGAGCTACAAAGATTTTTGGGAATGGTAGGTTATTACAGGAGATTTGTTCTTAACTTTTCTATTCTTGTATCACCACTTACAGACCTACTGAAAAAGGGAGTTAAATTTGTCTGGACCGATAACTGTGAATCCTCTTTCAACAAACTTAAAGCTATCCTATTAAGTCAGCCAGTGCTCGCTACTCCAAATTTTGCTAAGCCTTTTAAGATGGCTGTTGATGCAAGTGATACAGAAGCTGGGGTTGTTTTGCTGCAAGAGGATGATCAGGGTATTGAACACCCTGTATCTTATTACAGTAAGAAGTTCACTCCACCTCAAAAGAACTACTCAACTATTGAGAAAGAGCTTTTGGCCTTGATTTTGGGTTTACAGCATTTTTCATTTTATTTGTGTTCTGGTTTTGACCCCATAGTCATTGATACCGATCGTAACCCACTGAAATTCCTTAGTAAGTTTAAAGATAAAATCAGAGATTGACAAGATGGAGTCTACTTCTTCAGGAGTATTCATTAGACATACAACATGTCAAGGGGAAAGAAAATGTTATTGCAGATTGCTTATCTAGACTTTAGACAGATTGTTTTAGAGTAATAAGAAATTTCCTTTGTAAATTTCTTTTTCTTTGTGGGGAGGTGTTACATAGCCTATGATTTCATCATCCTTTGTGTAATTTTGACGCACAGTGTGCTGCATGTTTGATCACGAGCGTGTTCTGCCTCGGTCCCCCCTTCTACCGTTATGGTGGAGTGAGTCGTTCTTTCTGTTGTTCAGAGCAGGATTGTCAACTCTTTGTCCCCATGGCTTCGTTTGCGCGTCCTTCTTGCAAGTTGTGTCAAGCTCTGCCGGCCCCTATATAATGAGCTCAGTCTCTGCATCATTGCCACTTAGATCTACTCCTCATTTTGCTCACATCTCTGTCCTCCCCTGTACAGTTATTATTATTGTGAGTGCTCAGGAAGTCTCCAACCATCTAGCAGCTGTGTGTAATTTGAGTATAACTGTTGTTGCATTTTTTCTTGTACTGTGTAGCATAAGGTTAATTCTTAGGCCTAGTAAGGTTTTTTGTAATTTATGTAAGGTTCTTATTGTCAGCCATCATCAATAATATTTTGAATCTGTAATAATATATCTGGCATTCACTGAGTATTATCTGGTATCTCATTTTAACAGGGCTGACTTAGATAAATATACTCATGCTAATTTCGTGTTAATAGAGGCTATTGCAGTTAACCATATATTTAACCTGTTTTTTGCCATTACATTATCCTTATGAGTCCTGAATGTTTTGTTGTTAGTTTGAGCATTAAACTTTAACTTGTAATTTTACCTAACCCTTTTGTTTTGAACCTGGAACTTTACGGGACAGTAGTGATTTTTAGTATTCTCACTTAAAGTGTACATTATCTTTCTCTGTTCCGTAACAAAGGTTTTAATGTTATTTTAATTTTTAATGTATGAGCGAGTCTGGGTAATGCATCATATCCTTCCGCATCAACCAATAAAGCCATTCCTGGCAGACAGCCGAGTCTGAATACGCCTGATTTTCATTGATTCTGTCAGAATACTTAACCAAGCCTGATCACATTGCAGGTGGGATGCCCTGAGGAAAAAAATAATATCCTATGCATACTTTATAAGTTTCCGACAAGGGCCAGGCGTGAGACACGCAGAATAATACCGACGTTGCAGGTTGATGGTATAAGAATTTTATGACTTGGTCACGAAAAATGAGCATGGTTAAGGAAATTTTGGAAAGCTAGTCACTATTTGTACATGTAACGCGGCACTCTCGGTCGCTGTCGTCCGAAGAGTAGCAGAGTGGAAGCCAGAAACTGAATGTGGCGAGATGCAGGAGGCGAGGAGGAGGGTGTTGTCGGAGAAAATCTCTTCATTACCATCCTAGTCTCCGGATGTTCCAGACATAATTATGGTGCTTTCATCCACAACACGGGAGATGCAGTAGCTGGTGTGTGGCATTGCAAGGTATCCCTTGTATGTTCCCTCACACGCTTATTCTTTCACCAAGTCAAACTTCGTCCATCCTTGATCATTCCTTTGCACTATTTGTTTTTATTGTTTTCACTTCCTACTTTTTATAGTCAGTGATTTTTGCTGACATTTTTTTCTTCCGTACATGAGTCTGCATCTGTCCTTGTCGTATCTGGATTTATCTCTACAGCTTCAGTATCCTTTCTTCCTCCTCCCTCTACCGAGCAGTCCCTGCGTGATTATCAAAGAGAAGTGGCACTGACTGTTGCAGAACTTTCTCTACCATCTAATATGCATCAACCATTGCTTGATACCATATGTTTCTAAACACTAATTCTTCATTTTAAAAAATAGAAAGACTGATAGATTAACGTCGAATGATTGGTGAACTAAGACTTACGAGTACTGCACTGGTGAAACATCATCATCTGCCATCATTCTGTGTGTGGTTTTTCGTTGTATTGTGATGATTAATATTTCAGGGTTCCAGTATCCTGGACTCGTGGATAACTTTTTCGCCAGTCAACTCCATCTCACGTCAGTAGTGTTCGTGTGAATATCGGTGTGGTAAACCAGGGTGTAAACCCTACGTAACTTCCGTGTGTTTTTTTATGACGTTTGAGTACCCAAACAATTTATTTCTTTGTTATTTATTATCACAGTTCCTTTCCTAACCAGATCCCTTTTTTTCTGAGTGACAAGGGTTGCGTAGAGAACCCCCACCCCCACTTTACCCACATGTAAAGTGCGCTTTGTGAGAGCGTGACTAGCGAGCGAGAGTTTGTACATACGCCTATCATTATAATTTCATCTTTGTGCAAACTTTCAACATTTCTGGTGAGGTAGTTGAACAATAACAGTACAAAAACTGAGCCAAAATATCTACTTTCTCACGTTTTCTCTCTGGATGTGCATATAGCAAAGCGCCGCAGCATTTATCACACGCGCAATGATCATTTCTCTGCTCCCGACTTGCCGTGTCAACGAACTGCGTCGATAAACGCTTGGCTATCGACCTAATGACAAAACCCAGAAATGGGGCGATTACTCTTGGTGATTTCACCCCTTAAACGTAGGAAAAACGTTCATGTAAAATTGTTTGTGTAAAATCTGTTATCTGAATGTTAGAAATCTTGCAAGAAACCAGTGTTACAACAGGAAATCTTTTAATTCGATTTCATAGTGGAGCATGTCAATTGAAGCCCCCTGTACATTCCCTTGGAAAGCTTGGATTCCAAGGGGTTTCTTTGGTCTAATGAGTACAGTAAATATATAGCTAAAAACAAAATTAATTGAATGTGTCTACTGCCTGCTGTAAGAATCTCTTCTTTATCTCACTTAGTAGAAAAGTTATTATCCTTTGAAAACCATCGTTCTCGGGCCGGGTCGTGTCGGGCCACATACTTCCCGGGTAAACGTAAACATCGCCTCGCTCGCTCGTTATCATCCCAGCACATCAGTGTCTTGTAAACAAAGACATTGCTATAGACGCTGGATATCATGGCATGAAAGATACAGTACTGAAAATTGTTAACTAATACTCAAGGGAATATTCGTTGTAGTTTTCATTGACGTGTAGTACAGTATGTCTGTATATTTATGGTAGCCACAGAAAATGAAGTGCTGACGCGTGACTGGCACTCAGAAGAGCATCACAAATCAGTCAAACTCCTTAAGTGAAAATATTGCGTTAGTCCGTGTCACAGCATAATATGTTCAGTTACAAAGAGAGAGAGAGAGAGAGAGAGAGAGCAAGAGTAGCCAACCAGATGCAAAGGTCGGTATTCTCGTGGGATAAGGAGGCTCCCCAGCACCTCTTCCTAAGCGATCTAATTTTAGATATGGTTGGTTATTATCCTTTTGTACGTTACTTATATAGAGTATGGCGATGATAGAAGGATTTATATAAGGCAGAATAGAACAAGAGTGTGTAATAGGCAGAATAAATCGCATAGGGTAATGTGCTAGAGACCTTCCTTAACCGACAACAATACAGGTCTCAAACTCCTAAGATTCACTCTAAGCCGAATTTTATTATTTGGCGTTAGCTGGAAATGAAGTCGGCAGTTGTCTCGACCATGTAAGGGTTAATAGAATTTCAATTACTGGTATATACACAGCCTGTCTATACTGCATCTCTCTCTCTCTCTCTCTCTCTCTCTCTCTCTCTCTCTCTCATATATATATATATATATATATATATATATATATATATATATATATATATATATATCTGCCAGTCTCCGCAGCCTCTTCTTATCTAAGATTCAGTCCCTTTATATTCCAATCCAAGACTCTATAACTGTTTTACTTCCCATCACTTTTGCCAACCCCTAAAATCTTTAAGCTTAATTTTCCCTGAAACTCTAAACAGGGAAAAAATAAAAATATATAAATCAATAAGCAGTGGAAGGATGAATATACTGATACACTGCACAGTAACTCAGAACAGTGTCAAATGAAATATGTATTGAAATGAGAAAGATTAGATCCACTGCATCACTCCTTCAGCATCGTTGTGTCGGCCTCTCACGGGGTGGCAGTAATCGGCAAATTCTTCCTTCATACCCTCGGCCTGTAAGTGTGCAAGTACTTTTTACTATTGTGCAGGACGACTCCGGAGTCCGGTGTGTGTGTGTGTGTGTGTGTGTGTGTGTGTGTTTAGACACCGTAACTTTTTTTTTAAGCAAAGAAGAAGGAACCAAAGGCCAGAGGCCTGCAAATTGCTCCCTCCAGGAAAAAACAAAACAAGATAGGAGCCAAATTCAAGATCCATTCATTTCGAGATGCCTGGACACACTGCGTTTGAAAGACGGGAGATTGTAGGCAGTAGGATAACCAAACAGAGGGAGACATTTCCAGAGTTGACCTGTTGCATACACGAAGGACTAGGAGTTGCGGTTAACTCTTGCATTAAAGAGCTGGACAGAAAAGGTATCTAGATAATGTAGGTAGATAAATATCTAAATACCTAGGATTAGGTTGGAGGGTATAACAGTAGGCTGGTAGTCAGAGAGAGAGAGAGAGAGAGAGAGAGAGAGAGAGAGAGAGAGAGAGAGAGAGAGCACTTTGTAAGTGGCAGGTCAAAGGGGTAGGGGTTCTGATCCTGTGCTCGTTCCTGGTTTATAGTTGGGAATATCTAGTCTTATGCTTTTATTCAGCAGTGTATTGTCTGAGTAGATTGTATTATCACTACAGACCGTAGGACTGACCCGTATTTACATAGTTGGTAGTCCAGGGAACCCAGTATCATGTTATGTGGTACGCATAAAACTAACAAGTAAACGCCTAGTAGTCTAATGTGTTAAGGTACCCCTATCGGATGCGACCCATACTGGATAAGTCCGACTGATGTTTGGAGTGATTTCCTTTTCTATTTTTACGCAAAGACGAAAGAACCAAATATGGGATTCCTGTCAGCTGTTCTTTCCAGGAAATATAAAGGAAAGAGAGCCCAATTTAGATATTCTAATAAGAATGTTAGAAGCAAGTATGTAGTCACTGTTGCCCTAATATGTGATGTGAGAAGCCTAACCCCACGTCCCTACACTCGTGATTGGATTAGGTGATGGTTGGATGGATAGATGAAGAAATGTGTTTTCCTGTTGTGGTGCGCGTTCCCGTCATCAGCCAAAGTTGCATAGAATCGCTTAAAACTCGGTGGTACAAAAGGTGGTGCTTGGGTGATCCAATAGTACTGCAATGAATACTTTTAGCCAAGTAAAATTTACGAGATAATGGTGCATACTTCCGGATTAATGTTTTCTAAATATCATTATAGAAACATACATTTATATAACCAAAAAATCAGTGACAAAGAAATACTACCTAATAACAAGAAGGAACACTCAGGGAGTGCAACACCTGTCCAAAGAAATCAATGACAAAGAAATAATACCTATTAACAAGAAGGAACACTGAGAGTGCAACACCTGTCCAAAGAAATACTACCTAAGAACAAGAAGGAACACTCGTAGAGTGCAACACCTGTCCAAATAAATCAATGACAAAGAAATACTGCCAAGTAACAAGAAGAAACACTCAGAGAGTGCAACACCCGTCCAAAGAAATCACTGACAAAGAAATAATACCTAATAACAAGAAGGAACACTCGTAGCGTGCAACACCCGTCCAAAGAAATCAGTGACAAAGAAATACTACCTAATAATGAGGAACAGTTAGAGGGTGCAATACCTGTCCAAAGAAATGAGTGACAAAGAAATATTACCTAATAAGATATAACATTCAGAGAGTGCAACACCTGCGGCCTACAGTTCGTTTAAGGACTGAATTTGAACATCTGACTTTGTCCTATGACCAGGATCTTCAGGGGATTGTTCTCAAATTCGATTTGCTTCATTCTTGCCTGACTTTCAAACTGTTTACCAAATTTGGTCCAGTTTGAATCAGTATTCCCTGAGTTGACTTTGTGATTTTGACATTTTACGTACTATTCTCAAAATTAAAACTCATTTTTGCCTGCGCTTGAATCCTTCATCAAGTAAGATTCAAGTTGAATCATATATATATATATATATATATATATATATATATATATATATATATATATATATATATATATATATATATATATATATATATATATATATTCTCGCAGGTGCTTAGTTTTTCGCATTTCTTCACCCACCTTTAAGGCGAAAACTCACATTTATTCTTTTCAGTCAAATGAGGGAAAATATTTACATGTAAACTATAACAGGCGAACCTCTTCACAATCGTTCAACGTTTTTGATAAGTTACTAATGATCTATCTATCTATCTATAGCCCGACGCCCTAATCCCGCAAAGGGTGGCCGCAGACAAAACGCCTCCAAGTCGCTCTGTCACCCACCATTTGACTACCCTCCCCCCAACTCACCCCGCCTCCCTCTTATACCTCTCAACTCCATCCCTCCACCTCATCCTCGGTCTACCCCTCCCTCTCCCTCCCTCCGCCTCACCTACATAAACCCTGTTAGTCAGTCTTGCATTCTCCATTCTCTCCACATGCCCAAACCACCTCAGTGTATTTCTCCTAATCTTCTCAACCACATCCACATCCACCCCACAACGTTCCTTCACTTCTTCATTCGTCAACCTGTCCCTCCATGGCACTTCACATGCTCCTCTCAAGTAACTCATTTCCACTGCTCTCACTCTTGACTTGTTCCTCTCTTGCAAGGTCCACGCCTCGCTTCCATACGTCATGGTAGGGATCACAATACTATCATGCAGTGACTTCTTAACTTCCATACTCACCTCCCTATTTCTCATCACTGCTTTCAGTGAACCAACAACCTTCATTCCCTGCTGTACCCTTTCACTCACTTCATCCCCCAAAGTTCCATCCTTACTCATCACACTACCCATGTACTTGAATGCGCTCACATGCTCCATATCCTTACCATCCAACCTCACTGTACATTCTTTGACATCATTCCTCTCAAACACCATAACTTTACTTTTGTTTACATTAACTTTCAGATTGCTCCTCCTACACAATGTCCCAAATTCATTCACCAAACCTTGCAACTCCCATTCATCTTCACTCTACAGTACTGTATCATCAGCAAACAGCAACACCGGAATCTTCCAAATCTCAGCCTCATTCATTAGAACCACCCCCACATCCACTGCCTTACCTTGCACCTCCTTTACAATCCCATCCATGTATATATTAAACAGCCATGGAGACATCACACAACCCTGTTTCAGTCCCACATTGAGATCAAAGAACTCACTCAGCTCACCATCCACTCGCACCGTAGCCCTAGCTCCTACGTACATACTCTTCACAGCATTCAACAATATCCCCTCCACCCCATATATTCTTAATACCTTCCACATACCTTGCCTATCTATTCTGTCATAAGCTTTCTCCAAGTCCATGAAGGCAGCATACACTTTCTTTCCCTTCTCTAGATACTTCTCCACTAAACTAATGATGACTGCTGAAAATAAAAGCCTATTTAACATGTAAACGACTGATATGAAAACTCAGCTGGATAGTAACATCAAGTCGCAGTTTATGTTTGTGCATACAGTAACACAACCGGTGCCAGTATATTGTTTACGTGTGTTTTGCATAAATATTTTTAAAAGAAAGCAGGATCAGCCAAAATTTCAACATTTCTTCCCAAAGGTTGATATCTAGGTCGCTGTTAAGTTTTTATATCCTCATCGTTTCCTCCTGGGATCTGCGAACTTGTGAAGCTATCAGGTGCGGCCCCTAAACTTTGGAAGGAGACAGCGGATATGATGAAACTTTTACCTGCCATCAAAACAAGAATGTAAGTTGGAATTCTTGCGGAAAATCCCACGATTCCTGTTCCATTGAGAAGAAAAACAGCCTCATTTTTCCTATTGTATTTTCTGATTTACTCGATGGATTTAGAATTTATATTTTACAAGGATTTGGTGTTAGTAGAGGCACTGGTATATATTGCTGAAAGGATGCTGTGTTTTGCAGTATGGTAGCTCTCTCTCTCTCTCTCTCTCTCTCTCTCTCTCTCTCTCTCTCTCTCTCTCTCTCCTTCTCTTTCTCTCTCAGTATATATATGTTTTTCCGGTCACGTGCCATAACCAGATTTTTTTTTTTACAAGGCGTCCCAGGAAAAATATGCAAAACTTTAGAGGTGTTGTTTGGGCAAATTTTTTGTATCGGTAAGTAATGCTGTACCACAATGTCTTAAATTCTGTGTATCAATAGTCAGACAGGCAGATAGATACACAGATAGACAGACATACAGATAGATAGATAGATATAGTCTGATACGGATAGATAAATAAGGAGACAGACATCAAGGTTTGGTAAGCTGATGGTCTGATAAACTAAATGTTACTTGGTTATCAACATCTCGAAGTCTTGTCTTCTCTAGTATTTTTATTACAGTTAACGCCGGACGATTTTATTCATATGGAAGCTCATATTAGAACCTGAGAGTGTTAATACTGTCACCATTAAGCCTTTCATGGTCCGGGTAACTGTAGTACCCTGTTTCAACTAGCGTCAGACGATTTTATTTGGCTAAGGAGGGGTCGTAGATGGCTGAGAGTGTTAACAGACGATTCAACACAGTACTTATTATGACAATAAGACTGAGAGAATACGTATAACCTTACCATACTGGGATACTCACGCAGAAAGTATACTGAAAACGTGCCCGTATGTATGACGATAAGTATATCTGGTTTAACACAGAAATTATTGCTTTTAAGATTTCTCATAGTAATGCTAATATGCAGAAGGAGGCTTACGATTAATATGTGTCGACTTCACAATGGGTATTAAGTCAATCAAAAAATTCTTGCTTAGTCCCAATATTCTCCTAGACTATGACCTCCTACAGTTGATGTTACGCCCAGGTCACCAATCGCAGGTGCTGGGTGAAGAACGATAAGAGGTAAATAAACTATGTCCAAGCGTCTGACCGACCCCCAAAACTACTTCTGATTCTACCACTTGCAAGATGGGTGTGCTAACCACTGCACCACCGACTCCCCAAAGATGTATGAGATGAAGGCGTGTTTCTTTCAGTTATTGCCGTCTACAGTCGGCATTACTCGGCTTTGTATGGACTTTTCGAACTAGAAGGGATAGATTTAGATTTTATTCACCCAAATATTTTTACAGCATCTTCTTGAGTTGCATAATATGATCTGTAAGTAGCAAGAATAAACCAAACATTACGTCAACGGAATGAAGGGGTTAAGGGAGAACGGGGGACATCACTGGATGGAACCATGGCATTACAAACCTGAATCCTGTGGCTCCACACATTTTAGTGGTGCCTGAAACACTAGCGAGGGTGGCGTAGTAGCCTTTGAATCCTACAGCAGATCTTCCCTGGATCTGTACTTGTTATAGTTTCTTTTCTGTTTTGCATTTTTCCTGCCATTCGGCATTTCCTTCTATCCTTTTCCATTATCCTTTTGGTCTTTTTTTCTGTTTCACACCGCTTTCCATCTTCAATTCTCCGTCTTTTGTCACCAAATCTTCATTTATCGTTATATATTCCTCTTTATTTTTCACCTTCCCTCCTCATGTTCTGTTCCATAGTTCTAAAGTATTCTTAAATCGACGGACGACAAAGATGAAATCATACCTATCTCATCGACTTCAGAAGTTCTTTCTAGCATTGCTGTCATCTTAATTTGGTCCCGATTTATGTCCTTTAGCGCCTAAGTCAAATGAAATATTAAGATGTTGCTACATCTCCGTGGCCCACTTGAAGATGCTCCTGGCAAAAGCAATCCCCACTGACCGGGCTAATGTATGGCCAACTCCCTCTACAGGAGGGAGATATCTTTAAACAACAACAACAAAAACAACATCTCCGTATCATATAGATTACATTTCTTAGTGACTAATGTAACTTGTTGATGTTATATAATTAAAACAGAGCTTTAAAGTTGGAAAGATCTCAGTATCAGGTGAGGTATTAATAAGAGTTTAATGATAATATCTGCCTCAGAGTGTGACCGTGAACCTAATCTTGGGGGTGAGAAGAGGAAGATTTGCTTACATGTGAATGAATAAGGCGTAACAGAAAGAGGAACAGATTGGTTGGTGATTTTTTTTTTTTTTTTAAAGAAATAATGTTTAAAGGACATTAAAAAAATATATCCCCCGTTATCCGTGAACTTCTATAAAATCAGTATCCATATCTGTCGATGTAAAATATGCATGGTAGACCATACAGACATAAAGATGTTTTGTAGCTTTAATACTTTCAATCCAACGACCTATATATATATATATATATATATATATATATATATATATATATATATATATATATATATATATATATATATATATTGAAACATGGACAGATTTGTAGTAGTGAAGGAGTTAAGGAAAGTTATTGTAATCTCCGTCATTTCGAAAACTCTTCAAAGCAAAATAATTTGTATGATATTAACATATAAACTTCCTAAGTGGGCAGACCTGTTAACTTTAACAAGCACATAGTTAATTAATAGCACATTGTTTAATTAATAGCACACAGTTAATTAATAAGCACATAGTTAAATCACTAATTAAGTTGGATTCAAGAATCCAACAACTTAATTAGTGATAGACAATATGATTTTCGCCACGAAAGATCCACCATTGACATACTCAATCTCCTGACTCATACCATCCATCAATCAATTGACCAACATGGAGAAACTCATGCAGTAGCCCTGGATATTTCTATAGCTTTCGACAGAGTGTGGCGCCTTTCCCTGCCATCCAAACTCCCCAGCTATGGACTAACATTTTTTGTTCCTCTGCTTTCCTCGTATCTCAGTGACAGAAAAATAAGAGTAAAAGTTTATGATGTATATTCCAGTTTCCATTCAATTAATGCCGGTGTGGGAAATGCTTTCCCCCAGAGCGGTTGAGCGCTCTACATTTTGTACGAGTTATCCCTAGTTAAAGGCAGAGGAAAACTAGAGACCGTTGTTAATAGTTCAAGGGGTTTTTATAACCCAGAAAGTATGTTCTCTTTAATAATTCTTGTGATTGATAAATTAAATGCTACTGCGTTTAACCCTCGTGGACAACTATATATTGTAAATACATGTAATTATATGGAATTTTCCACTGACCTAAACTGCGTCTACGCATTAGACGACGTGGCGAGGATGGAAATATTCTCGTGTAAAAGCAGATGTGGAATTAAGATATTTACACAGTTAGAGGGCATATATGGTTAAACGTTAGTTTAATTAAAACTAAGATTAATTTGTTAGATTCGCCCTGTACATATCATGATGTAATCTAACTGTATTTAGTACTGTAATTAATTAGCAGTTGGCAACCCACAATTCTATGAGGAGCAGCCTGGGGCTTGCTGCGTTCACACACTCTCCTCCCAGACCTTGTGGAGTTAACACTCTGCTCGTAGTCATAGTTAAGCTAGCACTGTTATACATAAGCACCTAAAGGACGCTTGATTGCTGAAGCAGCTTCAGTTAAGCAGCCCCATCGTCATCGGTTATCGAACACTCCCTCTTCACTAGCTAAGTAACCTTTACGAATTGGCCAATGCAAGGGGGGATTAGCTAAGAAATAGAAGAGAAATAGTTATTGTAGGTGAGTTAAGGTTAAGTTAACGATTCACCTAACCCTATGAGACTTGTTTGAATTGCTTAAGGACAACTTTAGGGAATAGTAACGACCTATGAGTTGTTTATTAGGAAATATAAAAAATTTCTTACATAGCGGTGCCCCGACAGGGATACCGACTTGTATACATTAAATATTTTTTACAGTTTGGTCCCCAGAAAGAGGGCCCCGATTTGTTTACCAGAACTACTAAACATTTTTCACATTTTTGGTGCCCCGACCGAGTGAGGAGAGCCGATGTGTGCAGAGGCACTGAATGTGTTTAAAGTTGCTTTTGTTGGGCACAGTTTACTACCACGTTCGGTTGAAGTGGAAGACGTGGACATACGTGTTTATCGAGCTCCGGGAGGAAAGGAAAGCTCTTTCTCTGAAGATGAAAGGCTGAATGCCGTTTCAGATTGGAAGCATGACCGTACTGTCCTATTCCTTGGAGAAAATGATATGCATGAATAAGTGGAGGTCAGTGATGTGGTGGAGAATATTTTAGCAGTGGTGGGAGCCATAGAGGGCTCTTATAAATCCTCAGTAGCCATAACTCTCCTCGAGCCAAGGAACCTGCCAAATGGCTCTCCAGTTTGTTATGGAACATATAAATTAATTAGCTGTGAACAGGAAGTTGCAACGGATCAGGAAGGGGAGGGATTTCATACATTTTAATGCCAAGCCCTTCGAAGCAATGTTCAAAGCTGATAGTATACATTGGAACCTTCATGGTAGGGAAGCGGTTCTGCAGAAATTTATAAATTATCTAGAACATAAGAAAGGAGAGTTCTATGCTGTACAAGCTATGGGTGGGCCTATGGAGTATTGAAGTAATTAATTCTGAGCTCGGGGAGTATGGGTGTTTTGGCAATTGAGTGTGGGGATGAAATAGAACCCTAGAGGTTTAATAACCCTGGGGGATAGGTTGAAATTATAGACCTAATCCCTACACTCTTCAAAATTAGATAAATAATTAGCGAGCTGTAATGAATATTTCGAAATTGAGAGGGAGGATAAATGCAACCTTAGAGGTTTAAAGAGTCCAGGAGGTAACCTTATTATGGGTCAGTTGCCTTTTCCAAAACAAGTTAAAGGAGAGGCCAAACTAGTAGACTCAGTCTTTGTTACCCCTACACAGTCATTGATGGTAGCTAGAATTGGTGCAGAATTAGAACCTACTCAGATAAATGACTTGTTGGATGAAAATATTGAACCTGTACACAAATTGTGGGACCTAGACAGTGTAGGTATACACTCTGAGGAACCAACCCCTGAAGATAAAATAACCTTGGACTTGTATAATCAGTCTGTGGAATTTGAGGATAGACAGTACTGGGTAGGATTACCATGGGAATTAAACCATTCGGAGTTACCAATAAATTACCAAGCTGCTAAAGCTCAGTTAAATTCTCTTCTAAAAAGGTTGAGAGATAAACCAGAACATCTAACCCTATATGATAATATTATAAAGGATCAATTGAAGAATAAATTTGTAGAAGAGGTAGAATACCCTGTTAACCACAAAGAAGGACACTACTTACCACATCATGCTGTAAGCAAGGATTCAGTAACTACTCCCATAAGGATAGTATTCAACTGTAGTAGTAAAGCGTCCAAGGGATCAGCTAGCTTGAACGATTGCCTATACTCCGGACCTACACTAACAGAGGCGTTAGGGAATGCGTTACTAAGATTTAGAGAAAAACTTTACGCTTGCACAGCAGACATTAGTAAGGCTTTTCTCAGAATAAGACTGAGAGAGGAGGACAGGAAATTTACAAAATTCCTCTGGCCTCAAGATCCTCAAAGTGAGGATAGTCCATTGAAAACTCATTGTTTCCGATCAGTGCTCTTTGGCTCTTGTGCTAGTCCTTTCCTATTTTGCAACACTTTAAAGGATCATTTTGAAAATGCCAAATGCCCAGAAACAGGGCAGGCTTTTTATATGGATAATTTGCAAGGTGTTGCTGATACAGAGTCGGAAGCTTTGAAGGCTTATGAAGTAGCCAAGTCCGAATATGGGAAGGCAAATTTGCCGTTACAGAGCTGGAATACAAATTCACCGCTTTTGAGGAATAAAATACAAGAGGACTATCCAGATTCTGACATTCCCAGAATTCAAAATGTGTTAGGTCTTAGCTGGGATACAACAGCTGATGTAATAAGTTTGAAACCAATTAAGTTCTCTGATGTCACTCTCACCAAGAGGTCCTTGTTAAGTCAGGTTTCCAAGCTATTTGACCCATTAGGGTTGGTCACTCCTATGGTTATTAGGGGCAAATGTTTAGTACAGGAGGCTTGGCGAGAAAAGTTAGACTGGGACACTGAATTAGGTGAAACATATGTGGAACAATGGGAACAGATTAGAAAGGAGTTTGAAACCACATCAAGCATATGTATTCTATCTATCTATCTATATACCTAGGCTGCTTCCCCCAAGGAAAGGGAGGTAGCCGAGACAGGACGACACACTCCCCAGTTACTCATCCATTCAAACACATTCATTCCCATCTTAGCCCCAAGTGGAGAACGGACAGATCCTCACCGCATCACACCGCACAAGGGTCAACTGCGCAATGCAATCAGTGACATCTGCAGCAGGGCCCGACAGCAGAGCTGGTTTACCCCTGCCACATCATAACAGACCCATCCCCTTACCCGCACCTGACCTGACTAGCTGATCAGACCAAATGCAGGCGAATATCCCCTCAGGGCTGCGTCATCACTTATTCATTCACAATTTCTCTCCATTTATTTCTGTCACGCACAGCCACGCTTCCTTGCTCAACAGACATCCCTCTCGCATCCAGTGCTCTCTTCACACTGTCCATCCATCCTATTCGTGGTCTTCCTCTCAGCTTTACACCTCTCACATCAGATCTGGTTATCTTTTTCATCAATCGCTCATTATCCATTCTCTCCATATGCCCAAACCATCGCAACACCCTCTGCTCAACTCTACCAGCCATCTCCCGAACAACTCCAGTTCTCTTTCGCACTTCATCATTTCGCACTCGATCCATACGCGTCACTCCACACATACTCCTCAGACACCTCATATCTATTACATTCAAACTTTTCCTCTCTGCTACATCCATATTCCATGTTTCTGCCCCATATTATGCAGTCGGTATCACAACACCCTCATACAACCTTATCTTTACATCCATTCTAAGCGAGCAACATCTAAACACTTTTTTCATTCCTCCCAGCACCTTTCCTACTTCATTTATTCCAAACTTCACTTCTGCATCTATTCTTCCATCCACAGCAACATGTGACCCTAGATATTTAAAACACTCTACCTCCTCAAGCAACTCGCCATTCAAAGCTATATTCATCCCCCTACCATCTACCAACCTCGTACACTTCATCACTTTACACTTATTCTCATTTACTTTCAATTTCCTCCTTTCACACAAACTTCCAAACTCCTCTACCAACTGTCTCAATCTCTCCTCTGAATCAGCCACCAGTGCAGTATCATCTGCAAACAGCAGCTGCTTCAGATTCCACTCTCCACCATCAACATTCACCAGACTCAGACCTCCACCTAAAACTCTTGCATTCACCTCCCTTACAACACCATGCATGTAAATATTAAACAACCAAGGCGACATCACACATCCCTGTCGCAGCCCCACTCTCACAGGAAACCAGTCACTCACAGCATTTCCCACTCATACACACGCTCTACTATTTACATTAAAACTTTTCACCCCTTTTAGTAACCTACCATCAAGTCCATACAATCTTAAAACAGTCCACAAAGCCTCCCTATCAATTCTATCATACGCTTTCTCTAAATCCATGAATGCCCAAAACACATTCTTGCCTTTCACTAAATACTTTGCACACACTTGTCTCACAGCAAACACCTGATCCACGCATCCCCTCCCTCTCCTAAAGCCACACTGCTCTTCACCAATCACTCCCTCTGTACCCTCTCTAACTCTCATAATTAACACTCTACCATAAATCTTACCTACAATACTCAACAGACTTATACCCCTAAAGCTAGTACATTCATACTTATCACCCTTGCCTTTATACAACGGGACCA
This sequence comes from Coenobita brevimanus, assembly GCF_032717465.1. Taxonomy (NCBI): domain Eukaryota; kingdom Metazoa; phylum Arthropoda; class Malacostraca; order Decapoda; family Coenobitidae; genus Coenobita; species Coenobita brevimanus. The sequence continues at coordinate 9,005,312 of NC_136994.1, forward strand.
CACAAGCACTTGCCCAGTCAATTGGCACCATACCTTTCACAAAGCATACATTCAACAATCTTACAAACCAGTCAACAATGGTCACTCCACCACCTTTCAGGCATTCCACAGCACACCCATCCATACCTGCAGCTTTCACTGTTTTCATCTCCTTTACCGCCTTCTCCACCTCCTCCTTCGTGATCAAAGAATCATTCAACTCTCCCAACACATTTATTCCTTGCACTCTTCCATCCTCCACAATCTCAGCCACCCTTTCCTCCTCTACAATTGACAATCTTTCAAAATACTCTGCCCATCTCTTCCTTACTGCATCCATCTCAATTAACATCCCTCCATCCTCTGCTTTTACTCGTTCTTCCTTCCCAGACTCTCCCTTTCGCACCCTTTTCACCTCCTTCCAAAACATTTTCTTATTCTGTTGAAAATTCTCTGTAAGTCGCCTACCCCACCTCTCATCTGCTGCCACTTTAGCATCACGCACAGCCCTTCTCGCCCTATTCCTCTTTTCCTTATACCTTTCATATGACATCTCATCCTTCCTCTGCAGCCACACTTCATATGCACGTCTCTTCTCAGTCACAGCCATACTTACTTCCTCGCACCACCATTCACTTCCTTTTCTTACACCACCACCCACACGTCTCACACCACATACCTCTTCTGCATGCCCCATCACAGCACTCTTAAACGACTGACATTCGTCCTCCACACTGCCATTTTCCTGATCTTTCAGTGCGTTCCACTCATCTTTCAATTTCTCCTGATACTCTATCTTTTTTTCTCTTTTATCCAACTCACTCACTTTCAAAACCTCCCTGCCACACCTAACCCTCCCAGGAAAATAAACAGTAATGAGAAGTCGCACTTACACATATTTTGTGATGCTTCTCAAAGGGCTCATGGAGCAGTAGCTTATTGCGCAACAGGAAAGGATAGTAAGATTATTATGTCCAAAGCCAGAGTTTCGCTAATTAAAGGAAGAACCCTACCTCAAATGGAATTGGCTTCCATAGAAGTAGGAACTGAATTGGCCAGGTATATGACCACTACTCTTGATACTCAGTTTGAGGATATTACATATGGACTGACAGTGAGATTTGTCTTTACTGGATAGGAAAGGAAGATAGTAAAATTCCTTACGTTCGTAATAGAGTGAAGGCTATTAAAGAGCTGTCTTCCAAATTTAATTTCATGCATGTGTCCTCCAAACAAAATCCAGCTGATCTGCTCTCGAGAGGTTCGACCGTAGAGAGATTGATCAAAGATAATTTGTGGTTTAAAGGTTCTAAATGGTTACTCACTAAGGATTGGCCTGAACAGAAACAGTACAGTATTGGTGAAGATAGTGTAGTGAACTTGGATCCTGTAGTACCTGAGACAGAAGTAATTGACATCAGACGATTCTCGTCAATAAGGCAACTTCTGACTACTACAAAATTGGTTATTGAATTTTTTAATAAGAAGGTGGGGTTTCAGAAATTAGATCCCCTAGAATACTGGCTGAAAAGAGTACAAAGAAATTCTTACGGGGAAATATATAAACTTTTAGGCCAAGACACTGGGAAAAGGAATAAGCTGTTGAAGAATTTAGGCTTGTTCTTAGACGGAAAAGGTCTGATAAGATGTCGAGACCGATTGGTAAAGGCTGACTTGCCCATCCAAATCAAACATCCCATTTTATTACCAAACAGGGGATGCTTATTATAAAAGAAACCCATGATTCCACTCTCCATGGAGGTGTACCGCAGACCTTAGCCTAAATTCGGGAAAGGTACTGGATTCCTAAGGGTAGACAGGTTATTAAAATTATATCTCAAAAACTGCACCATTTGTAGGAGGTATGAGCAACGACCTTATAACTACCCAGGACCACCAGCCCTACCGAAGGATAGGGTGAATATAAGTCGGCCCTTCCATATAACAGGAGTGGACTACACGGGGGTTATAACTGTTACGGGTGAGGAAACTCCCCATAAAGGTTACATTTGTTTATTTACTTGTGCCTACACAAGGACAGTTTATCTAGAATTAGCGGAAGACCTAAGCTCAGATTTGCCGCTAGAAGATCTTGTCCTGGGAAGTTAATAAGCGACAACAGAACTAATTTCGTTGGAGCAGCACTTTTACTGTTGAATATAATGAACGACCCAAAGGTTTAGTCGGCGCTGGGAATCTGAAATTGTATTTGGCAGTTCACAGCTCCAAGAGCTCCATGGCAAAATGGATTTACCGAAAGAATGATTGGTATTGTGAAGAACTGCCTGAGGAAAACATTACATAGAACTAAGATCATGAGAGAAGATTTAAGAGCAGTAATAACTGAAATTGAAACCAGGATTAATAATAGACCTTTGACTTATCAAGATGACACTAGCGACTCGCTAGAGGCCTTAACACCGGCTCATATGTTATATGGCAGGAAGCTCCATCGGATGCCTTGTGTGGATATCCAGGAAGAAGTTGATGATCCTAACATAGAAAATAATGATTTAGGACAACATCTTCGGGAGGGATAACAACGACTGAAAAGGGTGTTGGATACTTGGAATAGACATTGGAGCGAAGAGTATCTTTTGAGTCTACACAAGAGGTTTTATGGAGCTCAGCCTGCCAGCAACAAATCAGTTATTAACATAGGAGATGTGGTCTTAGTGATGAGCGAACAGCCAAGATCCCACTGGCCATTTGCTAACGTGATCTCCACACACCCAGATTCTGAAGGTGTGCTAAGACTCGTAAAAATAAAATGTAGGGGACTATCGATAAACTGGTACCCCTTGAGTTAGCAGCCACTCCGGATCCAGGGGTTGGTGAAGATCAAACGGGTCAAGAGGCGCGACCTAGAAGGGCCGCAGCACAGGGTTCTCGAGATCTATGGAGGAAACTCTTGGCTAAGGGTCATATTACATGATACAATGTATCATTTTCCGCCGGCCCCAAAACTGTGGGAAATATTTTCCCCCAGAGCGGTTGTGCACTATACATTTTGTACGAGTTATCCCTAGTTAAAGGCAGAGGAAAACTAGAGACCGTTGTTAACAGTTCAAGCAGTTTTTATAACCCAGAAAGTACGTTCTCTTTAATAATTCTTGTAATTGATAAATTAAATGCTACTGCATTTAACCCTCGTGGACAACTATATATTGTAAATACATGTAATTATATGGAATTTTCCATTGACCTAAACTGCGTCTACGCGTTAGAAGACGTGGCGAGGATGGAAATATTCTCGTGTAAAAGCAGATGTGGAATTAAGATATTTACACAGTTAAAGGGAATATTTGGTTTAACTTTAGTTTAATTAAAACTAAGATTAATTTGTTAGATTCGCCCTGTACATATCATGATGTAATCTAACTGTATTTAACACTGTAATTACTTAGCAGTTGGCAACCCACAATTCTATGAGGAGCTGGGGCTTGCCACAATCACACACTCTCCTCCCAGACCTTGTGGAGTTAACACTCTGCTCGTAGTCATAGTTAAGCTAGCACTGTTATACATAAGCACCTAAAGGACGCTTGATTGCCCAAGCAGCTTCAGTTAAGCAGCCCCATCGTCATTGGTTATCGAGCACTCCCTCTTCACTAGCTAAGTAACTTTTACGAATTGGCCAATGCAAGGGGGGATTAGCTAAGAAATAGAAGAGAAATAGTTATTGTAGGTGAGTTAAGGTTAAGTTACGATTCACCTAACCCTAAGAGACTTGTTTGAATTGCTTAAGGACAACTTTAGGGAATAGTAACGACCTACGAGTTGTTTATTAGGAAATATAAAAAATTTCTTACATAGCGGTGCCCCGACAGGGATACCGACTTGTATACACTAAATATTTTTTACATTTTGGTCCCCAGAAAGAGGGCCCCGATTTGTTTACTGGAACTACTAAACATTTTTCACAGCCAGCGTGCCACAGGGTTCAGTTCTGGCGCCAACACAGTTCCTGGTTCTTATTAATGAGCTTTTATCTGTCACCCACAATCCCATCCATTTATATGCAGATGACTCAACACTTCAGAGTTCATTCACACTCAAACACCCAGTTACAAAGTCTAATATCTCTCTCAACTCAGTACAGCCTTCTCCATAAATCAAACTTATCTACGATCAATTAATGGGGACAAAACAGCCTTGTCTCATTTAATGCTAGTAAAACCAAATATACGAGTATATAGTTAACTAACAGACAGATATTGCCAGATTCGTATATTACCTTCGTGCTACTAATATTCCCATCTCCAAAAGTACTGATATTCTTGGTGTCTCACTTAATAATGCCCTCAGCCAGACCTCTCATGTCAGATCACTTGCTAAAACCTCCTCAAAGAAACTTGGATTATTGTACAAAGTCCGTAACTTTTTCACTGACGAGCAGTTAGCTATAATTTATAAGAGTCATGTGCGCCGTCAGCTTGATTATTCCTCACCCTTGTGGAATGGATGTGGAGAGGTTGCATTAAAACAACTAGACAAAATTCAGAATAAAGCTGTTGGAATTATTAATAACCCTGCTATTATAAATAAACTACCTCCCCTACAAGTTAGAAGGAATGTTGCCTCCCTTGCATTATTTTACAGATATTTTAATGGCAAATGCTTAGATGAAGTTGCATCCATTGTGCCACCTCTCTATGCTTCCCTCGTGCTACACGGGCATCTGGTAGCGCACATAACTGGAATGTCACACAGCCCTATTGCAGAGCTTCTGCCTATCAGAATTCTTGCATTCCCCGAACTGCATCTCTCCGGAACTCGCATCCCCAGAGTTTATTTTTCCCCCAAACATCAACCTACAGCTGTTGAAGTCCAGCTGTTACAGATTTTTTATGAATGGATGACACTTGTAATCTGGTGTACAGATTATTATTTTTTTATTCATTTGATTTTTCTTCCTCTGTTCTGTTATATATAAAAAAAAATCATTCCAATGACATACTTTAAATATTGTTTTTGCTATGCTATGTGGAGAGGCTTTTCGAACTGGAGTTAGATACAGCCTTCATGAACACTTTCGCTACCACAGGTCTGCACTAAGTTGAATAGTCTAGTGGTAGCATGAGTAATGTAAAAAAAAAAAAACAATACGTAACGGATAAAGGGGTTAAGGCGTGATGCAATAATCCCGGCCGGTCCAGCTGGTAGTTGATGTGGGCATAGCCTAAGTCATACAATGGGAGGAGCGTCATCATATGTCACAACCCTTAATGAGGTGGAATATAGAATTTATCGTTCAGTAGCAAAGCAGGGATAATGAGCCTTTTAGTCCGATGACGTATTCTTCATTTTATCCCTGCTCTCTCCTGGTTTTTCTTTTCTCGGATCTGTGGAAAATTTTTGAAATTAAGAAAACAGACAGCTTCCAGTTAACTTTTGGCTGCGAGAGGCCGCCCCCAAAAGTGAATAATATCGTCTGAAAAATTCAAGAGGTTTATAGTAAAAATTCACACAATATATACTAGATTACCCCTTAACCGCAGGGCGTCACTTTCGTGACGCTTGGGAGCAAGGGATCATACCGCGGGGCGTCGCTTTTGTGATTCTGTGTTATTTTGAATTCACCTGGGCTTCCAAGTGGGGGCTTGTATCATCTATCAGTACTGCCAATGTCCAACACTAGTCAGCACTCCTAATCTCATCTGTACTCCCATCCATTGTTAACAATTTAGCTATTTCTCCCCGTTCTTGACTCCCCTCCCTACCCCCCCTCCATTACCCTATCCTCTCGCCTGCCCGGCCGTGCTACGCTAAGTAAATCTTCCCTGGAATTTTTCGCTGATTTCATCCATTGAAATAAGCCCTATGTCCTATTTTTATACCAAATAATATATACAAGAAAGAAATAAGGTAAGTGAGAGTGCCATACACCTGGAATTGGCTAATTATCACCTGACAACACCTCACGTGCACTCGTTCGCTAATTTTCGCTGTTTTTTTCCCCTTGAAATATGCCGTATATCTATTTTCGTAATAAATATACATGTAAGGAGGGAAGGGAGAAACCTAAGTGATATTTACATTCACCTGGAACTACCTAATTTATAATGTATTGTCTAGATTTCCTGCCAATCATTTCAGTGCTATACATAGCTGTTTCAAGAGCTAACATTGGTAGCACTGAATATCCCCTAAGTAGGCCTCTACCCCGGCCCTCCCTTATCAGTTTACTCTCATCTTCCGAGGTAGAGGTACGTCTGTTTCTTCTTGCTGACTTCAGGGACTTTTTCACCCCCATGCAAAGGGCCCTGTGACCTTTACCCCCTACTAAACCTCGTTTGGAAAGAGGTAAAGGGCTGACAATTGATAAAAGAGTGACTACGATCTTTCTATTGAGTAAAACAGTGCAAGTGGAATTGTAAATAATGTGTAAATAATGTGTAAACAGCAAGTGAAAGTAATGAATGTAAATATACGTGAACAATGGAAAATAGTTTTATAAGTTACTTCACGTGACAGTGCATAACACAGTGTAAATAAAATAGAAATGTAAATAACGTAAATAAAATAGAGAACGTAAATAGAAATGTAAATGAGTAGTATTATAAGAATACGAGTTTATACCCTAGGAGTAATGAAAGTGTAAGTTTCACTCTAGCATGTCTGAATACTATGAGTTATGAGAGTGAAGATGAAAGTGACATTCACTCTCAATGCTAGTATACAGGACGAGAAAGTGAATGCTACGTATTTTACTGAAAGAAATTGAATCCCTACAGTGACAATAAACTAATACTACTGAATGAAACTTATGGATAAAGACTGTAGATATATATAAGTGTTATATAGTAATAGAAATATAAAGTGTGAGGGGTTTTATGAATAATAAATGACAGAGTACCAAGAGCAAACTAGTGCCAGTGCGACGGTCAGACGCGCTCGTAATTTTCATTGCTTTCACAGTGGGTTTTTTTTGGAGTATGGATCCCAAACTACTTGAAAATCATAGAGTAGTGCTTATAGTGTTAATATCTGGCTGTGGTAATCATATTACGGGTTGTCGGGAAGTGTAAAGTGGAGACTTCGTTACCCAACTTCAGAGGTCTCCACAAGTCCTATGGTAACTGACGAAAGCTCAACAAACATTCCAGGAGAAAGCTGAAGGTGTGTGCCATAAGCATATGTAATTTTAATATTCTAGGAATAATAACTGATTTTTGGCAAATATTTTTTGAGAGTCTGTCGGAGCCCGAATAACCCCGCGGCACACGCAAAACATCGGTAAACATGCCCACGGTGTAGGGGTTAAGCCATTATATATGTCTAAGGAAAACCTTCTTTTAGTACAATATTAGTACTATCAGGGTCTCATTTTCGACTGAATAAAACTATCGTTAGCTTGAACAAAAAATACTAGAGGTGTCCCGACCATGAGAGGGTTACCGATGGCAGTATTCAGCTCGGAAGTCCATACTGTCGTCTGGTAAGGAAGCTCCCTAACGCCTCATCCTTGGTGATTTATTTTTGGATACGAATGGTTAATACACTTTTTTGCGTTCTGTCCAGTTTGCCAATATTGGTAGGATTTATGTAACACAGAAGAGGACAGTAAGGTGAAAGAAGCAAAATTAATAACTAAGAAAAAAGTCTTAGGGGACATATTCAGCCGACGAGAATACCGGCCTCAGGCTCTTGTCTCGCCTGCAACTGAATAGAATCGTCTGACCCGAGCTGGAATATAACGCATAAATTATGCTGACCATCAAAGAAACTTATGATGAAACTATAATGCCACAGAAATAGTCTTTGAAGCAGAAGAGTATGGCTGCAACTGACCAAGACTCTTCCCCTCCCTTTCTATATATATATATATATGGGTCATCTGTGGTACAGTGGTAAAGTGTGCGTGTCGTACACTGGAGAGCAAGGGTTCGTGCCCCGCCAGGGTAATAAACTTTGGAAGAGTTCTCCCGGCCATGTACTGCTTTGGCGGTCACCAGGGGTGCTGTGGTTGAACAAGTGTCGCATACTGTAAAGTATGTTTGCACCCAGTCGGCTTGCGCGGGCCGATTACACTTGGTTCACAGACTATACACACATCCAAAGCCACTACAACACTACAATCACACTTACAAGCACTTCTCACCCTACATACAATCTCTACCAGACAGCCTAAGCCACTTGGTAGAGATACATTGGCTGTATCGTCCCTACGTCGGTCGGGATACGCCGGTCCTGCAGTGGATACTCAAACGGCTGATGATAATATATATATATATATATATATATATATATATATATATATATATATATATATATATATATATATATATATATATGTATGTATGTATACTGCGAAGCTTGTTCCTCCCCAGCTAATGTCCAAGGTGTATTCAGTTTGTTTCCCCGTTGACCGTGTTCATTCAGTAGTACACCTGGGGACATGAATAGAACTATGCTACTGCGGGTTGCGTTCTAAGGAGTAATGAGGGCTTAGGAAAAAAAATAAAAAAATGAATAAGTAAAACTGATTATCTACCTCGAGGTGCTGGAGGAGTCAGATGGAGAGACAGACTGACAAATGAGGATGTGAAGGAGTGTTGTGGTGTGGACGTGGATGTGATAGGAAACGTTAGGAGAAACACACTGAGGTAGTTTGGACATGTGGAGATGACGGAGAGTGAGAGATTGCGATGAGAGTGTGAGTGAGGTGGAGGAGGAGGGAGGGAGGAGAAGGCCAAGGATGTGATGGAGGGATGGAGTGGAGAGGTATATGAGAGAGGGGGATGTGAGCTGGGAGCAGGGCAATGAAATGGCGGGGGACAAGGTGACATGGAGGCGATTTGTTTGTTGCCACCCCTTACGGGATTAAGGCGTCTGGCATTAGATAGATAGATAGAGGTGCTGGAGAGGGAGGCTTTCATGAGATGGCACTGATTTGACTGGATGGCTCGGTTCCCCGGTTATACAAACGTTCCTCATTTCCCCCCTCCCCATCCCCCGAAAGAAGGATGGTGAACTGCAGGAGATGGGCAACATACAGTAAAATTACAGTTTACCAGGTTCACATTTCAGATGAAGCTGAGGCTAAATATATTACAAATAACCCTCGTGGAGTCAGTATCCAAAATCTAAGTCCTCTAAGTTGCACTGTTTGTGGCAGTAAAAGACTGGATGCCACACATAAATTCCTGGGCTGTATTTTCTTCTCAAGTTAAGAAAAGGTAAAACGGAATAATACTAAACGAGTTAAAGTGTACCGGAAACAGTACAACGGAGATGCAATTGAACAAGGGATAATAAGTGAAATGAAATAACCGAGAAAGGTTATGAAGGGAGGTCTTACGATGAGTTATGTAGAAAATAACAAGAAACGGCAACAGATTACGTGCAAGAAGAAAGATAAACAACTAATTACAGGGAAAAGGAATATCAGAATAGGCTTCAAAATGGGGGGGTGATCTACACCTGCAATGAAACAGGTATATTACCAAGAAAGGAAGGCATCATCGATACCAAACTGAGACGTGTAGCATATTATAAGGAAAACTCCGGGCAAGAAAATAAAATACTCCTCTCATGATCAGGAAAACTCTGGTGTTCTGTTTCAGCTTGCGTTAGACTATAATATTATATTCAGCTGAGAGTGCGTCGTACAAACCCGACTGTAAAATTCTGTCATCGCCAATCCTCTTATAATAGGGACAAATCAAGTAGACTGAAGTATTCTATTGCAGCCAACACCAGGCGGCGCCATTCAGCTTAGAGTGAAGCATACCAGTCTGATTATCCTATCACAGAGACGAGGTTATGATGAATGCCCAGTAGTGCTAATTTAATCATCACTGTATGTTGAGAAAAACACAAATCACATTATACAAAGAAAAATTAATTCAGCCATTTTAACTTCAACATACTGTACTCAGACACTGTTGTATTCCAAGTCGCTCTGGAGATTTCGCAGCGCCTCTTCCTTAGCGATTTATTCTGCATATTACACCCCAGTATCCTTGTGTATGCTATTGATGCAAACTAGGTCGATATTAATATATATAAACAGCCTAAGAGGAATGGTAACATGGAAATAGGTAAAAATAAATCGCAAAGGAAACGGTGTTACAGGGTCTCCTAAGCCACCCAGGATTCGACCCAGTGTCTTTGGACCGTAACTGAGAACCTTCCCACCACCTTAGCAATTTCGAGGGTAATTTTATTGGAGTTTTTAATTGCTTCAGAAATTGCCCCTCGTAAATTGCCCCCAAGTTTTTGTAATCCCCCCTCTCATAATTTGAAGTTTGTGCCGAGGCTGAAGACGGCTCACGGAGTTGAGAAGTTAGCCTTACTTTAACAATAAACTGTCTTCCTTTAGCTGTATTTTCTACTGCCTATCACCTCCAGTCTTTCAAACGCAATGTGTTCAGCCATCTCGAAATGAACAGATCTTGAATTTGGCTCTTTTTTTTTTTTTTTTTTTTTTTTTTTTTTAACAATATTACGGGCTTCTGGCAAGTACCCGCGACTGGCTTGCAGTCACCACCTCCACCGACACTCACCCACTGATAGTGAAGCAAGATAAAGGTTGTCTGCACGTCCTGGGAGCACCACAAATTATGATTACCTTCTGCCCGTACCTTGAGAGAGAGAGAGAGAGAGAGAGAGAGAGAGAGAGAGAGAGAGAGAGAGAGAGAGAGAGAGAGAGAGAGAGAGAGAAAGGGGGGGGGGGAAGAGAGAGTGATGAACATACCCACCTGACAGACAGATGGACATTCCTAGTTTCATGGACACAGGTCTACATAGCCTTTTTATCCCGAGAGCTTGGCCGATAAAAGGATCACAGAGTTATTACAATGACTCCAGCTGGGTACTCCCGTCTCCAGGTCAGGCTTATCACACTCACTGCGAAGTTGGAAAGGCCCCGGAGCAAGCCAAGTGTGATCCCTTCCCCTCAACTTTTCTCTTACATTACTAACATTGAGCCCCGGAAACACCATCACCAGACAGTCTGTGTTGGGCTGTCGGGCATAGGATAGCTTGTGTGAAAAAAAAAAAAAAAAGATAGATAAACAGAGAGAGAGAGAGAGAGAGAGAGAGAGAGAGCAAACAGGGAATTATTGTATGTGATGCGGAAATAATAATTGCCCGTTATCACTGGGTCTCTATCTGTCCATTAAGTCTGTCCCTCTCATGGTCAGGTCAAATCTAGTTTTTCATTTTAGGTGAAGCTAAGCGATTTTATTCAGCTGAGAGTGCGTCATGACTGAGGGTTAAATGATGGAGAACTCTGTGTGTGTGTGTGTGTGTGTGTGTGTGTGTGTGTGTGTGTGTGTGTGTGTGTGTGTGTGTGTGTGTGTGCAAACAATATTTGGGTGTTGGGGGAACACAGGAAATTGTGAATATTGGAAGCCATTTACAAATAGAGCGTCTGGGCCGGCCAAGATCCCTCCCTCTACACACACACCACCTCACCAATCCCATCTCAGCGGAAATACTGAGGGAAATTAGTTACAGAATTCGATATGTGAGCAGGTTTGGCGTCTCCGTTAATTTCTTTCACACCTTCAGTCCGATCACGTATTATTTAATATATTCTCCGCATTATAGTATTCGTCTGAGAAGTTACGGACTGTAGGAGATACCTATAGCAAATTCTCACTAATCCACTACATGAGGTGTCTCAGCTAAATAAAACCGTCTCCAAATAGCAGTAAAAAAAAGTCATAGGTTAAGAAATAGTAAAAAAAAGACCCATTTGAAATCAAAATGTTCTTTTCAGTGAACGGTAGAATACAAGGTTCTCCGCAAATAATGATCGACAAGAGACTCACCTGCCGGTATCTTGCGTCCTGTGGGGACGGTTCAGACTGCTGGTGTAAGCATGGGTAAGGCAGTGGGAGTAGGAAATTAATAAATGGTCCAGGTTAGAATTTGATAAAGTTGAGTGGGCCGTTCCCGTAGGACAAGAGAAGCCGTCCTGCGGGGTGAAAGGAGAGTTAGATATGAACAGGCGTCATGTTTTCAAAGGAGCGTTGTAACTACAGGTGAGAAAAATCTAACATCAGCAGTACAATTGGGCACCATAATTCAACCGTTATAGTTAGTGTTCTAAGAGGAAGATTGACCCAGCAAAATAATTGTCTTCTTTCACTGCCTTTTTCCAGTCGATAGGTAGGAATCAAGACCCTTTTAATTCCCTGAAATATCTAGTGAGAGGGAGACGAACGCAGTAGTGATTCCCAGGCACCTTTGACTCATTGGAAGCTAAATAATATAATACGGAAATTGGTGAGATAAAGTATTGTAGAAAGAGCACCATGAGAGGGTTAAATCACAAAAGCAGTGTACCGTATTAATGAAAGAAAAAAAGCAAATAGGATAGCAGGATTTATTTCGCAAAGTGTGAGCAATAGGACATACAAAGTAATACCAGTATTGCAACTCTATCTACAAGTAGTAATACCTCGTTTAAACTATGCTGTGCAATTTTGGTGTCCGTATTATAGAATGGATATAAATTCGTTAGAAAATGTTCAGAGAAGAATGTCAAAAATGATACATGATGTTAGGAACTTCTCATATGAAGGCAGATTGAGAAAACTAAATTTGCACTGACCAGAAAGGCATAGAGTAAGGAGAGACTTAGAAGAAGTTTTTAACTGGATGAAGAATAAATAAGGTATTTGAAGTGAACATACAGGATAGAATTAGAAATAATGGTTTCAAACTAGATAAATTCATTTCTAGTAAGGGGATAGGCAAAAATTGATCAGGAAGCAGAGTAGTGGACAAATGGAATAAGCTACCGAGTGATGCATTTGCTATCTCATCCACTGAGAGTTTCAAACATAGGAAAGATAAGCATATGACAAGTAAGGGTTTGATATAAAAAATCTTCTAATAACCGGTACTAATTCATCCTTTTTACTTTTCAGATTTCACTGTGATATAGGCACTTTTCTCCTTTCTCATTTCCCTATAAAATGTCCATGCCAGTTTTTCTATACTGCGTGCTGTTCCTTCTCATTTTTTCCTGCTGGTTTCGGCTGGAGAATTTGGTGGGTTGGGGAAGCCATTCTTCTTTAGTCACCTATCTCATTCTAGTAGGCTAATTAAGTCTCTTGTAGGACCTGCATAGCATAGGCAAACTGGCCTACTGCACTGCAGTAATTCTCTCATCTTATGTACTTGCGTTCACTCTTGTAGGAACTGCCTAGTATGGACCAACTGGCTTACTGCAGCAATCCTCTCTTCTTATGTTTTTTTTTTTTCTTTTTTAATGCGAGGAAGAAGGAACCAAAGGCCATGAGCCCGCAGTAACAGTTCCCTCCAAGAGAAAAACAAAATACAATAGAGAGCCAAATTCAAGATCCGATCATTTTGAGATGCCTGGACACACTACGTTTGAAAGACTGGAGATCATAGGCAGCAGGAAATACAGACAGAGGGAGACAGTTCCAGAGCTGACCTGTTGCATAAATGAAAGACTGGGAGTAACGGTTAACTCTTGCATTAGAGAGCTGGACAGAAAAGGGATGAGAGTTTGCTGCCAGACGGGTGCTACGCGCCTGTCGTAGAGGTGGAGGAATGCAAGCAGACAGTTCAGAGAAGCAGTGACCATTAAAGTAGCGATAGAAAAGAGATAAAGATGCAACAGTGCGGCGAAGAGACAGAGGTTGAAGGGAGTCAGTAAGAGGAGGAGAGTTAATGAGACGAAAAAGCCTTTGACTCCACCCTATTGAGAAGAGCTGTATGTGGGGAGCCTCCCCACACATGAGAGTTGTACTCCACACAGGGGCGGATAAAACCCCTGTATAGAGTCAACAATTGTGCAGGGGTAAAGAAAGAGCGGAGTCGGCTTAGCACACCCAATCTCTTGGAAGCAGATTTTACAAGAGATGTAATATGATCTTTCCAAGATAAGTCCCGAGTAAATGAAACCCCAAGCATGTTCAAGGATGATGCAGGATTAAGCTGAATATTATTAAACATTAGTGGGTATACCTGTGGAAGATTTTGTCGGGTTGATAGGTGTAAGAACTGAGTCTTAGATGCATTAAAGACAACCATATTATTTTTACCCCAGTCAGAGATATGAGCCAAGTCAGACATTAGGTGTGCCATAGCCTCATCCCTTGTTTCATGAAGTAACTGTAGAGATGGGCGTTGCGGGAACCGAATGGAAAGGTGAAGGGTGGAGTCATCAGCGTATGAGTGGATAGGGTTAGATGTACAGCTTAGAAGATCATTGATGAATAAAAGGAAGAGAGTTGGTGATAGGACAGAGCCCTGAGGAACACCACTGTTGATAGATCTAGGAGAAGAACGATGGCCGTCTACAACAGCGGCTATAGAACGACCAGAAAGGAAGCTAGCGATGAAGGCACAGATAGAAGGATAGAAACCGTAGGAGGGCAGTTTGGAAATTAAAGATTTATGCCAGACTCGATCGAAAGCCTTTGAGATGTCAAGTGCAATGGCAAAGCTTTCGCCAAAGTCCAGAAAGGAGGATGACCACGAGTCTGAAAGGTAGGTGAGAAGATCGCCAGTGGAGCGTCCCTGACGGAACCCATACTGACGATCGGAAAGAAGGTTGTGATAGGAAAGATGTCTTAAAATTTTTCTATTAAGAATTGACTCGAAAACTTTTGAAATACAGGACGTTAAAGCAATTGGACGATAGTTGGAGGGTTGGGAGTGGTCACCCTTCTTTGGGACTGGCTGAATGAGAGCAAACTTAGCAAGAAGGAAAGGTACAAGTTGACAGACAAAGGCGAAATAGTTTGCCTAGGCAGGGTGTAAGCACAGAAGCACAGTTCTTGAGAACAACAGGAGGGACCCCATCAGGCCCATATGCCTTGTTAGTACTGAGGCCAGTGATGGCAGAAAATACATCAACTGAAGAAATTTTAATGTCAGCCATGAGGAAGTCAGAGGGGGGAAGTAATGGAGGAACAGCACCGGAATCGTCTAAGGTGGAATTGGAGGAGAAAGTCTGTGCGAAGAGATCTGCTTTATCAGTAGAAGAAATAGCTACAGAACCATCAGAGTAGAAAAGAGGAGGGAAGGATGATGAGGTAAAGTTGTTAGAAAGATTTTTGGCAAGGTGCCAGAAGGAGCGGGAAGAATTCGAGGTGGAGAGTTGAGAGTATTTAGTATGGATGAAATTATTTTTAGTAGAGCGAAGAACAGACTTAGCACGATTCCGGGCAGAAACGTAAAGATTATGTGATTCAGGGGTGGGTTGGCTCCGGTACCTTTTGTAGGCCTTCTCCTTGTTGCGGACAGCATTAGAACAAGCGTGATTAAACCAAGGCTTTCTTGCGTTAGTCAAAGGATATGAGAAAGGAATGTATGCTTCCATGCCCGAGCGAATAACCTCCGTAATGGGCAAGGCACACTCAGATGGCTCACGGCCATGGAAGCAATAATCATTCCAGGGAAAATCAAAGAAGTACTGCCTGAGGGCCTCCCAGTCCGTGGCTCCAAAATGCCACAGACGACGTTTCCCTGGAGGGTCCACAGGCCGTACCGGAGTGATAGGACAGGTTAAGGTAATAAGGTTGTGTTTATGTTCTTGGGTTCACTCTTGCAGATGTTGTATAGCGTGAGCCAGTTTGCTTACTGTGGTCATCCTCTCTTAAGTTCTTATGAATAAGTACGAGACAAAGTTAGAAACATGATGATAATATTGAAGAAGACAACCATGACCATGGTGGTAAATGTAGTTATTCTAGTTTCTCTCAGCAGTATTTTCACAGCTAAAGTAAGACAAATTCCGTAAGAAATATCCCATTCAATTCATTCAGCAGTTAAGTTTGGAGAAAATCATAAGAGTTTTGACGTATACTTCCCATGTGGGATTTAAAATTGAACGTCCTACAGACAGTCTGTATACAGATATGCAAAAATTTACCATGTCGACTACCATCATAAGTCTAATTCAAAGAAAGTCTAAGTACGCGTCCACACCAAATGCCCGCACCCGCCCACCTCCAGTGTGGGCACATGTAGGGGTTTCAATTATACAAGACTCCCGCCGGCTCTAGCAAGCATTTGGTGTGGTAACGGCCTAAGGTTCCTTTAAGACCGGAATCGAACATAGGGCAATATTCTTAGTCACTTCGGATATCATTACGCCTCTTCCTCAGCGATTTATTGTATATGCTGCATCTTTTTACCCTCTTTTTGCATTGCTCAGGAAAACTATGTAGCTACTAGAATTACCGTATTTGAATAACATGAATGAGGAGACTAAGGTGTGATACATATAAGGCGCCGAGAAAAAGGTGTTACGAAGTCTTTTATGACTCAAACTACTGGCCATATTCTCACGTAAACCGGCCGTTCGTGTCAAGCAGAATCTCTCTCTCTCTCTCTCTCTCTCTCTCTCTCTCTCCCAGGAACTGGGGTGAGGCTGAAGAGATATTACTGGGCACGCTGAGGTGACACTGACTCTACACAGACTTGGCCTTCATACTGCTGCTCTTACTACAGACACACACACACACACACACACACACACACACACTCTCTCTCTCTCTCTCTCTCTCTCTCTCTATGTATATATATATATATATATATATATATATATATATATATATATATATATATACAGATTTAGCCTTCATATTGCTGCTCTTACTACACACACACACACACAAACTCTCTCTCTCTCTCTCTCTCTCTCTCTCTCTCTCTCTCTCTCTCTCTCTCTCTCTCTCTCTCTCACCACTCACGTCCGCTACACTCTCGTCCCTGAAGTAAGTTTCTTAAGACTCGCTAATTAGAAATTATGAGCGTGTTTTTTTTTTTTTTCATTCGCATTGAGGCAGAGACAATGGAGGGACAAAATGTGTGATAAAGCTTGGGAGGAGGGAAAGAAGACGAGAAGACATGACATACGAATTGATAAACCAGGGGCGGTCTGGAGAGCGTACGTGATGCGAGATGCAGGGACGGCAGCCTGATGGTGAAGGGCAGAACGACATGGAGGGGATCTATGACCACCCTCTCCGGAATTAAGGCGTCTGCTTATTGATAGATAGATATATAGACAAACAGATAGATAGATCGAGAGATTGATAGATACATAGATACATATATACATACATGCATACATGCATACTAGTGCATGCATTGGTAAACAGAAGATATATGAAAGGAGGATAGGAGTGTAGAAGATACTTGGATGTTGAAAAGAACTGGGGAAAAGAAAGTAGGATGAAGGAAGGAAAGGGAACATAAAGGAAGGGAAAATTATACAGGAAGGAAAGGTGGATCGAGGAAAGAGACCCACAGCTTAAAAAATGAAGATCTTATATAAAGAAATTTATGTTCTTACCGCAGAAACAAACTTTATCCCGAGCTGAATCCCGCTGACTGTTGATCATTAGGCTCGCAAAGAGACTGGCTACTGTGTTAGTCGTTTTCTGTCCAATGTGAAGTCGGATTTAGTTGATGGCCAAGTATAACCAGAGTGTAAGTTTAATATTACTAGTAACCAAGGAGACCATCCTTAACTCGTAATAAAAGCTCATAGAATTCCATGCATCCATAGCTTACCATTTGAGCTGTCGGAGTGGCTCGCATTTGAGTTGCTCGAGTAACGAAGTTCGGTCAGATAAAATCAAACCGGCTGTAGAAGGGTATAATTAACAGATGCATCCTTTACTGTACACATATGCTTTCCAAGTTTATCTCCTGTTTGTGTTCTCCCACTTAACTCCTCTTATTGGCCAAACAGTCTAACAAGTCTTCAACGAATTCACAGCCAGTCTGGATGAACATCAGAAAAAAAAAAAAAAAAAAAAAAAAAGAGCTAAAATAGATTGATATGTGCTGATTTAATGCAACATTATTAAAATCCACACTTTCTTCTTTAAGAAAATTATCTCTCTATCTATCTATTGCCAGACGCCTCAATCCCGTTTGGGGTGGCCACAAACAAATCGCCTCCAAGTCGCCCTGTCCCCCGCCATTTCACTGCCCTGCTCCCAACTCACCCCCCCCCCTCTCATATACCTCTCCACCCCATCCCTCCATCTCATCCTCGGCCTCCCCCTCCCTCTTCCCCCCTCCACCTCACTCACATACACCCTCTCCGTCAGTCTTTCACCCTCCATCCTCTCCACATGGCCAAACCACCTCAGTGTGTTCCTCATAACGCTTCCTATCTCATCCACATCCACATCACAACGCTCCTTTATATCCTCATTCGTCAACCTGTCTCTCCATGTGACTCCACAGGCTCCTCTTACATAACTCATTTCCACTGCTCTCACTCTTGACTTGTGTCCTTCCAACAACGTCCAAGCTTCACTTCCGTACGTTAGAGTTGTTATCACAATACTGTCATGTAGTAACTTTTTCACTTCCATGCTCACTTCCCGGTTTCTTATCACTGCTTTCAAAGAACCAGCAACCTTTCTTCCCTGCTGTACCCTTTCAAGCACTTCACCCTCCAAACCTCCATCCTTACTCACCACACTACCCAAGTACTTAAACGTACTCACATTTTCCAATTCCTCACCATCCAACCTCGCTGTACATTCACTGACTTCACCTCTCTCAAAGACCATCACTTTACTCTTCCCTACATTCACCTTTAGATTCCGTTTCTTACACACTCTCCCAAACTCATCCACCAAGCCTTGCAGCTCCCCTTCGTCTTCATTCAACAACACAGTATCATTTGCAAACAACAGTACAGGGAGTTTCCAAACACTATCCTCTCTCACCAGGGCCACTCCAACATCCACTACCCTACCTTGTACCTCTTTTATTATCCCATCCATGTACAGATTGAACAACCATGGAGACATGACACATCTCTGTTTCAACCCAACTTTCAAAGAGAAAAATTCACTTAGTTCACCATCCACACGCACTGCAGCCTTCGCACCATCGTACATACTCTTCACGCATTCAACAACTTCCCATCTACTCCATATATTCTTAACACTTTCCACAATCCTTGTCTATCCACCCTGCCATATGCTTTCTCCAAATCCATGAAAGCCGCATACAACTTCTTTCCCTTCTCTAGAAACTTTTCCACTAAAGATCTACGAATGAATATCTGATCTACACAACCTCTTCCCTTCCTAAAGCCTCCCTGTTTTTCTCCAACTAATTTCTCTGTTCTTTCTCTAACTGTCAGTAAGTATCCTACCATACACTTTTCCTATTATACCAAGAAGACAAGTGCCCCTATGATTACCACACACTTCTTTTTCCCCTTTTCCTTTGTACAAGGGAATAATTATACCTGACTTCCAATCCTCCGGGTAATACCTTCCTCCCAGGCCAATCTGCACATCTTCCACATCCATTCTACTACTATCTCTCCCCCATGCTTCAGCATTTCACCACACACTCCATCAATTCCTGGGGCTTTCCCCGATTTAACTTTCTTCATTGCTTCCACAACTTCTATCCTTCTGATTTCTTCCTGTCTTCTCACCTCCCTCCTTCTCCCAGCCATTCCCCAGCCACTTATACTCGCATTACTTCCATCCTCTCCGTTCAACAATTCCTTAAAGTGTTCTCTCCATCTGCTCACTTTTTCTCCCTTCTCCACTAGTAATCTACCATTTTTATCTTTCACTCCCCTGCTAACTTCACTTCCACCATGTCTTAGTCTTTTCACCTCTTTCCAAAATATTTTCTTAATCCCTACACTTTACACTCAAATTCCTTCCAAATTCCTCATCCACTCTCTTCTTACTCTCTCTTACTAATCTTTTCACTTCTTTCTTTCTCTCTACACATAACTCTCTCTTCCGCCTCTCAACTTCTTCCACCCCCCTATTTCTCATCCATTCATTGTATGCTTTCTTCTTTTGTGCCACAGCCTGTCTCACCTCTTCAGTCCACCACGCTGTTCCTTGCACCCCCCTCCGTCTTCTCTTCACCCCACACACCACATCACATGCTGCACATATTTAAATTATACCAAACCTAAATTTAAAAGATTATACAATATGAAACAAGATCAATACTAAAGATTTGTTCTGAGAGCAATATACCTTTCTTTAACCCCATTATCCTAAGTACGTCATATGTAGTCTGTTCTTGATACTGCCAGTCAATTTTATGTTGCATAAATGAGTACCCGTAGCAATAAAGGTGTTATGAAGACTGTGCCTATCCCCACCTCTTCGGAAGTCTCCTGTGAAATTAATATACTGTAGTTGTCTGTACAACCAAGAATGAAATGTTAAAATTCATCATCTAGTGAAAGGACTAACACTTTACAATATATTAATTTAGAACCGAATTGCCTCAAAGATGGGTATGAAACACAGTCCGTTATTTGTAGTATATTTTCCCGGGTCAGGTGCTGGGAGGGTCTTAGCAGAGGCGGCGGCCCGGCTGCTCTCAACTGATTAGGAAGTTTTGCAGGACTTCGTGAGAGTGGATGAAATTAGCGGAGGTCAGGGCAGAAAAAGTGTCTGGCTTAAATCTTACGTCGGTCCCTGTTTAAAAAGATACAACACACAGCAAACCTTCACCTTCGTCACATTCGTTGAGCTTATCCTCATAGGATAAGGTAGCTTGGCTTCATCTTACGCTGGTAAGTACTGTACTGGTTCGCTCACCTCATGTGTGCAGTATCTTGATGTCTCATGTTGACTGCCTAGTGCGGTGGGTAGAACAGGTTGGGATGGCTTTTTTTTTTTTTTTTTTTTTTTTTTTACTGTATGTGTTCGACTCTGGGCATAGGTTTCACAGCCTGCTCCCAAGGCCCAGTAGTCCTATATACCATACACCTCTACATGTCACCACTTAGGCGCTAACACCCACCCTCCATATTCAATACACGTTAGGGCTGTCTCATACAGGACTAGTGTATTGGTATTAGCGGGGGTATTTTTACGACATGTCGGCGGGTCTTTTGGTAGGTCGGTAAAGTCTGCATTACATGAAATTCAAATCCTTAAATTGTTCCCTGCCCCAGCGAGGGTTTGAACCTGGGTCCGGTAAGACCGTAGGCCACCTCTCTACCGATTGAGCCAGGTTGTTGATACAGGTGGAAAGAAATGACACTCTGATGATGCGCATTGTGTGTTGGTTAGTATGGGCAAAGCAATCGTGTAATTCAAAGCTGTCTCCTAGAATATTAACAGCAGCAACGAAGTAAAGCTGCGCTGCCTCTTTTTACCTTGCGTCTTGTGCAATAAATTAAAAGCAAAGTAAAGACGCAACATTTGCATGCAAGTGAAGTTTATAAAATCTGCATTTTTGTGTAAGTACTCTGGGTCACAGTTGTATCGGTGCACAATATGCGTGAAACATTTCGGACCACGGGACACTGAAATATTACTGTCGGACCTACCATACGTTGGTAGCCCTGATGTCGGGAGGAGTCATATAGCCTCATTCTTCAGCTAACAATATCCTCATTCTTCAGCTAACAATATCTCCTTGCAAACGTATAGTAGATGTTATGTTTATTCAAACATTGTTCATACACAATGAGACGTCGTTAAACAACAGCAGTTGATCGAATGTTTTCGGTAGGCATCGGAACCCCCTGAGCAGCAATACTTTTGTAACCCACAGTATATGTATTAGCTTGTAACTCAAATATGGAATCCCGTAATAAATCAACCATCCAACATATTCTTTTTCTTCATTCTATCTTGCTTTTTTCTTTTTCCTTTCTTTTCTTTTTTCTATTGTCTTTTTCTTTTTTACAAACATAGCAAGTATCCTATCCTTTGCACATTGTTTACAACCGATTTCTCCATATTTTATCATTTTCCATTCCCATTAAGTTTATCTGTTAATTGTACAGTATATTATTCCTGTTGACTTCGTGTTACTCTAATGCTCTCTCTCTCTCTCTCTCCGTGTACAATAAACCCTCCCACCGGCATTGCAAATTTCCCCACATTACCCAAGCGTCGTGTTTTGCATAATAAGTTGTCGTTTGAGGGAAACCAGTTATTGAGATTTTTTTTTTTTTTTTTGTCCTGTGTGAAGTGAAAAGGGGGGATGGAGGAAATGCAGTGAAAAATATAACTCAAGTTAGAAAGAGAGAGAGAGAGAGAGAGAGAGAGAGAGAGAGTAATTACTTAAGAAACCCAATAAAGCGATATTTGTAGCCCAGCATATTTTTAAGGACATTGTTTAAGTTTTATAATTATTCGACTAGAGAATGAAACAATAATCTTGTCTGTAACCGCACTTGTGAACCATAGTTTCTGTTCACCTTCCATTCCTGTCCCAGACTAAATGGACGTCGTAGTCAGGATATCATAGGGAAGGAAGGTCAAATGTTGGTAGTATGAGACTTTTCTAGACAAGTTGAGTAATACTTCGTCAACTGTGTATCCTAACAAAGCATCATAGTACCTAACAAAATGTCACATATACCTAAGAAAGCTCCGCAGTACCTAACAAAGATTCGAAGTAATAAACAAAGTTTTTCAGTACCTATTGGAGCTTCGAAGTACTTAAGAAAGCTCTGAAGTACCTAACAAAGCCTCGAAATACCTAACAAAGCTCTGAAGTACAGTCACTCATAAAAGAAAAGACCCCCCCCTGCGTTAGTTATAACTCAGGGTATTCAGTGTTGGTAACAGTGTATTTGACGTCAGCCATATGGGGGGATGAGGAGGGGTGTTTGAGAGGAGAGCGGAATTAATCTACACGAAACATTGCTTCAATCCACATTTCGAGTCAAACATACATTATATCTGACTTGTTATGTTGTCCTTCACACATAATTAACTTTATGCTACAAGAACAAAGAACTTTCAGGTGATAACACAATCCCATACCCGAAACATTTATGCATTAATGCCGCACACCTAGATAAATCCCACCCTCTCACTCTCACCCTCACCCACTCTCACCTTACTCTCACTTTCACTCTCTCTCACACTCTCACACTCACACTTTCAGCCTCACTCGCACTCTCACCCTGTCACTGTCACTACCACTATCACTCTCTCTCTCTCTCTCTCTCTCTCTCTCTCTCTCTCTCTCTCTCTCTCTCTCTCTCTCTCTGGTCCGTTTAGCCGACGAAGCACAGTACTGCCATCACACACATGATCACACATTAATGAGGTGTGTGGCCACTGCAGATGTGCAGTAAAACTGTCAGTCATATAAAGATAAACTCGGTTCTTAATAAGCTGATAAGGTATCACTTAAATCTATCCCAGACATTGTTTGAAACCAGATATTGGGAAGGGAGGATTAGAAGGCACGGAGTGGTTCGTAGCAACCATGTCTGTTATCAGAGTCTAAGTTGTCGGATTCTGGGTTATCAGATTCAAGGTGTTATTTATAATGGCAGGCTACCTTGGTTATAGATATACCATTATAATGTATAACCACATAATACTCAGTGTAATCTATAATTGTGTGTGTGTGTGTGTGTGTGTGTGTGTGTGTGTGTGTGTGTGTGTGTGCTTGGGGGGGGGGCTTTCCGAGTCGTCTAGGAATGTTGAAGAATACAGGAATGCAGTATACTCTCGACTTAAGTCATCCTTTTTACTCTATTGGTAAAGTCGTTCATTCTTTATAATTAATAGTTCACTGTTCCGTATAGCATACTATATGGTGCAGTTTATGGCTCTATAACGCTTGTCATAATTTTTGTATCATTAATTCCTCATAGTGTGTTATTACTGGACTTGTGTATAAATAACCAAGTAATACCTACCGTATAAAGAGTGCCGAATAGTGATACACACACACACACACACACACACACACACACACACACACACACACACATACACAAAACAGAGCAATGGGGTGTAATATAATTATTCCATAAAGACAGCAACTGAGTGTATGTGAATGTGATTTAAGAGGGTACCCTCTTAAGACACCTCTGGTATGGTCCACCATTTGATATTGGGCTGAGTTTAGTGTGTTGTTTATTGGACTGGGCAATTATGCCCAATTCATACTGCCGTGTGAGATGGTAAATATAGTGGCTTACGTAAACCATGTTGCAGAATGGAGCAGCCTAGACCCAGAATTCGACAGAGGGCACACATTCCTACGGGACGTGCTGATCGGCCAGAGGTAATAAGCGCAAGGGCAGCCATTATTGGTATGCGGGATGCCGGCATGCCACTAAAAGCCATCGCCCGGGCAAGAGGTGTTACTGTAAAGACAGTGAAGAGGTGGATACGACGATGGGATGGAGAGGGTACGCTTGCTACTCAACCTAGAAGTGGACGGCCACGGATTCTGTCTCCAGCTGATGATCGGCGACTTTTACAAGCTGTGTTGGAGAGACCGCACACTTCAGCTTTTGACCATACACAAGATCTACAATTACCGTGTAACCCTGAAACCACGAGGCGTCACATAAATGAGGCAGGACTAAAGTGTTCAGTCCCTGCTCAGAAGGAAAAATTAACTCATGCAAACAGGGAAATGAGGCTTGCCTTTGCTCGGCGATATACCCAGGATATCTTTGACTACAGTTCTGGAAGACTGTAATTTGGACAGACGAGAAAAGTTTCTCAACAACTGCTGCTCTTCAGCATGTGTGTTGGCGTCCACCAAATACACGGTATGTGACACGAAACATCCAGAAAGTGCGCAGGAGTGGACGCAACAGCTTGTCGTTTCATGGCTGGATATGGTCTGGGGGTCTCGGGGATTTACAAGGATAGACGGAAACTTGACTCCTGTAAAATATGTAGAAATACTGAATAGTATTCTGCCATCCATTCGTGAGAAAGCAATTCCAGCCCCTGACCCGATACGATTTGTTCATGATAGATCCCCTGTTCATATGAGTCGTGTAGTAAGGGATTGGTTCCGTGAACATCCGGAAATTGAGATGATAGATTGGCAAACATAGGATGTGACATTAACGGTATAGAAAATGTGTGGGCCATGATGGTCAGGACGTGGGATGTTCACGGTGAAAGAAACCGCGAGGCCATCGAAAACCATGCAATAGCCGAGTGGAAGAATATTAGACGCATCCCTAACTACACTCAGCGTCTAGTAGAATCCGTTCCTGACAGACTTAATGCAATCATCGCCGCAAATGGACACTGGGGAAAATATTAATTGTTTGGCACACCTCTAAATATCATAGTCGAATGCTTACAGATACTTATCCCATAATCACTGTATTGTATAAAGGTATAAGTTCTATCTATCTATCTATTGCCAGACACCATAATCCCGTAAGGGGTGGCCATTTGACTTTAGTTATTTGTTTTACGGGGAGGGGCACTAACCCTCCACCAACCCACTTGTTGACACGTAGGGAGCACGAATGGTTTGGTTATACGGTTACCACCCAGCGTTGTAAATGGTTTCTTGGCTACTTTCCAAAATCCTTGTCTATCCACTCTGTCATATGCTTTCTCCATATCCATGAAAGCCGCATACAACTTCTTTCCCTTCTCTAGAAACTTTTCCACTAAAGATCTAAGAATGAATATCCGATCTACACAGCCTCTTCCCTTCCTAAAGCCTCCCTGTTCTTCTCCAACTAATTCCTCTGTTCTTTCCATAGCTCTGTCAGTAAGTATCCTACTCTACATCTACACAACCTCTTCCCTTCCTAAAGTCTCCCTGTTCTTCTCCAACTAATTCCTCTGTTCTTTCCATAACTCTGTCAATAAGTATCCTACCATACACTTTTCCTGATATACTACGAAGACAAA
The DNA here is from genome assembly GCF_032717465.1 of Coenobita brevimanus. Taxonomy (NCBI): domain Eukaryota; kingdom Metazoa; phylum Arthropoda; class Malacostraca; order Decapoda; family Coenobitidae; genus Coenobita; species Coenobita brevimanus. Next base: position 9,030,904 of record NC_136994.1, read on the forward strand.
TGCCCCTATGATTACCACACACTTCTTTTTCCCCTTTTCCTTTGTACAAAGGAATAATTATACCTGACTTCCAATCCTCCGGGACTCTACCTTCCTCCCAGGCCAATCTGCACATCTTCCACATTCAGTCTACTACTATCTCTCCTCCCATGCTTCAGCATTTCACCACACACTCCACCAATTCCCGGGGCTTTCCCGAATTTGACTTTCTTCATTGCTTCCACAACTTCTATCCTACTGATTTCTTCCTGTCTTCTCACCTCCCTCCTTCTCCCAGCCATTCCCCAGCCACTTATGCTTTACACATGGAATAATTGACATGATGGTATATTTATTATATTTATGAACATCTTTGGATGTTATTATACTCTAATGCCGATTGTTATGTTTGTGTGTAACTATTATTACTTACAGTATGATTTCATATATTTTTTGTGAATGTAAAATAATATTCAATATTATTCAACTTATATGTATCCTTTAACACAGAGCAAAATGGAAACATACCTGTGGGTGTTTTTCTTTATATTTCCATATTCCTGTATCAAAACCATATTATTAACCCCTTGGCTCCTGGTGACGTCACTGTATTCTTGCTGTTACCAGACGATTTTATCAACTCAGGAAAGGTCTATTGTACTGTATGGAGTTTATCAAAGCATATATATGTAACCCATCACATTTGAAAAAGTTTATCATTAGCTGAATAAAAACGTCAGCCGGTGGCAGGAATAAGATGCAAATGAAACCCCCGCCCTCAAGGGTTAAATGAATGGGCTCGACACACTTAGAATGAACTTTGAATGAACTTCCCCCAAACGCAGCTTCACACCCCCACACCTGACGTCATTTACAGTGTTACCAGAACCGATATCATATTGGTTGAAAGGTCTCTTGGCAGGGGGGGGGGGTCGTTTCTTTTATGAGTGACTGTACATTTAAAAACAGAATAACAGGGATTCATTAGTTATGACATCACTGGTTAGCAATTTTCCTCAGCCACTGACAGGATCAGAGCGTGCCAAGAAGCTGACTCATTACCGTACAGGGGAATACGTGTCAATGGAGTGTGACCCCTTTTATAATATTTTAGTCTACTGCAGGGTTATTCATCTGGAGGCCCTTGGGCCAAATCTGGCCCTTGAGATGTTTCTGTTTGGCCCTTTGACCAACTCTGAAGAAAGAAAACAAACAAAATTATAAACAAACAGAAAACAGAAAATTCCGTTTTTCTTTGTATTTATGTATTAAGAGGAAAATGTAAATGCAAATAATATGATTTTTATTTTTTTTGCTTCTCTCTGTGTATAAGAGTTTAGATCGAGGGAAAAAATACAGATAAAATAATGCATGGCCCTTTTGTAAATCTGAGTTTCATAATTCTGCCTTACTTCCAGAGTAGTTGAATAGCCCTGCTCTACGGGATGACTATGTGGCAGGTGTGCGTGAAACGCATCTATGTAAAGGAAACTTCAAAACAATATGTCAGGATGTTTGTGAGTATAATCTAGTGTTGATTCCTGAAGCATATTTACACTCTGTTGTAATGTAGATTTGTTTATTACCAGAAGCGTTATAGAGACGGAAAATTCTGCAGTCTCTGCTGTCGAATTTTTAAAAAATGTGCAAAAAAAAGGTATTTTTTCGCAGCTAAGATTTCTTTTTTACTAAGATCGCCAGAAACACATATGGATTTTACACTGTCTTTGTCCTTCTTGGGAAAACGTACGGTAAATTTGTTTGTGACTTCATGCCCTAATTGCTTTTAATTGCGTTGTGCTATCAATCGCGCTGGCAAATGTATGTGTGCAACCTTGCAGTGGACTTTTTTTTTTTTATCTAACGAGTGAACACAGTTTAAAATGACGTGCAGTAACTACCTTCAGCTTGTTCTAGCCACTCTCTGACTTCTTTTTCTTTTTTGACGTCTAGGAGAACAGTATTGCAAAGAAGGGGTTAAAGGAAGGTTTTGTCTAACCTCTCTAGTTAGGGAGTTTCTCCACACACACGCACACACACACACACACATATAGAGTGCAATGTGTGTCCTTCAATTGGTCCCAGGGCTAAACACTAAGCTGCCCTGTGATCGTGACCAGCTGACCATTCTCATAATCGAAGTATTTCAGTTTTGTCACGACCTTGAAACATTCACCAATATGTCAAAAAAATAAAAATAAAAACAGTTTGAGTTGATCTTGCCATGTGACCTTGACCTTTGGCCTGTTGTCCTCGATACTGTAATTCTTCATTTTAGGTTGACCTTCAAGTTTTCCACCATGTAGTGTCAAAGCGAATCAGAAATGTGGGTTATTGGGTCTAATATTTGACCTTACCATATTAACCTGAAGATTGGTTGATGTTCTCAAAATCTAGTCTTTAGCCTTGGCCTACATTCAACTGTTCCATCAAGTATAAATAGGTAAAAGACTGTACAGTATAAGATCACTTTACCATGTGCCCCTGACCATTGACCTTGCTCTGTGACCTTAACCTTTGACTTTTTCTCAGAATCTAATCCCTTCATCACTTCCTTATCCTGAATTCATTCACTAAGTTTGGTGTTAACCAGATAAACTGTTCAAGTTGACCTTGCCATGTGCAGGTGACCTTTGACCTATTGTTTTCAAAAGCAATAGATTAACCCTTTGGGTGCCTTTCATTCTATGCACCATGTTTTGTCCTTATCAAATCAAAGCTGTTTAGTTATTTTCCTTCCACACAAACACTTGGGCCAAAAGTATAACCTTAGCCTTTGACTTTGAACTTTGGTTGTTGGTTCTCAGTATTGAAAGTATCCTTTCTTACGTTAATACGAGCCACTTCTAATTTTGTCTAAAACATACGAACACTGTTTAAACTGACCTTGCCATGTGACCGTGACTTTTATCCTGTTGTTCTCAAATACAATAAGTCAACCCCTTGTCTGATTGTCAACCCTTCCACGAAGTTTGGTTCCAATTGGATGAAAACTGCTCTCTCTCTCTCTCTCTCTCTCTCTCTCTCTCTCTCTCTCTCTCTCTCTCTCTCAGCGGACGGGTGTGCATTTAACTGGGGACAACATGAATAAAAAGAAAACTCCTATTGAAAGACAGTGCCGTGAGTATGAGTGAAGCATGTATTACCGACGAAGGCCACTCGGAGTGCTGGGCTCTTTCATCGTAAGATCATTGCTTTACACAGGCTGGCGCAAAAGTCAGGCACCACATGGAATTTCACTGCTGGGATATGTCGGAATTTTTTATTTATATTTACTTGTTTATTTATTTGTTTGTTTACTTGTATTATATTCAGAGAACGGCATCGAACCTTTGATATGACGAAAGATTTGATATACTGAATAACAACACCTTTAAACGTCTTGGCAGATGGAACAATGATGTATGTGTAAAGGCGATGGAGGTGATCTTAGCGGAATATGATAATTGGAAGCTCCTGCCTTCCGCGCACTCGATGAAGTACTACCTTCAGGTGACTCTGCACTTAGTGACAGGCCAGGAAAAAACAGTTTCTTCTCTGAACGTTGGCCATGCAACCAGCACCTCGATGCATGACTGTCAAGCGGCATAAGACGTTTCAGCTTTCGAGGACCATTAATAATCAAGTTTGGGTTTGTTTAATAGTCTCCCCGCCTTGTACGAGTATATTTGGCCTGATTTACCTAGCCCCGGGCCGCAGCACTCCTGATCGGGCAGAATGAGAATAAATACTGGATAAAGTGATGGAATGGTGCAAATATATTTTCATGTATACAACTGTGGTCATAGACTACACTTCGTTTCCCCAAAGTTCACCAGTCACACACGCAAAAGACGGCACCACACACGTTCACATATTAGCACTGGTCTGATGGTAAAAGCATGGATGCGTTAATGGACCCCTAAAGAAATAAAGTTAGCCAAATTCATATCCTCAGACCAAATCGTTCCCTATCCCAGGCTGCAGGGCTCAAGCTTGTCATTTCTGTCAGCAGTCAACTCTCCATCTTCTTAACCACCCCATTGATCCCTGGGACTCCTTCTTCATTTTAATATTCTTGGTATCTCCTGACAATTTTATTCAAACTATGATAGATTTTCTGAACTAGAGGAGTTAGATATAGCTCTCAATAAACCCCTTCGAAGAAATCTTAAATTACTTGTTTACATTCATACAGTAGCAGGAAGCATAAATTAAGAATTTGTCATGTGGATTCAAGGTATTTTAAGGATGATGAAAAATGACCAAAACCATCCGTCAAATTAAGATGTTCGAACTGTAGAGTCATCATCGGAAACTGTAATAACACGATGAAAAGTGTCACCAAATGTCAATCGAAAGTTCTGTGGATATACAGTATTAAATCCGCGTACGTTTTGACAACTGTAGGTGCATACTGGTGTGCAATAGCTAAGTCAGGTACTATAAAAACCCCTGTGCCAAATATTATCACATATATTACATGGGAATAGTTACTTTTCATCAGAGTTAACAGAGATGGGTGAAGGAAAGAATGAGAGGGCAATGAAGGAAAATATAAATTCCATACGACAGTCGGATCCTCCCAGTTATTATGCATGCAAACGTTCTTTAAGATCTGTTCAGTCATTCAGGAGAAATTAGACGAGACAGACTGAAAGAAAAGTCTGACAATAGAGTAAACATGTTGTGTGACAATGTACAAATGACATACCTCGCCCATTCTGCTCTAATAGTAGTAGTAGTAGTAGTAGTAGTGGTAGTAGTAGTAGTAGTAGTAGTAGTGGTAGTTGTTGTTGTTGTTGTTGTTGTTGTTGTAGCTTCAGGTTTATCTGAAATTTAAACCCAGAGGAGTGCGAGCTGAAGTTTCCTCATCACCTGCACCCCACCATCGACCTTTAGGGGAACAGGGAGGGAGCTGAGGGACGTGTGTATATCTAGGCAACTCCCCACCCCGGTTATATCTGTGCAACCACATAAAGGAGTCCGTCTCCAGCATCATTTTGCTCTCAAGGCGGATAATACTGATTGTCCCCACCGTACCATCGCGTCTCACTGACTTTCTCATAACACCGTACCCAAGACTAGTCAGTAAACAACATTTCCCCAGTTTCCAGAGTAGCTCAGATTCTGTTCGTCCTAAGACTGCTTGTGTATGGAACGGGATGCTTTATGTCTACGGTACGGGATGCCTTATGTCTACTGTACGGGATGCCGTATGTGTGCGCCACAGGATGCCTCATGTGTACGGTACAGAATGCCTTGTGTGTTGTCTGCCAAGGTTTCATCATGCAACACATGGCAGAATACATAGTTTAACACTTGAAAGAACGTATTAAAGGGAAGGGTATTTAAGGGGGTATGCCGACACTTGGCGAAAAAATCTAAACTATTTGGAGTTAAGACTTGAAACTTCCCAGATGAATAGGCACTTATGTTGCCTACATTGTGCGTGAACAAGAACGATATACATATACGTATATGTATACACATACGCATACATAGAAGTATACATATAACAAATCTTTAAATTTTGTGGCGGCATTAATACTCAAATAATTTCCTTCATTTTTTGGCTGTGAATAGTCATTTGATATCTTTACCACCTTATGCAAAAGTTCTGTAAAAATTTCCCATACATCATGGAATGTCGCCATGTCATATTTCACGTATGCCGTACGGAATGTAAAATCCCGGTTTTTGGTGACTTTTTTCCCCTACTATACTTAAATCCTTCACATTTTCGACAATATCTTAACATAGGTTGCCAGCTTCTATCAAAAACAATATACCCTGGTAGTCCCAAGTAAATCTGATTGATTTTCGAATTTCTGTGATATTTTTACAGACAAAATTTGTTGAACGGAGATACGGCCTTTTAAAGTTTTGAAATGGTTGTATCTGTCTTACTTCTTTCCTGATTTGAATGATTTTTGCATGTCTTACTCATTAACATGAAGAGATAACGTACCCTAAAAATCATTAAAATATTCTAACAATAAGTAGTACAATTATTCTAATAATAAGTGCTATATAGGAATACTTACAATACATAGCACGGATGTGGCACCATCCAAAAATTCTGTTTTTGCACCTTTGACCTTTTTTTTTTTTTTAACCCCTAAACCGCGGGCTTGTTTACCAATGACTTGAGTGTGCCGCGGGGTTATTTGGGCTCCGACAGACTCTCAAAAAATATTTGCCAAAAATCAGTTATTAGTCCTAGAATAATAAAATTACATATGCTTATGGCACATACCTTCAGCTTTCTCCTGGAATGATTGTTGAGCCTTCGTCGGTTACCGTAGGACTTGTGGAGACCTCTGAAGTAGGGTAACGAAGTCTCCACTTTACACTTCCCGACAACCTGTAATATGATTACCACAGCCAGATACAAACACTATAAACACTATTCTACAATTTTCAAGTAGTTTGGGATCCATACTCAAAAAAAAAAACACTGTGAAAGCAATGGAAATTACGAGCGCGTCTGATCGTCTCACTGGCACTAGTTCGCTCTTGGTACTCTGTCATTTATTATTCATAAAACCCCTCACACTTTATATTTCTATTACTATATAACACTTATATATATCTACAGTCTTTATCCATAAGTTTCCTTCAGTAGTATTAGTTTATTGTCACTGTAGGGATTCAATTTCTTTCAGTAAAATATGTAGCATTCACTTTCTCGTCCTGTATACTGGCATTGAGAGTGAATGTCACTTTCATCTTCACTCTCATAACTCATAGCATTCAGACATGCTAGAGTGAAACTTTCACTTTCATTACTCCTAGGGTATATACTCGTATTCTTATAATACTACTCATTTACATTTCAATTTACGTTCTCTATTTTATTTATGTTATTTACATTTCTATTTTATTTACACTGTGTTGTGCACTGTCACTTGAAATAATGTCATAAGGACTTTGTAGTTACTTGTAGAGAAGTATATTTTAGACTTGTGGTCGAGCGGCTTTTATATCTTGTAGTAGTTTCCCCACCAGATGTCATGTAGTGACGGGAGAGGTAAAGAATAGTATGGGACTATTTTTATTTGTCTTGGAAATATTAAACAGGTCTCTCTATGGGAAGAGTATAAGTCCCGGGTAGCTACCTCCCTGTCTCGCTATCTCTCTCTCTTTCTGTTCTAAGGCTAATCTCCGTCTCGACCTCTCTCTAGGGTCGCTTGTCTCCTTCTAAACTCTCTTTCCTAAAATCTGGTGTAGCAGGGGTGTGTCACGTATGTTCCTCATGGTTACCAGATCTTTCTTCACGAGAGGACTGCTGACAGCTAACTGCATCATCTCCTTACTGGCCGCTGTCATCAGCTTTCCTCCGTGTAAGCATGATTAGCACTGCTCGATTCTCGCAGACACAACACCTTCTCATCATTTGACTTCCTGCCTCTATCTGTCTCTCTATCTATCTATTTATCTATCTATCTATTATGTAGTCCTATATTTGCTCGGCCGCGCGAAAATGGCGTACCATCGACATTTAATAGTTATAATATATTAATACATACTACATACACATTATAATGAACTTATAAGCTAATTAAGTGAAATACATAATATTGTAAAGTAACATAATTGTATGAATATTGTATACATATATTATTCATAGTAAATAGTGATTATTCAGTAATATTACATTTTAAATAAGTTGTATACATATTTGAATAAATGCATTAAAGTAAATTATTTAACTGTAATACAGTATGTACTTGGGATATTATAGTGAAATGCATACATGCAAGAATAAAAATAGTTTAAAATTAAGATTATTGTAAGAGTTATTAATATTTCATTCAAAGATAATGGTACTGGTCTGTCATATATGGGTCATTCTTCTTTGTATTATTATTATCATTATTTTTTTTTTTTATATATATATAATTAATACTATATACAAAATATATACACTTCATTCAGGGTGGTTAACTGTGATGTTAACTTTCCCCCCACTAAACAATGACTCCAAATTAGCAATTCTTGCATGCATTCTGTGCATTGCCAACAGCAATACTGCAACTACAATGCAGATGATTATAAAGACAGAAGGTGCTTGGCTATACACATAATATGGGTTGAACATACTCAAACTCAAATCTTCCCAGGGCTTCATTGTTTCATTGATCAGCTGCATAGTTTCAAACTTAGGTGAAGTCAGCTTAATACTTGTGCTCATGTTTAAGTTCATATTAGGCAGTGGGTGGAAATGTTTGTGTGTATGGTTGATAATGGCGTGGTGATTGATGGTGGAAAAAGTAGACATGGATGGTGTAAATACCGCACAGTAGTCTGGTGCTATGTATAATCCTGAGGCTGATGTATGAGATGGTGGTATATCTGGACAGACTATGTAAACTGATGTGTTATGAGGGAAATAAAAAAACTGCGAGTGTCCAATGCGTTGATGGTGTACAAGTTTATCTGGAGCAAAAGTGAAGTTGCAATGATGATGAATATTGTTATTGCTGATGATAGCCATTTCACAAGGGACCGTATCAGTAGGCTGAAACGTGAAAATGTATGCAGGACAAAGATGAACAGCATGTAAGGATGTGCGGCACTTTCGCTCAATCGTTGACTCACTTGCGAAAGTGACAGTGTCTCGTCTCTTGGAGACCATGATGAGTTCGGTGTCTGTGTTGATGTTGATGATGACCAAAGTGTTGTTGTTTCTATAGGGGAAGGGGTGTATTTGGTATACTGTGAACAGGTCTTCCGTGATGAATGGTACATGAACTATCACTGATGTGTTGGTGTTAGTGTTGCTTCTAAGTACGGGTAATATTGCATAAATTCCCTACTGCGGAACAATGGCTTCAATTTATGTTTATGTATGCCTTGACTAACTATCTGACGTAGCTCATGAACTGGGAGTAAGTCATTTGTGATCTTGCCATCACCAGCATTCGAAATTCCTTGCATAAGTGCCCTGAAATGATCTCTAGTGTTCTCTAATTGTAGTAGAATCTTGTCAGTATGTTCTGTGATGATGGAGAAGTGCTGGAAAAGAGTAACGTTGCCCTCTAAGTCATTTATTTTATCTATACTCTCGAGAGCTACGTTTTCTGCTTGTTTCAGATTTTTCACAATTGTCTTCATTGCCGAGTTCTGTCCTGTGATGAATTTATCCTGGTATGTTAGTACCTGAGCTATCTTATTAAATTTGTTGTTTATTTCTTTAAGGTCATCCTCTGTAGCCAATCCAAAGATGTTCCCAAGAATTGCACCGCCCAGATCGAACAAACCGCGCTTTTGGCGAGTACGTGTGATATTGTTCCTGTCGCTCAGTACCTCCGTTCCATAAGATGGGAGATCTTGGATCATGACGAGCATAGTAGACTTCGCCTGTTCTAGTTTCCATTTCGCTAACTTCACCATTTCATCCACTTCCTTGGTGTTATGTGCTTGTGAAACATAATTCCCTATCTTGAAGTCCAGAGTTCGCATCGGCGTCGCAAGTCTTTCTACATAAGTAGGTAAGTCATACAAGTAATCTAGACTTATTTCAGTACTCATGACGTCCTTGACGATTGTAGTCGTGGCCGTTGGAGCTATGAGGCATCCTTGTCGTACTATATGCTTGGGGTCTAGGTGCGCATATACTCTAACTAAGTATAGGAGAATCCATAGCATAAGTCCCTTCATCGTAACCTACCGAAAAAAAAAATCTATTAATTTCCTATAAAGCTGTGGTTGATGATAGTGATGATGTGCGTTACGGTTGGCTGTTATTTCATTTATAGAAGGAGTTTAAATCGATATTTCATTCTCGTAAATGATGTACTGTAGATTTCATTGGAATAGTTGCACCTATGTTCGATTGTTTGGTATATGACCTTAATTTCTTTTTGTAATCATTGTTGTGTTCTTGCTTGGTTTCTTGAGGTACGTTCACCTGTTCGGTTGTATCCGAGGCTGAATAATTATGTGATAATTCCCTTGAAACTCGTTTTAAATGGTCAATATGAACTTGTTTTTCCTCGCCACTTGAAAGTGACTTAATTAAAACTTTGTTTGCTTGTATGTTAATTACTCTGTATGGGCCCTCAAATTTAGGGGATAATTTATTGTCTCTCGTATGAATGACTCCGTAAACAATGTCTCCTAAGCTGATAGGTGAATCTTTTGCCTTCTTGTTAAATGCCTCCGTCATTTCTTCCTTGGACATCGTTAATTGTTTTTTTCACTCTTTTGTGAATGTCCTGGAATTCACGTAAACGGAGTTTAGAGTAATCATCGTAATTGTATATAGGCATGCTGTCACCTTCTAGGAGCTCATATGGTAATTTTTTATCTGTGCCATATATAATGAAATGTGGTGTGTCACCAATGGATTTATTTATAGACCCATTAATGGAGGCCTCTACTCTGGGAATCCAATCATCCCAGCTTGCATAATTTTCACTGAGAATGTGTCGTAGCACATCTAATACCTTTTTATTTTGTCTCTCTACCAACCCATTCGATGCTGGGTGATAGGCCAAAACGTTAACCTTTTTGATGTTGTATTGTTTACATATTTCTTGTAAGATCTCAGAATTAAATTCTCCTCCATTATCACTTATTAATACCTTTGGGGTAGTAAAGCGACATATTACATTATCTGTTATTGCCTTTGCTACTGTCTCTGCTGTCTTATCTTTAATTGAAGCTAAAATGACATAACGGGAAAAATGATCCGTTGCTACGAATAAGTATAGGTTATTATTGTATGATAATGGCATCTTGAGTAAATCAACAGCGACAACGTCCCATGGTTGATGTGGTACTGGGTAATTACCCATCGGTGCAGGTGTGATTGGGTATCCTTTGTGTTTCGCACATGATTCGCATCTGTCTATATGATTGTTTATATCTCTTCGTAATGAAGGCCAGTAATATAATAGCTGGGCTTGGTTGAATGTCTTATCCTTTCCAGGGTGTCCTGCATGTGGGCTGTCGTGTATCATTCGTAATACTTGGGGTATCATGTCATTAGGTACTACCAACTGGTTAGTATTTCTTTGGCGTTTTGGTTGTTTAGAGTTAATTTTGTATAATGTATTATTGACCATTGTGAATTGTTCAAGTGGGACATGAAGTTTGGGTAATTGTATGTCATTTCCACTTTCTAACTTGTATATTACTTTTGACCATACTGGGTCAAGTCTTTGTGCCTTTGCGATATCCTCGTGGTTTGGGATATTTCCTTTGAGATCTAACGCCGCGACCTGAATTGTGTTCGGGTTCCTAGATAATGCGTCAGCTACTATATTCATTTTACCTTGTATATAATGTATTTGTACATTGTAGTTTTCAACTGTACATTTCCATCTTGCTCTCCTCCCAGAAAGGAGTTTTTCTTTAAACATACCCACCAGTGGTTTATGGTCGGTGAATAAGTGGATTTCGTAACCATATACCAAATCTCGAAACTTTTGTAATGCAAAAATCACTGCAAGTGCCTCTAAGTCTGTAGTGCTATAATTTTTCTCCGCACCTCTTGTTTGTCTGCTGGCAAATGCAATTGGTTGATTCTTTCCTCTTTTATCTTCCTGCATCAGTATATATATAATATAGGACTACATAATAGATAGATAGATAAATAGATAGATAGAGAGACAGATAGAGGCAGGAAGTCAAATGATGAGGTGTTGTGGCAATTTGTGTGTCATCTGGTATTAACGTGGGTGGTGGCGAAAATATTCCTGTCATTAAGATATGATGTTATGAAATACGCCTCTTGTTTATTTATGTCCTAGCAAACTAGATGAGTAAATAAGTTGAATATAGCTACTTTTAGCACTGAGAAGAAATGAGCAAGTATAATTTTACCCACTTGATACAGATCGTAGAGGTGTGTCGATACAAAAGTCAATCTCGGAAGAAAATACAGGTTTGATTGAAGATCTCTTGATAATTCTAGTGGTGTGTTGATGGACGATATTACTCAGGAAACTCCATGGCCTGGTATTTGTAGTGGTTAACGGCTGTCCCAGGCAAACCTCAGCATAGAACGTCGAATTTCCAACTTAACTGTGAAAATAAGTGAATATGAGTAGAGCTATGTGAATAATGAGTAATGAGTAGTGGGTGAGAAGAGCCTGGTGTCAGTCACACGTTGCTTGGCATGGCAGACTCGCGTTGTGATGTCATCTCAGCACATGGTGACGTCGGCTTCCCACACTGGTAGCTGTGGTGAGTGAATGAGTAGCGATGAGTAACTTGAGTGAAGACGAGTGAGTAAGATGAGTTGTGAGTCGTGTCTCACTCTTCGTTTGTTTGTTCCGTTTTTCTATGTGGAAGTTTTCTCGGTCCTTTTCTCTAGTGATTTACTCGTTGTGGGATGAAGACTGCCGCTACTTGTAGGTGCATGTAAAAGATTATACAGACGACGTAGAGTTGTTAATTGTAGTTGATTGTAGATGGCTGTAGTTGATTGTAGATGGCTGTAGACTTTGTAGACTATTTGCACTATAGACTGTATTTTGTAGGATTCAATGTAGAACTGAAGCTAATCTTGTAGTCTCGGTTGCTTTTGTAGAAATTTGCTTTTAATTCGGAGACGATGTCCGCAGATTTGCTGGTTTGTCGTTAAGCTACTTGCAAGGCGTCGAGTGATCTCTTGACCTCTGCATCAGCGTAATGATCTGGGAGACGGAGGGGGGTGGATGGAGAGAATACTGTCAGGAGCTGATGTTGTTGGTTGTTTTCAATCTTGATATTTTGTAGTAATTTAATGTTGATTCGTAGACGAGGTTCGTATACGTTCGCTGCTACCAAATGTCATAAGGACTTTGTAGTTACTTGTAGAGAAGTATATTTTAGACTTGTGGTCGAGCGGCTTTTATATCTTGTAGTAGTTTCCCCACCAGATGTCATGTAGTGACGGGAGAGGTAAAGAATAGTATGGGACTATTTTTATTTGTCTTGGAAATATTAAACAGGTCTCTCTATGGGAAGAGTATAAGTCCCGGGTAGCTACCTCCCTGTCTCGCTATCTCTCTTTCTGTTCTAAGGCTAATCTCCGTCTCGACCTCTCTCTAGGGTCGCTTGTCTCCTTCTAAACTCTCTTTCCTAAAATCTGGTGTAGCAGGGGTGTGTCACGTATGTTCCTCATGGTTACCAGATCTTTCTTCACGAGAGGACTGCTGACAGCTAACTGCATCATCTCCTTACTGGCCGCTGTCATCAGCTTTCCTCCGTGTAAGCATGATTAGCACTGCTCGATTCTCGCAGACACAACACCTTCTCATCATTTGACTTCCTGCCTCTATCTGTCTCTCTATCTATCTATTTATCTATCTATCTATTATGTAGTCCTATAATAACTTATAAAACTATTTTCCATTGTTCACGTATATTTACATTCATTACTTTCACTTGCTGTTTACACATTATTTACACATTATTTACAATTCCACTTGCACTGTTTTACTCAATAGAAAGATCGTAGTCACTCTTTTATCAATTGTCAGCCCTTTACCTCTTTCCACACGAGGTTTAGTAGGGGGTAAAGGTCACAGAGCCATTTGCATGGGGGTGAAAAAAGGCCTTGAAGTCAGCAAGAAGAAACATACGTCCCCTCACTTCGGAAGATGAGAGTAAACTGATAACGCAGGGCCAGCCTGGAGGCCTGTTTAGGGGTTATTCAGAGTTACCAATATTGGTTCTTGAAACAGCTAAGTCTAGCACTGATATGATTGGCAGGAAATCTAGACAATACATTATAAATTTGGTAGTTCCAGGTGAATGAAAATATCACTTAGGCTTCTCCCTTCCCTCCTTACATGTATATTTATTACGAAAATAGATTAGAGGCCTACTTAGGAGATATATAATCAGAGCTACCAATGTTAAATTTTGAAACAGCTTTGTGTAGCACTGATATGATTGGCAGGAAATCTAGACAATACATTATAAATTAGGTAGTTCCAGGTGAATGTAAATATCACTTAGGCTTCTCCCTTCCCTCCTTACATGTATATTTATTACGAAAATAGATTATACGGCATATTTCAAGGGGAAAAAAACAGCGAAAATTAGCGAACGAGTGCACGTGAGGTGTTGTCAGGTGATAATTAGCCAATTCCAGGTGTATGGCACTCTCACTTACCTTATTTCTTTCTTGTATATATTATTTGGTATAAGAATACGACATAGGGCTTATTTCAATGGATGAAATCAGTGAAAAATTCCAGGGAAGATTTACTTAGCGTAGCATGGCCGGGCAGGCGAGAGGATAGGGTAATGGAGGGGGGGTAGGGAGGGGAGTCAAGAACGGGGAGAAATGGCTAAATTGTCAACAATGGATGGGAGTACAGATGAGATTAGGAGTCTGACTAGTGTTGGACATTGGCAGTACTGATAGATGATACAAGCCCCCACTTGGAAGCCCGGGTGAATTCAAAATAACACAGAATCACAAAAGCGACGCCCCGCGGTATGATCCCTTGCTCCCAAGCGTCATGAAAGTGACGCCCCGCGGTTAAGGGGTTAATCAAGCCTCACCGCTGGGGGGCCCCAGAGTGCCTAAATCATTGGAAAGAGGTTTATTTTAACCAGCAGTGGGTGCCCTCTGCTCGCTTCTTTCTCTTTTCTTCCTGTATAGCCTTGATCCTTTCCTCTTTCCTTTCATCTTTACATTGCAATTTCCTTTTTTGGTGGTTCTGGGAATGGGGACGCATCAGCTGATGGTAGTGGCGGTTGTGGTGGTGGTGTTTGTTTATTCCTCCAATGCAGTTCCTTCAAGTGTTACTTTCTCGTTTTCTTGAACATTCTCCTATTCTTTTGGTCACCCATAATAAATGTAGTGGTAACAAACAAGGGGTGAAAACAACACGAATGGTATAACAAAGCCGGTAAAGCAAGCCAGACTTGGGAAACAGATGAGCATGCTTACACTCTGAACGTTCGTCCTGCACTTAATGCAGCCGCGTGGTTGCTCCTTTTGTTCAGGCTAGAGCTGCCAGAGGCTACCATGAACACAGCCAGAAAAACAACACATCTGGTGTGAGAATCCAGTGAAAATTCACCTTTATTCTCTATGTACACTTGGTCCATATACTGCCATGCCCCCTCCACATGCTTCCGACCTTTGTCCCTTTAAACTCTCGCCCGGACATTTAAAGCCTCTCAGGCGCAGGTGGTTTGAGTCGTTAGATTGTTTAACAACCTGTAAAGCTCACCATGACACGAATCGGGTAAAATAAAATATCACAGTATGACACACATCGGCGGGAAACTTGTGTCCTCCTTTGTCTGACACGATGTGCATCATGGTGCATTGTACAGGATGGTATTTAATGACTCGATTGGAGTCCATGCATGAAAGGGTAAATTTGGTGCTGGAGGGGAAATACTAGTCGGGTAATATGAAATGATAGTTTTGGAACATTTTGAGATAGGTTTTGTAAAATGTGATTTTTATGACCCCATGACCCACCCCCCAGGGGTAGCATACTCTTAAAGATTTACGATGCTTTCTCAGCATTTATGCAAGGGACATAAAATTTTGTCTTGTAAACCTAAGACTGCTTGCTTACTTAGAATTCACTAATTTTTTATGTGTAATTGTCACACTGAGGGACAGTTTTTTACTTTTTCGTCGTTTAGAAGATAAGATTAAAACAGTTATCAATAGCCTATAATATCCAAATAATCAATAATATTGAAATAGAACCTTTCTCGCTGAAGTGAATATTAGCTCACAATAATAGGAAAATGTACTCATGCTCGACTTTTGTTGAAGTGAAGTTCAGTAAAGAAAAAAATAAGCAGTGGACTTGTGGGTCTGGGTCTCACACACACACACACACACACACACACACACACACACACACACACACACACACACACACACACACATCGTAGTTCTTATTATCTCGTTAGAGATCTTGTGTGTTTATTTTTTAATCCTGCCTTCTGGAGTACCCCTTCTTTCACACTGTGTCAGTCAATCAGATAAGCAATCAGTCGGTCAGTCAATCAGTCAGTCAATCAGTCAATCAATCACTCAGTCTTGCCTATATATTGTATGTGTCTATCTATCTGTTTATGTCTTTCTGTATAGGTATCAATCTAGTATGGCATTTAATTCATTGGCTCCCAGTGTCCTCAACGTAGGACGGAACTGGGCATTTTCAAAATTTAATAAAGAGGGGAACTCCGGGGTAGGGACCTGTGAGCTTCGCGACTATGAGCCGACAGGCGGAGAGCGGTATGCCTCGCACCCTTCCAGCCAAATGCCTCGCACAGGAAATCTGGGAGTCAATGGGTTATCTAACAAGAGTAATGGAAAAAGAATACCTTACAAAGTAACAGGTGAAAGAACAGATGTTACACTATGAAAGGAAAAGGCACTAATTAGTAATGTAGCAGTTTAATTTGCAAATTTAGTCAGTGAAACATAAGTTACTTTCAAAAATCATCTTCGCAAGTAAATACCATATATATATATATATATTATTTTGTCAGAAAGACTGAAGACTGAACGGCATTAATGCGAAAATGCTGTGTTGTGCAGACGGACGAGATCTCATGCACAGTCAGCTGCAGTGAGTGTAGGCACAAGAAAAAACTGAAATTGGAGATCAAACTGAATGGCGGACTCCATGAGCTTTCTTCCAGGCCGGGAGGAGCCGGGTTTGGGAATGATGTTGCCTAGTTGTTATTCGTGACAAAAAATCTGTTAATGTAGTGCAGTCTAGTGATTTATCGGATATCCGCCTCCGCCTCCGCGGTAAAAATAATGTCCACATTACTATCCGCGTCCGCGTCTTCAGATAACAAAAGCTCCGCATAATGCTCCGCCTCCGCGTCAAAGAACCGCAGAGGTTGCCGATCTCCATCCATCCAATATTTCTTCTTCCTCTTTTTGCCATAACTCTTTTTCTCACTCCTTTTCATCCACAACTCTCCTCTCCGTTCCTCTCAGCTACCAGTTCCTCTTCCTTTTTCTGTTTTCTTCTCTATCAGCTCTCTTCCTCCCTCCGTCTCTCTCTCTCTCTCTCTCTCTCTCTCTCTCTCTCTCTATCTGTCTGTCGCAATAGTTACACGTGTTGTTAATATATAGGCATATCTGGACTAAAGCCAAAACTAATTCATAGTATGACAAGAGTTTTGTTATTTCTTTAAAGTTATTAATTTATCAAAGGATATACATTCTTCTCTTCTTTTATTATATCTCTTTAATTTATTTTTCACTTTTATCTTCTTTCTTTCTCTCCTCTCTCTCTTTGTATAACTGCATATATGTAATGTAATATGTGGAAAAAAAAAATCCGCGTCCGCGTCCGCAACCGCGGACATGGAGGTAAAAATAATCCGCAGTTGTGTCCGCGTCCGCAAAAATTAATATCTTAACCTCCGCAGTTTCATCCGCAACCGCATTTTATGAGAAATAGATATCCGGCTCCGCCTTCGCTCCGCGGAGCTCCAAAATTTGTATCCGATACATCACTAGTGCCATCGTGATCTATGTATGACCAGCCTTCTTCTGGATGTCTTTTTTTTTTTTTTTTTTTTAATTACCAGCAAGCCACAGTAGGGTTTGAAGGGGGGAGGGTGTGATGGAAATATTAAAAAAAGATGAGAGACGAAACATGGAGTGGTAGGGGGAATGGTGGACAGAAAAGTGGGAGAAGGAAGGAGAGATTAATGCAGTGTTAAGTGGGTTGTAATAATTCGATATTCGACCTTCCATCAGTCAGAGCGAATGATATACGTTAGAATGTGGCTGGTAGTGTCAATAAATGTCCTGCAGAAGGCAGTTACAAATCTGGCTTTTGGTGAAGTGCTGATGGCATGGAATAACTCTTTACTGAATCTACTGGTCTGACAGTCCCAGACCAATTATTTCAATGGTGTTTTGCACGGCAATGTAATTAGGATGAACGAAATTTTTTTCCGTTTAATTTTTGCATCTTAGTAACCTTTCACATAGATAGTACCTGGGTGGGATTTTGTGTTTGATGGTTGGGCGTGGGTGATTATAAGCTGACTTCCTGAGCAAAGGAAAAAAAATGCCTACGTTTAACAGTCCTTGAAGGACGATATTCTGTCCTCAGCTTTACTGACGTCTAGTGATATGCACCACTAT